>NC_137891.1:110213959-110690936 GCF_963455335.1 Martes martes | reverse complement strand
GAGATCCCCTACTCTAATCATATGAGAAACAACTGGAGGAAGCACTGATAGCTAGGAGAGAAAGCATATGCTTTAGTGGATGGGGAAAGGTAAAATGAAGCATTTTTAGGCCAGATAGAATACCTACCTATCAGCTTAATGATCTCAAGAAAGTGATTTCTCTAGGTTATACACAAGACTAGTATTTTTAAGACTCTTGTTCCTAAGGATAAAATCATGCAATATAAATGAAAACACAATGCATGTATTAAATGCCTCTGGTTATATGAATACTGAGGACTTTTTAATATATGTGTGTCTTTATTATTGCTCTTCTATTGTCATTTCAAAAAAGGATTTCTGATAGAGCCCTCCTAAAAGCTACTTTAGGCTTAATGGCTATAGCATTTGTGAAAGTGTTCACGGGGTCAAACTGATTCAATTATTTTCATTTGGATGAAAGGAACAAACATTTTTGAGAGTCTACTATTTTGGTTCTTAACCCGGGTTGAATATTAGCTTCACCAAGGAGTTTTTTTTTTAAATGCAGATTTCCAGAACATTCAAAGCCCTCCTCTGCAAACCTTTGATTTTGATATATCTAGTAAGTATGTGCTAAGGACTGCACTATATACTTCATATATATCATCACACAGAGTAGTTCAGCAATTAAGCAGCCAGACTGTAGACCAAGATTTCATTCAAATCCTGCTTAATCACAAATTGACTAGATAATTTTGGGCAATTTACTTAACCTCATTGTGCCTCCAGTTCTTCTGCTATGAAATGAGGACAGTATTAGCACTTGCTTCATTCAGCTGTACCTTCTGTGTGTTAGCATTCATTATTGTGGATTACATAATAACTGATTTTAAATCCTTATAAAAACCTATGGACGGGCACCCTAATGGCACAGTCACTTAAGCATCCAACTCTTGTTTTTGGCTCAGGTCATGATCTCACGGTTGTGGGATTGAACCCCGTGTCAGACTCCAAGCTGAGCTTGAATTTCTCCTTCTTCCTCTCCCCTCCCCACCCTGCACACTCTCTGTCTCTAATAAATAAATAAATAAATCTTTAAAAAAATATTGAAATTACTATTATTTTCACTTTACATATAGGGAAACTACGGCTTAGAGATAAAAAAATTAATAATAACTTTCTCAAGGTCATTTAGTTGCCACCGAGCTAAAATATGGTGTGTTTAGCAATGATGAAAAATATATGATAAAAAATTACTGGGGGTAGTTTTGGTCATGGTGACTTTCAAATGGTTATAAGAGCAGCTAGGTGGAGATACCTAGTAGTAAGTTAATTGTGTAACATGGCTTTAGGTCTCAACAGAGTGATCATGGCACAGGAATATTCATTAGAGATCTTTTATATATAAATTGTGATCAAATCCATGAGCAGGAATGAGCCCAGGCAGGAATAATATATAAAGAATAGCAGAAGGTTCAGGGCATAACCCTTGAAAACTCTAACATTTTATAGGACAAGTAGTCATGTTGAGATTAAAGGAAGACTAAGAAGCCAGAGGCAATAGTAAACCTGAGAAAGTGTTAACACTTAGAGAGAAAGAGTTTCAGAAAGGAAGTGTTGGTTAAAAGTGTTAAATAACCTGACAGTTCGAGGAAGAAAGGTGTCATATGGCTTGGGAAAGGGACCTAAGGCACAACAGTTTCATTAGAATCGGTAAGTGGATATAGCAAGTATGTACGCACCTTTAAAAATCTGGTGATAAAGGGAAAGAAAGAGAATTATATACAGGGAAGAACATAAAGGTAGAGGGTTTTCAATGGAAAATAAAGGTAATGGATATGGGCCTAAATGACCTTAATTTTCCCTGGCCACTTATTTTGAATTGAACCACTTCTGAATAAGTATGCCATATGTGCATGTGTGTGTACATCCACATACATGTCTGAGGTATACATATTTTGAGGACTTTGTTCAATGGGCTTATAAAACTTAATCTCTTGGGTCATAAAATTATTCAAGTCAAATGACTCATACAAGTCAAAACGGAGTTGGAAAATACTTAAGATATGACAAATATTACCAAGTAAAAACAAAGGAAATTTATATTTTCATTAAAGTTAATTGTACATAGGAAAAAACTGAAGTTTTCCTATTTATTTAATTCCCAACAGATTAAGGATCAAACAAATTTTGGCAAGAAATTGCTATCGTCTTATAATATCTTCAAGTACCTTTTCTTCATCATGGTATTTTGGAGATAGTTTTAAAAATTTGATAAGTATATATTAATATGCCAAACATTCAAATTTCTAAATAGACAGTGAATAATCCTTTTTTTCCAAAATGAATGCATGGATGTGAAAGAAAAAAGAATTAGCGTTTGAAGAATATTTATAAAGTGTTAAAGATCATATACCACACTTCAAAGACACATGAAGATCCCAGCTTCCTTATTATTAAACGTAGTATCAAAGTATCACATGAAAACAATTCCTTTTACATATAATCTTTTTAATTTTAGAAACATATCTCAGGGTGCCTGGGTAGCTCAGTCGTTAAGTGTCTGTCTTCAGCTTGAGTCATGATCCCAGTATCCTGGGATCGAGCCCTATATTGCTGAGCAGGGAGCCTCCTTCTCCCTCTCCAGCCTCTCCCCTCCATGCTCATGTTCCTCCTCTCAATATCTCTCTCTGTCATAAGTAAATAAAATCTTAAAAAAAATTTTTTCTATAAGACATGCCTCTGTGGAAACAGAACTCAACATGGAGATTCATTCTATTTTATGACATATTAGAATCATTGTATTTCCCTTCAGTTCTGTGAATCATTTTAATTCAAAAGAGGTGATGCTGGATTTGATATTTGAACTATTTCTTTAAGGGAAAGTTTTAACTGTGAGGCAAACATACTGTTTCACTCACCATCTTACAAAGCTTTATTATCACAATGTTAATAGACCCCAATTACTTAAGTGTTTCTTGAATAAATTTAAAAAGCACTCACAGTCTCTTTATAGATGAACAACTATGAATGACCTCCAGTGAAAAAGGTACCACCTAAAGGTGGAGTAATGAAAATGATATGGGTATCGATCCTATTATTATATGTCAAGAGACAGCACAGTGGGAAGCATCTGGAACAGTTTCACAGAGTAGAAGCTGATTGTCTCCCCAAATGAGATCACACTGAAGAAGTTGCAAATAAATTAAAGGAAACTACCAAAATTGATGTATCTACATCTTATAGAATGTGTGTGTAAAAGAAAACATTTTATGTAGGAATATTTGAATGATTGGATCAAAGAAAGATTTGTCAATAGCCTCCTACTCAAGGACAAAGGCTGTAACCAAGTGCTTGGTAAAGACACAAATACAAAGCTGAATGCAATTACAGAGATGAATACAAATACAAAACTGAACTTCTGGCATCTTTCTGTTGAGTTGTATATCCTCTGAGGGCAGAAACTGACTCATTCTTGCATCTCTGAAGTGCTCAGAAAGTTCCTTGTTAATATTCCATGCTTAATAAATGTTTGTTATTTGGAAAAATGTAGGCATTTTAAGCATACAAACTTGAACAGTGTCTATCTTGACCTCATTAAACACTGAGGTCAATTTATCTCATTTCCAAATAACAATATATACATTGAAAGTCTGTCATAAGAAGCAAATAATATAACAATTGTGATATGCCTTAGCATCTCTTGGCAGAACATTTAAGATTCATTGTGTTGAATAAACTTTAGTTCTACTTTTTCCCCCTTTATGATTCCTTTTTATACTCAATTATTGATTTCCTCCAAAAACTCAGAAACTTTCATTAATAGTTCCCTTCTGATTCTGGGCCAAGACAGTCCTCTGTTACTAATTCTTGGTTTCTGACTCCTGGCCCTGACTAATCTGGTTGTCTCACATACTTCCTGTACACACATGATCCACTGCCCCAAGCCCCCACCATCAGGTCATTTCCAGAACCACTCACTCCTGGAGTTCTTACACCACTCTATTATCACTTGCCCCACACTCCTCTACAGTCTCGACCTAACCCTCTGGGTCCTGACATTAACTCCAGGTCCTGGCTTTAACTTCCATTTTTCATACTGCTTAGTGCCTTATCTAACATCATAGCCCTCTCTGGAAATGTGTTTCTTTACCATCAACTCCATTCCACACCCATAACTTTCCTCAAAGTGTTGTTCAAATAACACCTCTTCCAGAAAGGCTATTCTGATCTTAGAAACAAGGAGAAATTTAATCCTAAATTGTCATCTGGACGGTGCTCCATTCTCAAGTCTTATATGTGTCAGTTTTACTCTGATAGGCTGCATTGCTTTGGGGAGACAGCATGCCCCAATGAGGACCTATATGGTCTTTGAACACCGGAAGATTTCAGACTGGATCCAGGATCAGCAAACCTGTATAACCTTGGGCTAGGTACTTCATCTCTTTGTGCCTTAGTTTCCCTATAACTAAAATGGGATTAACACTTACCTCACAGGGTGTCTCTGAAGATTAGATGCACCTAAAGCATTTAGCAAATTTCCTGGGGTATAACTAGTCTTTATTCAATGGCTATTGTTGTTATGAGTTTGCACATATGTGTGTATGTTTTATTACTTCTTATATTACCTTGTAACTGTCTGTGATGTTTAATGAATGTCCAACTTGTAAAAATTTCTCAAAAAATAAGACTTTTTGTCTTTTTTTGTAAACTCAATTCCTGACTTTCCTGATTAAACACCTAATATGTTGTCATGCCTATGTTAAAGCTGAGTAACTCAATGATGGATAAGTGAGTGATCCAGTTCACATCTATAAATGAAATTACTATTTTTATAATCATGTCTAAGTATTACCACTTAGGGCTCAGAAAATGTGCAACTACTAAAAACTAAGTACTGAATCTTGAGACAGTATGAAACTAGCCTTTGGGATTAAGATTTATTTGTAGCTGAATTTTACTTCATTTTGATATTATCTGTATTTACTTCACTAATATTTTATTTGTTGACATTTTAGAGCACTTTATAACAAATTTTAATAACTAATTTTTTAAATATTTATGTTAGGTAAAAAATCTAAAACATGTATACACAATATATACACATACATATATATTTGCAATAATATTAAAAATAATATTTTGAATTTGTTCATTTTCTCATTGACTCTAGCTTCATCCAAATACTTGTTAAAAATGTCAAAGGACACTGACATACACACACATTATCACTGGGCAATAAGTAGAAAAACGAAAGGAACAGTAATTTCCCTCATATATTCTACCAATTTTATCTGTTGTACAGAGACATCCAGAAAAATGAAACTTAGCATTCAGGTGCTGATGTTTTACTACGAAAAGTTGTAAATTTCTTGACACAGAGGAGAGAGATAATGGCTTTTCTACATTGTGTGCACATCTATACATTATGTGTATCTTAGGTCCCTTGTTGTTCTTGAGTTAGTTCTTAGTAAATGACCATATGCCTTTTACTTATTTTTATTAGACCAATATCTCTTATTTCACACTCTGAATTCCTAAAGTCATAGCATGGAACATATGTGACAGGTAATAATCACACTGCATTTTTATTGTAGTAAAAAAGAAAAAAGGGAGAAGGAAATGCTAAAATGATGATACATCTTGTAACTACTTATTATGTGAATCAAAATCGTAAAATAATGCATGTTAAATACTAAACAGTAAAGAACAAGCAACTATAAGCATAGTTTTCACTAAACCTTAGATTTTAAAATTTTAGGTCATATAATTAGGCTCATTTGGTGGGGAATAGCCTGTCCTTGCAATTGAATATTTTAAATTGTCCTTCGCCCCAAAGACATGACCTGTTCAAATGAGAAAGCTAGTAATTCCTAAGCATCCACACATTTCAACCATAGACTCAAACCTCTCTATCCAAACACTGCCCTTCTTTATGCCCCTTCTATTACAAATCTCTCCCATAATCCATCCCTGTCTTCACTCCTCTTAAATGTTCCAGTAGCTTCTAAGTTAAAAGCCCTACCTACAGATATTTTCATCTTGTCACTTGTCTTATTAAAGGGAAACTATCTGTTAATCTTTGTCTCCTGAGGAGTCTTAGATAGCAGGTCTGGTCACTTGACTACATTTATGTATTTGATGGAATACCCAAGTGTCCCAATCGACAACTGTATCTTGGGAAAAGTAATACTAATTATTGTAATTTATCCAAATGTCTTAGAATCTATACCTAATCACTATGCAAGACAATAACATTTATGCATATCTTAAGCATGTCAGATTAATTTTATTAGACATTTAGTTTACTGTTAATATTGAATGCAGATCATGCTCATTTTATCTTTATGGTTTGTACCCAACTAGCTTAGCACAAAATTTGAAACAATTAAAAGTGAACGATGATCAGGAGATCAGAGCTCTGCTCTGAGCTCTACTAGTAGATAATTGTTGACCTTGGCCAGAGCACTCAATTTATTTGAGTATCAGCTTCCACAGTCATGAAAAATAAATAAAATCTTGCCCACATAATTCACAATACTGTTATAAGTTAAAGTAAGAACATAGATATCATAGCTTTATGCAAATTTTTCTACAAGTAGAAGTACCCTGTAGCACAAAAAAAGTAAGACTCAGAATTAATTCAATCAACAAATTTAGCTAGAACTCATCTCGTCAATGTTTTGAACCATTAAAATAATGCTTAATTGTTGCATTTTGCACAAAGCACTTTTATTACTGGATCTAATTCCCTTATTGAATTATAATACACTGGATGTTGTCTGCAGATACTAATCGTATATAAGGAGTTGTGTCACCATTAAATTACCCATGTGAAATGTTTCAACATTGCCAAAGACAGACTAGATAGTTTCCCATGGTTCCATAGCATGACAATAACATACTGTTAATCTTTTTGAAATATGTTAGAACCACCAAAGAAAACCACTTCAAGTTAGTTCCTCATGAAATTGATAAGACAAAAAATACTGACATCATTCCATAATACAGCCTCATACAATGGATAACTGCCATTAGAGAAACAACATTCAGTCCTGGTATCAATTAATGCTGATGTGCTACAGTAATAAAAAATTAATAAAATCTACCAGGAAAGTTTTGGATTTCATACCTGCTAAATTATTTGACTTGAAAGTTTGATACTAATGAGCAAATTCTTGTGAATCATACTTCGTTCTTAAAAATATATTTTACTGATTGATAAAATAAAGCATCGCCTAAGAGCTGCAATTTTCTCCATGTGCTGTTAAATAAAATATAAAAACTTAAAGATATTTATTGAGGAAATATGCCAGTGTCTACACTTGGCATACAAATGTATACTGATAGTTGGCATATGCCTTTGTGAATCCATGCTCCGAGACAGGAAAAAAAAAATTGTCCCTAAAGAAAATTCTTTTTTCAGTCCTCTGAAGTTTTTCCACCATTTAACCTCTCTGAGCCTCCATTTTCTAATATGTAAAATGAAAGTATCTATTTACTGTGTTACGATCCTAAATTTAATCAAGTAATATATGTAAAGCATCTAGCATCCTCTCTGGCACATACTGTAGTGTTTGTTAGTTTCATTCTTATTCCTCATTTATCTCTAGGTTCCCCATAAGAAGGCAATTAGCTGTGTAAAGTCTTTCAAAATTCCAAAAACATTTATTCATTCCTCCAGAAATGTTCATTAGTTCTCCAAGGATGAAACCACTATACCAATACTTGTCTAGATTCAACAGTAAGTGAAACACATTATAATTCTTAGAAGAACTTAGAAACAGAAGACATAGAAGTTGATATAAAATATTTTTAGCTACCACTTAAGATTGGGTATAAACTATGCACACAGATTGGTAATGATTTACAAGCATTCTGTGTTTCATAAATTTCATGGCAATATCAATGATTTATATTTGAGAACACATTTTCTAAAAGAAATATTATGTATGCCGGTTAAGGCCACACACCAATTTGCATGGCCCTAATTATTTCATTCATTTTTTTCAACAAATATTTAATAAGTACCTACTATGTGTAAGGCAACAGGTAGCCTCTGCAATACAAATGTGAAAAAAATGAAATAAGAAAAAGTGTGCCATTAGTAAATTAACCTACAGAGCCACTAATTCATATATAAATACATACTGTAACAAATCCAATAGAGAAAATACAACAGTATACTAAGAGTGAAGATAGTTGAGGCTTTTTATAATTTTGTATTTAGAGCTTTAGGAAAACTTCTTTGGGGAAATAACATTGGGAGTCATGAAACAAAAGATGAGTTAGCCAATTGAAGAGTTAGGTGGTGTGAGATACCTTTGCTGGCCCCATCCACCCTTCTCCTCTCCATTCTGGGCAGAAGGCTGAGCCATTAGACTGCATTAGTGAGTTCCCTTACCCACTGGCTTCTGGTTTGGTTTGGGCAATGGGAGAAAGGATATTATAAAATGGGAGAGAATGAGTTTAGGTATTTATTTTCCTACTTTTTCCCTCTGTTGTATTACAGTGGGTGACTGTGTCCCTCTGCCAAAGACTACAGCTCTTGCCAGTTACCCTTCTCTATATAGTCCTTTCTAGTTCTAGTAACCATTCCCTCCCATTACCTTTTCAGGCTTAGCAGTAGTAATAGCCTTCCACTTTTAGTAGCCTCCAGGTACTTACTTAATATGGTGGCATGGGAGGAAATACAAAAGGAGATTAGACATTGGGAGAACAAATGGCTGTGTTGGTTGATTACTGTTACATCAATAATGATTATAATGATTATGAGATCAGCTGGATGCTTCAGATGACCCCATAGAGATTACCCCAGCCAAAAAAAAAAAAAAAAAAAATGACAGTCATGAATTTCTAATTCAGAATCAGGAATGAAAATCATAAAGCCCTAATGATAGCTCTGAAGGATCTTTCATCTTCCGTAGTCTCAGGAGAGAATAGATATAAACTAAACCCAAAGCCCGGTTATAAAGGTTGTGGAATGGCAGTACAGATTGAGTGCTTAAATGTCCTATGCTAAAATCAGGGTACTAGTGGGAAGGAGTAGAAATTTTGAGTGAAATCTATTATGGTAGAAAATGAGAAATGAAAACCCATGGAACTCCCCGCCTTCCTCCACATCAGTCAAGAAAAGTAAACCAAAAGCAATTCTGCATTCTCAGAGTCATTATAGAGGTTAGTAAAACCATCAAAGACTTTAAATATTCCTATAATATCCCAATTTCTTACAGCTATATGTGTAGTTCACAAACCAAATGGGTCGTGGAAAATGAAAGTAGATTATCACAGACTTAATCAGGTGGAGATACCAATCACAGGTGCATTTCTAGATGTGATATCTTAAATGGAGCAAATCAACCCAGACCCTGGCAGCTAGCATGCAGCAACTGACCTGGTTGACCTGGCTTTTTTTTTTTTTTTTTTTCCCTATACCCTTCAGCAAAGATAATCAGACACAGTTTGCCTTCACAGGTACAAGAAAATACTTTTATGGTCTTGCCTCAGGGTTATGTCAACTCCTGTGCTGTCATAATATAGTCTTGAGCCCCTGATCTGATATCCCATAGAACATGACACTGGTTCATTACATTTATGACATTATGCTAACTGGATCTAATGAACAGGAAGCAGCAAGCACTTCAGATGCCTTAGTAAGACATATGCATACCAGAGACTTGGAAATAAGGCCTACAACACTTCAGGAGTATACCATATTCTAGGGGTCCAATCATCTGGGGACTGTCAGCATATCCTCTCCATAATAAAAAAAAACAAGTTGTAAATTTTATTGACCACCATGAAGAAGTATAACTTGCTGATTTTCTTTGTGTTTGGAGGGAACATAAGCCATGTTCCCTCCCAAAGGTTTGGGAACCTATTAGGCTTCCCAGGTTTTTCTGTGCAAAGTGACCCTTTTCATTGGCATTGTAATCTTCTGGGCCCAAAGGCTTCGAAAGTGTCGGAGGCAAACAGCGATATCATATGAAGCTTTGACCAATCCCAACAGATGGATTGCAACTAAGACCACTAAGAGTTGGGAAGGAGGCAATGCCCTTAGCTATCTATAGTTCTTTTGAAAAAGAGTTCTTGACTAGCTTGTTGGCCTTGATGTTCCTGAACTTTTATCTATGAAACCCAAGTGATTTGTAATCTAATAAATCAGAAGTTATCTGATTCACTAAACTATCAATTAGATGTGCACTATAGCATTACATTGTAAAAAAGAAATGATATACTCAGCTTGGTGCCCAAACAGATTTGTAAGGCACAAGTTAACTTCATTGGCTGGTGGTTCAGAGTTCCAAGAATTTGCTGATACAGTTTCACTGACTATGTTATAACCCACACATGGAATCAGATAGGACTTTCTTACGATCAATCAGTGGGCAAAGAAAAAGCAAGACCATGGTTTACAGATAGAACTGCTTAGTATGGTCATTTAAGCTAGAGTTGATCATCACTTTAGTATAGTCCAACTCAGGGGTAAACCTTGAAAGAATGTGTGTAAGGCAACAGGTAGCCTCTGCAATACAAATGTGAAAAAATGAAATAAGAAAAAGTGTGCCATTGTGTAAATTAACCTACAGAGCCACTAATTCATATATAAATAATAAAGTAAGTAGAAAAGGTAAATATTTCCTGTGGGCAGAAATCAAGATAGTATACCTGACTGTCTATTTTGCATGGAAGGAAAGCTAGCCTTAAGTGCAGGTCTATATTGATTCATGAGCAGTGGCCAATAGATTATCTAAGTGGTCAGGGACATGGAAAGAATAAAGCTATATGAGTGATGGTTTATGAGGGAGGTTTATATAGAACTTCTTAGAAAGAGTACAAAATGTAAATTTTTTTTCCACCAGAATAAATCCTCTGTGGAGAATGCTTTCAATAATCAGGTGTCCTTTCAATAAGCTGTCCTTTCCAGTGGCTATCAGTCAGTCTCTTTATCCAGCCATGCCAGTGCTTGCTCAAATGAGCCATATCTAGAGTATTTGTGAAGGGCAGGATCCTGACAGCTATTCATGTGTTCAATAACATGAATTTTTCCTCATACAGGCTGGTCTTGCTACCACCACACCAAGTGGCCAATCTGCCACAAGCAGGTTGATATGACACCCATTCCCTAGGAGACTGGTCTACTTCCTGGTGGCAGTTGATTGCAATAAACATTTCTATCATAGAAGAGACAGTGATTGTCCTCACAGACATATTTCAAATACAGAAACTCCTTTACTATCCACACTACTTTTGCCAATACTACCCTTCCAAATACCTTATCACAGCCATGGCATTCAATGCAATATAACCTTACAATGGGTGACACATTTACAGCAAAAGATGTGCAGCAATGGATTTATGCCCACATAATTCACTGGCCTTACCATGTCCCCCAACCCTCCCATCCAGAGCAGGTTGCTAAACAAAATAGTGTGATGGCCTTTTAGCTAGTAAACACCATGAGAGGGTAGGGTTCTGGCATAGAAGATGAAGTATATTCTTAAACCAGAAGCCAATATTTACAGCTTCTCTCCTATGGCCAGAATTAACAGATCCAGGGATCAAATTATACAGGTAAGGATGGTCCTTCTCAATATTATGCCAATAACCTACCAGAGGAAGTTTTTCTTCCCTTCAAATTTGCTTTTGGGAATGTTAATGTCCAACCGAGGAATGTTGGTATCCAATAATGAAACTGCGTATCCACTAGGATACAAAGTCATAGTCTTCTTAAATTAAAAGCTGAGATTGCCTTCTGAAATTTTTGGATCCTTGCACCATGTAACAGACAAAAAGGATATCACTGAATAGTCTGATGACAGATCATGATTACAAGTGGAAATTAGGTTGCTGCTATCCAATTGGTACAAACTTACTGGAGGCAGAAAATTCACTACGGCATCTTAGTATTCTGTGCGCTCAATAATTCTGAACTAGAGAAAACTATGATAATCCAATAAAAATGGGATCAGTAAGGACTCAAATCCTACAGGAATAAAGGTTTGGGTCACCCCACCAAATAAAAAACACTATCCACCAACATGGATAACAATGGGAACAAAAAATGCATTGTGGAAGACAGCAACCCAGCTTAAGCTCCATGATTATCTATAGAAGTAGAGTCGATAGCAGCTATGTTTTATGTTGTGACCTATGTTGTATTTTATGTTTTTAACTCTTATCTGGAACATATTAAAACTCCTACAAACCCAAGAAACAAACAGATAACCCAATAGAAAAATAGGAAGGAGGGCCAAAGAGGCACTTTTCAAAAGCGGCAATCTAAATGACAAATAATATAAAAAGGAGCTCAACTTTGCTGTGATAAATGCAAATTAAAACCATAAAGTGATACCATTGTACTCAAACTAGTATGACTAAAGATTTTTCTTTAACGACAATACTAAGTTTTGGCAAGGAGAGGGCAATGGAAAATTCTGCTAATGGGAGTCTCAGCTGACTTAACCACACTGAATATTCTTCAGCTTTACTAACAAAAGCTGAGCAGACACAAACCCTATATCCTGGCAGGTCATTCCTATGTATAAATCAATACAACTACATGCTTGTGTGCAATAACACATGTTCAAGAACAGTAAAAGCAGTGATTTTTATAATATTAAAAAAAAAAGTCCTTAAATAAACTGTGGTATAGTTTTTCAATGGAATAGTATACATCAATGAAATGAACAAAGTACAGGGACAGGGACAAATTTTACAAACATGAAATTGAGCAAGAGAAGCCAGACAAGAATATATCCTATATGATTCCATTTGAAATTCTGAAAACATTTAACATTAAACTGTTGTGTTCAGAAATACAACTTTAAGAACGTTTTACCCTATGAGGCATGATAATGATTACCTTTAAAAGATAACGATTTACCTTTAAAAAGTAGTTATCACAGGCACCTGGGTGGTTCAGCGGGTTAAAGCCTCTCTGCCTTTGGCTCAGGTCATGATCCCAGCGTCCTGGGATGGAGCCCCGCATCAGGCTCTCTGCTCAGCGGGGAGCCTGCTTCCTCCTCTCTCTCTCTCTCTCTTTCTCTCTGCCTGTCTCTCCACCTACTTGTGATCTCTCTCTCCATGAAATCAAATAAATAAAATCTTATAAATAAATCAAATAAATAAAATCAAATAAAATCAAATAAATAAATAAAATCTTAAAAAAAAAGTAGTATCACTACCAAACTTACAGAAATAAAAAGTACGATGAGGAAACAATATAATCAACTGTATGCAAACAAATTAGGTAATTTACAGGAAACGGACAAATTTCTAGAAACAAATTACTGAACTGACTCAAAAGGAAACAGAAAATTTGATATCTATAACAAATAAAGGTTGAATTGTAATTTTAAAACTTCCCACAAAGCCAAGCCCAGAATCAGACAACTTCACTGACAACTTCTGACATTTAAGTATGTATTAATACCAACCCTTCACAGACTTTTCAAAAAAAAGAGGAAAAGGCAACATTTTCCAATTCATTCTATGAGCCCAGTTACCCTGATACCCAAAACCAAAGATGTCACAAGGAAGAAAAAAAAAACAAAAACAAAAACACAAAACTAGCACACATACTTTTATCTGCCGCAGACCCATAAGCGGCAACAGGCATGGACGCTCCATTGGAATCCTGAGCAGAAGCGCCTACTTACGTCAGTGCGTCAGTGCGCCAGTGCGTGCTCGCGTTCACCAGACGCCAGGCCTCCCAGGCTTCTTGTCCCGCCCCACCTTCTCACCCCACCCGGTTCCCTGTGAGCCTCCTCACCTTCTCGCCTCAGGTGCTGAGAACCCCAGCACGGGTGCACTCACTGTGTCATGTGGGTACCAGGAGCCTCTGTGAGAAAGTCAAACTGAGCAGTTTCGGAGCTGCAGAGAGCAACTAAGGCGGATTAAGCTCACCATGCTGCAGGAACAAGAGAGGTCAGGTAGTACGGGCCAGAGGGGGCTTTCGTGGTTATATAGTTTGACTGACAGGCTTTTGTGGAGCAGGGAAGACCACGGTGAATACGACTTAGGAGGAGTATTTGGTTTGCCATAGTATTCCATGCTATACTTGGATATAAACAGTGATAACAGTCACCGAGGTCTCCATAAAAATCTTGGCTTTAGTCTTAAAGACAGAGAAGAGAATACTCCGTGCATTCCACAAGTTGGTAAACTGGTTGCAGATGCTGGCTTAGCGTGAGTCACAAGTTCTCTATAACTTATACTCAGGAGAGCAACAGTGCAAGGTAAATTCATAAAGATTTACCTTTTTTAAACCTTTTATTTAAATTCTAGTTTACATGTGCAATATTGGTTTCAGGAGTAGAATTTCGTGGTTTACTTTTTTGTTTTTTTTTTAAGTATTCATTCATGCTCCTCTGCGTATTTGTTTTGCAGAGATTTCAAAGGGCACAACAAAAAAAGCACAGGGCAGGGGAAATTAAAGGTTTCACTGGAATTGATTCTGAATAAAAAAAAAAAAAAAAGAAAGAAAGAAACAGAGGCCCTTTAATTGTTGCTAAAAACAGACTCCTGTGATGTAAATGACTGTGTCCAACAAGTTGTGGAACTTCTACAGGAATGGGATATTGTACCTGTGGATGCCACTTATTAAGCAAAAGAACTGTAGGTGCCAGAAAAGAAACCTTAAGCTGGCAAAAACAGATGCAGAAATATGACCAGTATTGAAAATTAATAAAATGGAAATACAGTGGCTGCAAGTTTTAGCAGAAGGCTGGGACCCCACTGAATGGCTTTATGAGAGAGAGGGGGTCCTTGTAATGGGGGTCCTTGCAGTGCCTTCATTTTTATTGTCTTATGGATGGAGATATCATTAACTTGGCATTGCCTGTGGTTCTGACAACTAGTCAGGAAGGTAAGAGGCTGGATGACTGGTCTGCGTTTGTTCTGATGTAGGAGGGCCGCTGTATAGCTATTCTTCACAAGCTAAAGTTTGTTGAGCACAGAAAAGAGGGTTGTGGTGCCAGACAATGGGAACAGCATGCAAGAACCACCCTTACATTAAGATTGTTATGGAACAAGGAGATTGGCTGACTGAAGATCTTTAAGCCTTGAACTGAATTTATTGGAATGATGGTTTTGATGAGCATCGTTTTACTCCTATTGAGCTACAGCTAATACCTGAAAATATGAATGCTGAGGCTGTCATTGCATTTCAGTTATGCAACCCAGTGCATGCTAGGTTGGGTGTAACCTCATGTTCTAGACAGGCTCTATTAATGCAGGCTCTATAAGCAACTTCTGGAGGGTGGCTAAAGGCATCCTGTCCTCCTTCTTCCCCCTCTTGGTACCTAGACAAAGAACAGTGGTGTTACTTTGATGTGGTGTATGAGCAGGATTCTTCAGCACTAGAGGAAGGAGTTCTGTATCCTAACACAATAGTAGTGGTCATCTTCCCACCTCCCACTATGTATGTAGGACCAACTGGAGTCCGGTGGTATTAGAGACCATGGATGATTGCAGGAGACAATGTTAACATTGTTGGACAAGAGCCTACTGGCATGCCTCATTCAGAAACAGGGACGGATCTTTATGAGCCAACTTAGGGCGCCAAAGTGCTGACAGTGGCCTCTGGCCTAATCACCTTGAAAATAGTACCCTTCTGAGTTACAGGTTACAAGAAAAAGAAGTGTACGGACTACTATGACCCTGAACACCAATAAGACTTTGAATTTACTTCAGGAACTTGAATGTGCAAACTTGCCAAAGAAGGCCAGAAACCTCCTGAAGGTTTCACGGCTCCCAAGACCTGGACTATGATGAAGTAATACTACAAATCCTTAGAGAAAACTTAAGCTGTTAACCCAGTCACATCACCTTTGACACTTCACTGAATAATAAGAGGGGACCACAAGTATCTTCAACACTGCTTATAGGTAACATTCCTATAATAAAATTTTAAAATCCCATCTTTTTATATTATGCTTCTACCTCATGATCTTTTTCAAGCTGTTAATTAGTTACAACCAATTATATATATATTGAATCTCACTTTTCATCCCCTGAAAACAGAAAGAAAAGTCCACCAAACAGTAAATTTGGCTAGAACTTATTCATTGAATTTTATAAGACGCCTCTAACAATTAGATTATTTTTCTACATTAAAAATATAATCTGTTTTTTTTCTTCCTTCTTTCTGATCAACTATTGATCTTCAGCTGTTATAATCTAAAGTATTCATATGATCTGAGCTAAGCCCCAAATGAAATTTTTTATTCAATAAAATCAAACTTTTTGGCTTCTTAAAAAAGAAAAGACAGAAGGGAGGGAAGAAAGAAGGAAGAAAACAAAGATCAATATCCCCTATGAATATAGATGCAAATCCTCCACAAAATACTAGCAAACTAAATACAGGAATAGATGAAAAGAATTATATACCATAACCAAGTAGGATATATCCTAAGAATGAAAGGCTGTTTTAACATCAAAATCAATTAATGTAATACATCACATTAATATCATAAAGACTGAGACTTGAGGTCCCATTAAGTTGAAAAGGTTTTCCTTTTCCTATTTGGTTCCATCTCCACAAATCTTTCCAATAATTCCCATTCTCTAATTTGTATCTTTCTGTTCCTTGAAACCAAAGAATCTTTGTATAACATTGTCCTCTTTAGTTGCTCAAACTAAAAATACCCCTGTGATAGAAATGTTTCAGTAACAAGTGACAAAAAATGAAATAAAATACAAAGCTCTAAATGCAAAATAACTTAAACAATAAAGGGGATATTGACTTATGTAATAGCCAAGTCCAAATGAGGCTTGATCTTATACCTCAGATGAGATCTACAAGGACCTTCTTTCTTATATTCTCTCTATTCTGCTCCTCTTTTTGCTATTTCCCCCATTCCGCCCCAGTCGCCCTCTGGGAGTTCCAGGTTCTTCTGGGAATTTCAGCAAAATGTTTGCAGCAATTCCAGATGTCATATTCTCATAGGAAAACACTCAGGAAATTAGAGTCTCTTACAGTAGCTGCTGTACATGTCCTGGCAATCAGTTCCTTTCACTGATAATTGGAACTCACGTCCTTCCCTGATCAGTCACTGTAACAAGGTTACAGTACTCTCTCTGATTGGATTTTAGACAGGAAAGATCCACCCCAAAGCAGGGCTTGCATTCATTCTCCCCAAACGGCAAGGCTGAGAAAATGGAGGGAACAAATTTCTTCCCCAAGTATAAAAATATTCTTGGTTGCATCAAACAAACAAACAAACAAACAAAAAACCCATGTGGGAGAGAGATAAAATAGAAGCCAGAAAGACAATAAAAAATACTCTTCAAAATGGTATCAAAATCTTTCTATGCAGACCAGAAATTTCAAAAATTATTTCCAATTACTTTTCACCTTTGAATCAACAAAAAAGTTATTATCAGAATAAAGTCTTCCAGGCTAAAACAAAAAAGAAAGAAAGAAAAATAGTATTTTATATTTTCCTATATTGCATGATGGAGCAAAGGCTTGAAATTGTGGTGATGAATGTTACCATGCAAAGTCAGTGCACTGAATATATCGTCTATTCCCATCTTTCATTCAAATTCCTTGCATATATAGGAAGGGTCACTCAGAAGCACCTACGTTAATCAAAAAAGAAAAACTGGTGTTGCATGCTGCAAACAGCCTCTATTCCTGGATGAATAAATAAAACTTAAAGTTGCTTACCTTCCTTTATATAGCCAATATCCTGCAGGTATTTTAAGGAAATAGTGTTCCTAAGACAGCCACAGAAAAATATTAATGAAAATAGTGATGCATTTCATTAGTCTATGAAAAGACAGTTTTTGCGTTTTCAAATTAGTAGAATATTTAAAGCTACCTCCAAATAAGTACATTAATGAAATTGCTTTGTTACTTAAAAGAGAAAAGGAATACAATTATGAATTACACCCTTATCTTCATTTTCTCTCTTCAAATACACAAAGTATTTATACTTGCCTCCAGTATGCAATCAAATGAACAGAAAATCCCATGTTTGTAAAACCACAGACTATATAAAAATAGGTTTGACTTTTCAATCATATTACAGTCAATTTTGTCATTAACAATTACATTAAAATATACAATCATGGCATTTTTGTTGGCTAAAGTATGATTTGAAAAACATTATATGCTAGTCTTCAATTTTATATTTATAAATGAGGTCCTAAATCAAGAGGATTAAGAGTAATATACATTGTTATAAATATTCTATAATATTTTCTTTCAAATCTAGGATTGATGTAAGTATATTTTAATTCATCATTTATATGAGTTTTTCAATGATTTTATTTTAAAAAATAGACTCATTTAAAACACAAATGTTATTATTCTTTTAAAAGGTAAAACTAAATGCTACAATCCTCCTCCCCCTATTAGTTGAATGCACATTTCAAACTCATTTTCCCCATGCTTTAGAGGAAAAAAATATAATACCTGAGGTTTGAAGAATTCTGCCTATTTAAATTCAGTTTTAAAATTACTTGGCTTGAGCTATGAAATGTTATTGATTCTTTGAACAATAGTATTTTACTCAAGGGAAGAATAAATGTGATCCACCAAGGCTCTGCATACAGAACATAGAAAACCAGTTCAGGAAAAAACTGATAACAAAATTATTATGTTAATAAAAATTATTAGGCAGTCCTAATTTTTGAGTTCATATTACCAAGTAAACAAATAATTGACTAAAATATACACCTTTCCTTATTCTGAAGTTGTAAATATAGTCTCATAATTTCCTCCAAATCATTTTAAGCTATTGCTATCACAATTAGATCTTTAATCCACACAGAATTACTTATGGTGTTTGGTTAGAGACAGAACTTCTCAATTTTTTTTCTCCATATTAATAACCAAAGGTCTGAACACTAATCAATAGCCCATCCTTCACTAGTAGGCTGTGCTGCCTCTGCCATATATCAGGCTTCCATCTGTGCATTGATCTATTTCAATTCTCTGTTCAGTTCCATTGGACTATTTATCTTTCCTAGAACAATGCACAGTGCTTTTGTTGTTCATAGCTTTATAGTATTTATAGTTTATAATAAGTATTTGTATATGGTAAAGAGATCTCATTATATTGCATTTGTTCAAAATCATCTTGGCTATTTAAGCCCTTTACACTTCCATATATTATATAATTGTCTTGTCAAGTTCTGTAGAGGTAAAACAAAAAAAGAAAGAAAAACCTTTTGAGATTTTTATTGGAATTTTGTCTTATTTTAAGGACTCACATAGCCAGATTTGATGGGGCTGGGAGGGTGAGGCTTAGATGTTACATAAATTCATTTTCTTTAATAATTAAGAACTATTGAGGTTTTTACTTTC
Organism: Martes martes; assembly: GCF_963455335.1. Taxonomy (NCBI): domain Eukaryota; kingdom Metazoa; phylum Chordata; class Mammalia; order Carnivora; family Mustelidae; genus Martes; species Martes martes. The sequence goes on along the minus strand of NC_137891.1, from coordinate 110,671,657 downwards.
TTCTGGAATTACTACTGGCTAGTTAATTTCTATAAAAAATTGAACATTCGTCTTAAGTTTTCAAATTTAATGACTTAAAATTGTTTATAATATCTTCTTTAAAAAAAAAAGTATGTTTCTGGGGTTATGACACTACTCTTTTCACTGACAATATTTTTCTTTAACAGATTCTTTCTCTCCTTTTCTCTGTCTCTGTCTCTTTTTCCTGCTCAATCTTGCCAGGAGGTTTCTATTTTATTAGATTTTTTAAAAAGTGTTTGGCTTTGTGGATCATTTCTTTTATATTTTTTTCTAACTCATTTCTCCTCTTACTATTTTAACTATTTAAATTTACTTTGAGTTTATTCTGTTGTTCTTTTTATGACTCCTTTAATTTGGAAACTTAGATTATCAGTTTTCAAACTTTGTAAATCACAGGATGTGAAAAAATTATTTTAAGTAATGCTTTACCTACATCCCCTAAATTTTAAAACGTAATGTTTTCATCAATGTTCAGTCCTAAACATTTTCTGGTGTCCACAGCTATTTGTATGTAGACCCAAAGATTATTTGGAAGTGTCTTTTATTATAATTTCCAAATCAATTTTTAAATTAGCCTTTTTAATGACTTCTAAACTAGGTACATTTTAACAGAAAAAAATACCACTTGCTTAACAACAGTTCTTTTACTCTTTTTAATAGCTGCTTAATAGTTGAGTTCTAATAAATTTCCATGTATACATTCTCTAATTGTTGGATATAGAGCTGTATATGTGCCCATTACATCAGACTTGCTAATTTTGTTGTTTAAATTCTCCATATCTTTACTAGTGTTTTGTCTGCTTTCTCTATCAAGTACTACGAATGAGTTAAAAATTGCCTATTATGCATGCTAACTTATAATTTTACTTTACAATTCTGTCAGTTTTGATATATATGTATTAAAAATTTTTTACACATATAAATATATAAAGACTATGCTCTTGGTGCTTATAAATTTAGATTTTTTTTTTTTTAGTCTTCTGTGAGAATTGGACCTTCTATCATTGAATATTATAATACTTAATTAAATTGAATATTCTTCACCCCCCCAAAAATACTTTTACTTTAAAGTTAATTTTGTCTAATAAAGAGAGATTAACTTATAAAGTTATATTTACATATTTACAGAGATATATTACCAAATTACTTTTTAGTGCTTGCCTGAGATATTTATCCTTTAATTTTCCATTTTTATGTGATAACTATTTAAGGTGTGTTTTGTTATTTATCCAAATTTGGGAATATTCATATTTTGACTTGCACGTTTACTCTATTGATATTTATTGTGCTTACTAGTACATTTTGAGTTAGTTTTATTTACTAATAAATAGTTACTTTATTTTATATTTATTCTGCTGTTTTTTTTTTCTTCTTTTTCTTTTCTCCTTTCCTGCTTGCATTTGAATTGATCAGGTTTTTTTACATTAATTTTCCCTCTACCAATGGCTAGAAAGTTATATATGTCCTATGTAGGGTAAAACTAGCTTTTGTAATAAATCCCGTATGTTAGTGGCTTAATACAATATTGAATAGCTTACCCGGAGCTGGAGCAAATAACTCGTGAGAACAGAGATGGTAATTGTTAAGTTGCAAAAGACTGAGTGTGGACTGGTTAAAACTCCTAGAAAGCCAGTCGTAAGTCGGCCCCCTACCCTTCCATGAGTTCTACTTCCAGTAGCCCAGATAAGAGAAAAGCCCTCTCCTATTTTGGAAAGGCAAAAGGGAAAAATAACCATTTTGAAATGTACCCAGATCATTCTGTTCTTCATAAAAAAGCCGTGACCTCAAGAGAAACTGCTGTAGCAAGCATAAATAGGAATATAATATAATGATAAAGGAGTCAATTTTCCAAGAAGACCTACCAATATAATGTGTGTGTGCATTTATACACTTATGGGTATACACACACACACACACACACACGTATGTGTATGTGTGCATCTACTAATGTGTATGTGTACATACATACACTCACATGGTTATGTGCATGTTCATTTATATGTGTGTGTGTACATAGTGTAACAAATTTGGTTTATCAGTCTTAAATGTAACATACTAATGTAAGATGTTAATAATAGGGGAAACTAGAGTGAGAAAGAGTATATATGGGAATTCTTTGTACTATTGCTCAATTTTTCTATAAATCTAAAACTGTTGTAAAATATAAAGTCTATTTTTAAAAATCAATGCTCTTAGCTCTCAGGTCTTACGAATTCTGGCTGCAGGCCACATTTGGCCTGCAAGCACTAGTCCCTTGAACTTTCATCTAAAAAATCTTCTTTCTGGTATCTATCCCCATCTTCTTGAAGTCTTTTAGAAAAGTCTGGTGAAATATGACAAACTCCATTGGTGGTAAAATCTCATTTTCATTTGTGTGATCTTGATTTTATTGTTTTTTTGAATAACAGTTTAGCAGGAAATTTTATTTTAGGTAAACAGCAAGTTCTCCAAACATTTTAAAGGTAGTATACATCTGTCCTTTTTCATTCTTGAAAATCTGCTCTAGTTTTTTTTCTCTCCAATTATTTTTAACAATTCCTGTTTGTCTCCAGTGTTATGCATTTTCTGGAATATGCCTAATTGTGTGTTCAGCGGATTTTTTTGTTATTTCTGTGTGAGATTTGGGGAAGAGTCTCAACTCTGCAGTTATATATCTTTTAATAATTCTGGAAAATTCTCACCCATTATCTCTTAGAACGTTTCCTCTATTCCATTTTCTCTGTTCATTTATTTTGGATTTTTTTATATTTATTTGATTTCACTCAATCTCTTTTTAGCTGTCTCTAATTTAACTCATCCACTCAGACTTTGGTATCTGGATTTTTTTTCCCTCAAATTTCTATTTAGCTTATTATAAAATTCTGTTGGTCATCTATTTTCCTAATAGTACCATGCTTTTTAAAAATATTTTTTTAAATATTCTGAGCAGTCAAGTTCTGATATTCCTGCTCATAATTCTTTGACATTCACCTCTATAAGCCAAAGTCTATTACTGGATGCCTGCAGCTCTCTGCCTGATTAATTTTTCCTGACCCCATGAACATACTAAGCCCCATGGCACAAGGCAAATCCAAAGGCTGGGAGAGTTAATGTTCCCAGAAGCATCCTTCATCCAATGATGGATGAGAAGTCAATGTCTAAATCGCCTTCCTTGTCTCCCATTTGGGATAACAGTGAGGTATGGTCTATCCTTTCTAGCAAAGTTCCTAGTGACACCGGGATCCAGTTGCCCAAGATAGAAACTAGTTTAGTAACATTTTATCTACTGACTTTTTTCCCTTTTCTATCTCATTTTCCCAATCTCCTACTGGTGTATCCTGGGACCATCTACTACATAAACTACTGCATTTGAATTCTTCCTGTCGTATCTGCTTTGGGTGGAGGTGGAGGGGTCTCAAAATTTTGTATTTACCACTTGATATTCTCATTATGTGGAGCTCTTAAAGGATACATCTGCTGGGTTTTCTTTTCCATTCTTTTTCTCATGACTCATGAGAAAAAAATGAATTATGCAAAAAAAATTATACAAAAATTTTCCTATTATGGCTATATGTGTGTGTGTTGCTTGTTATTTTTTGAATTGTGAACTTATATCTTGCATGGTTTATCTGTGGGAATCTTATAACATTTGAGTCATGGTCTCTTTTAAGAGATTTGTTCTTGCCTCTGCTAGGGTCGCCAGAGTGTTCTAAATCAATACTCAAATTATGATCATTTTTTAACTGGAATTTCCCAAACAATGCAGCATGGTACTTTATTTGAATCCGTAAGTGGTTGGAGGAGGTAGAGTGTCTTCTTGAGTGCAGTTGAGTTGGGCCTGGTCTGCAGAACTTATACACCTTTCATGGAAAGCAAGAAACTATTACAGATGCTAACAGATAAGATAGTGGCAACTGCAGCTGATCCAACAGACGCCACAGCTGGGGGTCTCCATGATGAAGCAGATAAGGGCTCCAGAGATGTGAGAGGCCAACCAAATTTGAAAAGGCACATAAACTGTGTTTAATGCACTGGGTCTGTGGTATAAATTGTCAGAAAAGAACTTTCTTTTACCTTGGGCCCAGGCTAGTATAGACAACTTACTTTTTTTTTCTTTTTTCCTTCCTAACTTACTTTTTTCATTGATGGTAAGTGCTTTCATGTACCTTTCTTTATTAGGGATCTCAGTTCCAAGACTTCATCTTGCACAGATCTGGCACTTTTTCTCCATTAGAAGTTGGGCCATTACCACCGAACCCTGGCCCAGCTACAGCCTTAGAATTAACACTAGCTTAAAAAGTGTCTTTCAGCTCCCTCTAATTTTTTATTTCTGGCAATTTCTGTCACTTTTTTGGACACTCTTCTATGCATTCCAAAGAGCTTTTAGTTTGCGCTTCTAGCTGTTGTACTGGATCTTTCAGATTTCCATCAGATTGCTGAGAAATGATAAGTATTTTTCTTTTGAAGAAACATTTATTTGCAGTTCAGCAAATCTTTGGGCTTCACTTGTTTTCCTTCTGTTAAACTGAATTAAAATTCAGTTCATTACATGTTATTAAATGAACATTATCATTGATTATTCTAATTTTCTCACATTTTTACACTTTAAAATTTCCCATTATGAATATATCCTTACCAAGGCACCTGGGTGGCTCAGTTGGTTAAGCCTCTGCCTTCAGTTCAGGTCATGATCCTAGGGTCCTGGGACTGAGCCCTGTATCCTGCTCCCTGCTTTTCCCTCTCCCTCTACATCTCTGCCTGCTGTGCTCTCACTCTCTCTCACTCTCTCTTGCTCTCAAATAAATAAATAAAATTCCTTTAAAAAAGAATATATCTTTATCTATAATTCAAAAATATTTAAAAGTATAAATAAATGTACAAATAACATATATGTCACCTAAGAACTTTAAGCCAATTTACATAATAATGGTTAACTTATTCTGAAATGTTAATCTATATCAGTGGTTCTCAGCCTTGGCTGCAAATTAGAATCAACTGGGGGAAGTTTTAAGAAATGGTAATGTCAGGGGGCACCTGGGTGGTTCAGTGGGTTAAAGCCTCTGCCTTCTGCTCAGGTCATGATCTCAGGGTCCTGGGATTGAGCCCTGCATCGGGCTCTCTGCTCCGCAGGGAGCCTGCTTCCTCCTCTGTCTCTGCCTGCCTCTCTGCCTAGTTGTGATTTCTCTCTGTCAAATAAATTAAAAAAAGAAAGAAAGAAAGAAAGAGAAAGAAAAAGAAAGAAAGAAAGAAAAGAAAGAAAAGAAAGAAAGAAAGAAAGAAAGAAAAGAAAGAAAAGAAAGAAAGAAAGAAAGAAAGAAAGAAAGAAAGAAAGAAAGAAAGAAATGGTAATGTCAGGATTTCATCTCCAGGGAGTAATTTTATTGGTGTGAGGTAAAGTCCACACATGGATAGTGTCATGTGTTCCTTAGGTGCTTCTAAGCAGTTACAGCTGAGAACCACTGATCTAGATCTGTTTAAAGAAAGACTTCTCTGTAAGGAGAGAGAGGGGACTAGACTTGGAAAGGACAGATTCAAGTACGGTGGAGAATGTTCACAGTGTGAATGAGCATGCTCGTGTTGACTGTGAGATCCAGTGCTCCTCTATCTCTACAGCTGGTGGCTTGGTTTTCAACCTAGCACCACCAGTCTGAGCTTTGGAAGCAAGCACGACCTAGGTCCTGTGTCCCCGTTCAAGAAACCAGCTCCTTTCTTGCTCCTACAACTCAATCTCCACTTTAACCTCCTATTCAAGGAAATAGATTTCTGTTACCAGCCCTTCAGATCAGTTTCCTACCTTAATAACCACAATTCCATTCTAGCTCTCTCCAACAGGGGCTCTTTTCCTCTTGCTGAATCCCTTGAAGGTTCCTACTTTGTAGGTGTTAAGAGCTCTCAGTTCTGAAGTCATACCAACCTGAGCTTAAGTCTCAGTTCTGTTGCATGCCATGACCCTAGGCAACTAACTTGACTTCTTTAAGTTTTGTCCATAAAATGCCTATGGTAAAAGTGCCTACATTACAGAGCTAATATGATAATGAGATGTAATAACAAATATAGTGAAATGTTCTGCTGTAACACCTGGCAAACAATAAATTTATAATATCATCATTGGTGATTATTATTATTATTATTATTATTTAGGGACTCCTTCAAAAACTCAATTTCTCCTGCTGCCTCATCTCAATCAGGGGGACCTCCAAGCCAGTCACTACATACTTCCTGCTTTAAGACACTCTAACACCATTCTCCCCCTGCCTGTTCTGGCACCACTGGATACTCCCTGACTCAGACCACTCATTCATTTATTCACTCAGTATTTATTGAGTGCCTAATATGTGCTAGTACCTTTGCTGGAACTGACGATACACTGAGGAACAAAAATTGTGATAGCCTGAAATGTTACTTAACACATCTTACCTTATGTCCTATAATAAAAGACAGAATTATGTGAATTTTTTAAAATGTCCCCTAGTTACTGCTGAGTGATGCCTGCTCACTTTATCCCTTACCACACACACACACACACACACACAAACACACCATCAGAGATTATTGATCCTGCTGAACATTTTCTCCCATTCTCTGCTAACTCAGCTCCCAAATGCTGGTTTCATTAGAGTGAATAAGTCTTTCCTTACTATCCTTGAGGAGACAAGGTATTCACATAGAAATTAGTGATATTCAAATTTTGCCTCCTTTGCAATTTTGTCCAAGTCCCTGATAGTAACTGATATCAAATGCCTACATACAGGGGCGCCTGGGTGGCTCAGTGGGTTAAAGCCTCTGCCTTTGGCTCAAGTCATGATCCCAGGGTCCTGGGATCAAACCCCTCACTGGGCTCTCTGCTCAGCAGGGAGCCTGCTTCCTCCTCTCCCTCTGCCTGCTTGTGATCTCCATCTATCAAGTAAATAAATAAAATCTTTTAAATAAATAAATAAACGCCTACATACAAATAGCCTTATATTTAGAAGGGGGAAAACCTACATTCTCTTTCTTAAATGAGTCCAATCTAGTGGGAGCAATTTTTAACATTTATATGGTGCTTGATACATAGTGCAACCTCACTTTGTTTTATTTACACCCTAATATTATGAACCAAATATAATTAAAATCCCATATTATAGACGGCACAAATGAAAATCACAGGACTATAACTTGCCCAGGATAACACAGATAGTAAGAAAGAGAGCCAGAACCTGGATATACATGTGGTGTTTTGATATCCTGATTCTTTATTCTACAACCAACTTCCTGTGTAATGCCTGCTTCCCTGGTGGACTAGGAATGTAATGCATATATGCTATCAGAGTACTACTTCTCCCTTCTTAGAGCTTTTTTAAACGTATCCCTAAAATGCTGGTTCTAAACCCTGAGTGGATGGACTTGCATACGCATAAGTCTGCTTAGTGCCAGGACATTCTTTTAATGTGGATCCCCTGTCTTTAGTAGCAATCCAAGAACAAGGAACTCCAATCCCATTTCAAATTTTCACTGCATCAAGGTCAGCCTTCCTCTTTCACCAAAGTCGTAAATGCATCCTGCACAGCTTTAAACCAAATAATAACCATCCCATACAGACTGGGTCTGACTTCAACATTATTGCTTTCTTTTTGCCTTTTTTTTTTAAGTCCATAACTGTCTTAAATTACTGTCCCCTCCAGCATCGGCAATGCTATAAAAATTTCAGGGACAAGACTTTACTGCCTACCACTGCTTCCCGCTTTATTGTCAGTGGCAATTTCAATTCATTTCTGTGTCACTGTCACTCCAACTTCTATCTTCAGCTCTATGTGGTGTCCTAAAGTTCAGAGTTAATGTAGAAACCTTTGCTTTAATAGAAAAATAATGTTCTTTGACTTTTTCTCTAACATTAATAGAGAGCCAGCCAAGGCCAGTCTCCAAATTCAGCAAAAACAAAATTCTTTTCAAATGCCAAGGGGCTCTTCACTGTCTTTGTGTGAGTTATAGTAAGGCAAGGATTGTCATTTACCTGCAACAAATAAGAAAACAGAAGATTTTAGGAAATCAGTGGACTCGTTTTTCCAAGTCCTGGCTTCAGTTTCTTGTGTTATCACTGAATGGATGGACCTATGACTTCAGGTAAAGGTCTTAATCTTTCTCAGATTCTCCCTCTCTTTTCCTCTCCACCTGCTCCCTTGTAAAAATTGAGATACAGCTATTGCCATTTATTTTCCACTCAGAGATGCTCTAAGTCTGAGCCCAGTGGAAAAAAGCATGGTACAAATTGTTACTGCTGACAATGGTTCTGATCTTATATTGAGCTAAGATGAACAAAATGCTCTCTGGGGAAGAGAAAGCCTCACCTATGTGAGGTAAATGAATTCCTCCATGGCTCTAGGGAATGGCGTGGTTGTTGTACAGTATAGGGATGCCCCAAAGAGTTTATTATCTTCACCCTATTTGTGGATAACTTGCCTGACTTGATATAGAACCAAGTCAATAATAATGTCTTTTTGAATTTACACAGAAAAATTGGATAATATGTGTAGTACTTTGTTTTTATTTTGGTATCAATAAGTATCTTATATCAGAGGTATAAAAAAGGGGTGGCTATTTCTCAGACCCAACGTCTGTTCCTACCCAGCTCCCCACCCCAGCCTAGATTTGTGGGAGGACAATACCTGAATTGACCCCTAAAATTGAAAAAAGAGGTGAGGAGGAAAGAAACAGAAAGCAGATAGGACCTAAATGTCTATAGCACAATTTCCCCATCTCCAGTTCTCTGTCCCTTGCTTTCTCTTTCCATAGGGAAAATGCACTGGAAAGAAGGAAATCATAAAGAAGGTGAGGGATTTACAAAACTGTAGTTATTTCTGGGCAGCTGATAGAGCTTCTGGCAATAAACCATGGATGGGATGAGTCATGTGACATACGATCTTTACACTCTGTGATACTTGAATCACTAAGGTTAACTGAATGAATCAATCCATATTAGAAATAGAGTCTTTGCAGGAAAATACCACACTGTATGACTTCCTTACCTCTTACCTATATCTGAGAATGAAAACTTATTAATCCTGGTTTCTGCCTCTCTTTTCATTCAGCAGATATGTTAAACAAATAATTATGTCATGCTAACAATAGGCTAGCCACTTTCCCAAGCACACAGAAAATTATAAATTAGTCATTGGTGAAAGGACCTTTACTAAGTATTCCCCGAGTCTTCAAAGTTGTCCATTCTTCATTTAACCTATAAGCAAATAGTTTTTCTTTTCAGATTCCATAATTTCCACACAAAATTTAAAAGCATGGTGACGTTTATTCTTTAGTTTTATAGATGTTATTTTGTTGTTCTAAATATATGTTGAAATTGTAGATTTTCCCTCTTTCAATAATGCTCATTTCAAAAGTGTGCCATTCCCAGATGAGACAGAAATGTCTACTGCTTTACCTTAAACAGATTTAAGTGTTTTTTTTTATTATTTTGTGTTCTTAGTTTTAAAATATATAGCAAAATAGGGGGAAAAGAGCAGCTACTTAAACATTTGGAAAATTATTTTTCTATCAGCAATACTCTGCACTAAAAGTAAGCAACTGTGAGTAGTGATTGAGACTAACCAGTCAAGATTTTCTGGCTATAAATAACATAAAATTCAAACTGAAGCCACTAAACCACTGAAAAGTAATTATATCACAAAACAAAAGTTTGGCAGGAGACTTTTCTAGACTTAATTCTAGTCTAGAATAGAATTCTAGACTCTACAATCTCAGGTTTCTCTGTGATTCTCTTAAATATTGCTCATGGTCACTAAATGGCTTCAATAGCTTCAATGGCTCCAAGTATCACATCCTTACACAAGATTTAAAAATAAAAACACAAGCTTTTATTAGACATTCCTGTTTATGGCTAAGAAAAACGTTTCATGGTGCCTCCAAGGGACTTCCTCTTCTATTTCATTGACCAGGGCATCCTTATATGTCTGTGTATTTTGCCAACATAAGAATGAAATTATGACCGACCTCAGCATTCATCCCTCTAGGTTTGGGAACTGACTCATGAAGAACTTGAGATCCTGGTGCTTGAATAAAATCAGGATGCTATTAGGAAGAATGAGGGTGGGAGTTATTAAAGGAGAGGGTATGGTTGAGGAAAAGCATCAAGGAATGGGGCTGTACTCTGAAGCTCTTACCACACCTAAGGCATGAAGAAGCAAGGACAGGAGAGAAAGGGCTATGAAGCACGGACCACCTGGCAGGAGCTGTGGCCTTCCAGAGAGCGAAGCATCCAAGTCACTGCAATCCTGCTGGGAGGAGCAGGGGAATAAATACCTCAATCTAACTCTTTTCTCCTTCTTTAGTCTCTTCTATTGGCAGAACCTACCCAGGAGGCAGAGAGTATGGGAAGCAATGACTTGTGCATGTGTCAGCCTCCTGGGACACAGAGCAGCACTGTAGAGCAAGGGGTCTAAAGTGTGACTCAGGAGAGACAGAAGATATCTATTATACCTGTCATTAATGAAGCACTTATCCTGTGCCAAGTAGTATGATAAATGATTTATATGTATAAAACAGGGATTCAGTATGACAACATTAACTTCAATAAACACCCTCTTTACCATACACCCAGGAAAGAAATAGCAGCATTGTTTGTAAAAGCCCTCTGAGGGAAGATTATGTGACAAATGCCCAAGGTTGAGTGGAAGAAGCATGGAGCAATAGAGGTTAAAAATTGTGAACCTGATAAGGGGGAGATCCCCCAAGTCTGGGAAGGATATGGATGTTTCACCTGATTTTACAAATAGTAAATATCGGGTTCACCCAACTGTTTTAGCTTTCTCAGAAAATGTGTTATATACTTATGAGTTCTCTCTCAGAACCTTGGAAAGGAATGGTTTATCCTCTATCTAGAAGCACTGCAAGCCTAAGCTCCCAGCCCTAGCAAAATCCCCACACCCAAGAGAGATAGCAGAACCTTTCGTATTTGTGTGGATCATATGGACCTGGATAGGGAGAATCCAAATAGCAACCACAACGGGTTGAGGAGTTAAGACTTTTCTTCTTTGGGAGGAGTCAAGATGGCGGAGAAGTAGCAGGTTGAGACGACATTGGGTAGCAGGAGATCAGCTAGATAGCTTATCTAACCATTGTGAACACCTACAAATCCAACGGGAAATCAAAGAGAAGAAGAGCAACAATTCTAGAAACAGAAAATTGATCACTTTCTGAAAGGTAGGACCTGCGGAGAAGTGAATCCAAAGCGACGGGAAGATAGACCCCGGGGGGAGGGGCCGGCTCCCAGCAAGCGGCGGAGCAACGGAGCACAAAATCGGGACTTTTAAAAGTCGGCTCCACTGGGAAACAACGCTCCAGAGGCTAAACCGGGGGGAAACCCTGGCGGGGTCAGCATAACCCCAGGTCCCGCGGGGTCACAGAAGGACTGGGGGTGTCTGAGTGCCGCAGAGCTCCCAGGTATTAGAGCGGGGAAGCCGGCTACAGAGACAAAGCTGAGGAGAAAGCTCTAAGCCCAGGGTTACCTTGTGCCGGTCGCAGGCTGGGTGGGCTCGGAGCACGGCTGGAGGCTGTGGAGACGGAAGCGACCCTGCGCTTTTCTCCAACTCCAGCAATTGACTGCTTTCCTCAAGGCGCGACCGCAGGCCAGAGAGGCGGGGCGGTTGGACGCTTTGCTCTGAGAGCGCACTGAGGAGCGGAACCCCAAGCTCTAGGCTCCTCTGGGCCGAGAGATTGGGAGGCCGCCATCTTCATTCCCGTCCTCCGGAACTCTACGGAAAGCGCTCAGGGAACAAAAGCTCCCGAAAGCAAACCCAAGCGGATTACTTAGCACGGCCCCTGGCAAGGGCGGTGCAATTCCGCCTGTGGCAAAGACACTTGAGAATCACTACAACAGGACCCTCCCCCAGAAGATCAACAAGAAGCCCATCCAAAACCACCTTCAGTCACCAAGAACAGGGAATTCCACAGCAGGAGAAAGCAAATGCTACCTGGACAAAATGACAAGGCGGAAAAACTCACCTCAAAAAAAAGAACAAGAGGCCATACCAAAGGCTGGAGACCTAATCAATACGGACATTGGTAACATGACAGATCTAGAGTTCAGAATGACGATTCTCAAGGTTCTAGCCGGGCTCGAAAAAGGCATAGAAGATATTAGAGAAATCCTCTCCGGAGAGATAAAAGCCCTTTCTGGAGAAATAAAGGAACTAAAACCTAACCAAGTTGAAATCAAAAAAGCTATTAATGAGGTGCAATCAAAAATGGAAGCTCTCACTGCTAGGATAAATGAGGCAGAAGAAAGAATTAGTGACATAGAAGACCAAATGACAGAGAATAAAGAAGCTGAGCAAAAGAGAGACAAACAAATACTGGACCACGAGGAGAGAATTCGAGAGATAAGCGACACCATAAGACGACACAACATTAGAATAATTGGGATTCCAGAAGAAGAAGAAAGAGAGAGGGGAGCAGAAGGTATTTTGGACACAATTATTGGAGAGAATTTCCCTAATATGGCAAAGGGAACAAACATCAAAATCCAGGAGATGCTAAGAACGCCCCTCAAAATCAATAAAAATAGGTCCACACCTCGTCACCTGATAGTAAAACTTACAAGTCTTAGCGACAAAGAGAAAATCCTGAAAGCAGCCCGGGAAAAGAAGTCTGTAACATACAAGGGTAAAAATGTTAGATTGGCAGCGGACCTATCCACAGAGACCTGGCAGGCCAGAAAGAACTGGCATGATATATTCAGAGCACTAAACGAGAAAAACATGCAGCCAAGAATACTATATCCGGCTAGGCTATCATTGAAAATAGAAAGAGAGATACAGAGCTTCCAGGACAAACAAAAGCTGAAAGAATTTGCAAACACCAAACCAGCTCTACAGGAAATACTGAAAGGGGTCCTCCAAGCAAAGAGAGACCCTAAAAGTAGTAGATCAGAAAGAAACAGAGACAATATACAGTAACAGTCACCTTACAGGCAATACGATGGCACTAAATTCATATCTCTCAATAGTTACCCTGAATGTTAATGGGCTCAATGCCCCAATCAAAAGACACAGGGTATCAGAATGGATAAAAAACCAAAACCCATCAATATGCTGCCTACAAGAAACTCACTTTAGACCCGAAGACACCTCCAGATTTAAAGTGAGGGGGTGGAAAACAATGTACCATGCTAATGGACATTAGAAGAAAGCTGGGTGGCAATCCTTATATCAGATCAATTAGATTTTAAGCTAAAGACTAGAATAAGAGATGAGGAAGGACACTATATCATACTCAAAGGGTCTGTCCAACAAGAAGACCTAACAATCTTAAATATCTATGCCCCTAACATGGGAGCAGCCAACTCTATAAACCAATTAATAACAAAATCAAAGAAATACATTGACAGTAATACAATAATAGCAGGGAACTTTAACACTCCCCTCACTGAAATGGACAGATCATCTAAGCAAAAGATCAAAAAGGAAATAAAGGCCTTAAATGACACACTGGACCAGATGGACATCACAGATATATTCAGAATATTCCATCCCAAAGCAACTGAATATACATTCTTCTCTAGTGCACATGGAACATTCTCCAGAATAGACCACATCCTGGGTCATAAATCAGGTCTCAATCCGTACCAAAAGATTGAGATCATTCCCTGCATATTTTCAGACCCAATGCTCTGAAACTAGAACTCAATCACAAGAGGAAATTTGGAAAGAACGCAAATACATGGAGACTAAACAGCATCCTTCTAAAAAATGAATGGGTCAACCAGGAAATTAAAGAAGAATTGAAAAAATTCATGGACACAAATGATAATGAAAACACAACGCTTCAAAATCTGTGGGACACAACAAAGGCAGTCCTGAGAGGAAAATATATAGCGGTGCAAGCCTTTCTCAAGAAACAAGAAAGGTCTCAAATACACAACCTAACCCTACACATAAAGGAGCTGGAGAGAGAACAACAAAGAAAACCTAAACCCAGCAGGAGAAGAGAAATCATAAAGATCAGAGCAGAAATCAATGAAATAGAAACTAAAAAAACAATAGAACAAATCAATGAAACTAGGAGCTGGTTCTTTGAAAGAATTAATAAGATTGATAAGCCCCTGGCCAGACTTATCAAAAAGAAAAGAGAAAGGACACAAATAAATAAAATCATGAATGAAAGAGGAGAGATCACAACCAATACCAAAGAAATACAAACAATTATAAGAACATACTACGAGCAACTCTACGCCAACAAATTTGACAACCTGGAAGAAATGGATACATTTCTAGAGACGTATAAACTACCACAACTGAACCAGGAAGAAATAGATAACCTGAACAGACCCATAACCAGTAAGGAGATTGAAACAGTCATCAAAAATCTCCAAACAAACAAAAGTCCAGGACCAGATGGCTTCCCAGGGGAATTCTACCAAACATTTAAAGAAGAATTAATTCCTATTCTCCTGAAACTGTTCCAAAAAATAGAAATGGAAGGAAAACTTCCAAACTCATTTTATGAGGCCAGCATCACCTTGATCCCAAAACCAGACAAGGATCCCACCAAAAAAGAGAATTAAAGACCAATATCTTTGATGAACACAGATGTGAAAATTCTCACCAAAATACTGGCCAATAGGATCCAACAGTACATTAAAAGGATTATTCACCACAACCAAGTGGGATTTATTCCAGGGCTGCAAGGTTGGTTCAACATCCGCAAATCCATCAATGTGATACAATACATTAATAAAAGAAAGAGTAAGAACCATATGATACTCTCAATAGATGCCGAAAAAGCGTTTGACAAAGTGCAGCATCCCTTCCTGATTAAAACTCTTCAAAGTGTAGGGATAGAAGGCACATACCTCAATATTATCAAAGCCATCTATGAAAAACCCACCGCAAATATCATTCTCAATGGAGAAAAACTGAAAGCTTTTCTGCTAAGGTCAGGAACACGGCAGGGATGTCCGTTATCATCACTGCTGTTCAACATAGTACTAGAAGTCCTAGCCTCAGCAATCAGACAACAAAAAGAAATTAAAGGCATCCAAATTGGCAAAGAAGAAGTCAAACTATCACTCTTTGCAGATGATAGGATACTATATGTGGAAAACCCAAAAGGCTCCACTCCAAAACTGCTAGAAATTATACAGGTATTCAGTAAAGTGTCAAGATATAAAGTCAATGCACAGAAATCAGTCGCATTTCTTTACACTAACAACAAGACAGAAGAAAGAGAAATTGAGGAGTCAGTCCCATTTACAATCGCACCCAAAACCATAAGATACCTAGGAATAAATCTAACCAAAGAGGCAAAGAATCTATACTCAGAAAACTATAAAGTACTCATGAAAGAAATTGAGGAAGACACAAAGAAATGGAAAAATATTCCATGCTCATGGATTGGAAGAACAAATATTGTGAAAATGTCTACTATACCTAAAGCAATCTACACATTTAATGCAATCCCTATCAAATTCCCATCCATTTTTTTAAAGAAATAGAACAAATAATCCTAAAATTTATATGGAACCAGAAAAGACCTCGAATAGCCAAAGGAATATTGAAAAAGAAAGCCGAAGTCGGTGGCATCACAATTCCAGACTTCAAGCTGTACTACAAAGCTGTCATCGTCAAGACAGTATGGTACTGGCACAAAAACAGACATATAGACCAATGGAACAGAATAGAGAGCCCAGAAATAGACCCTCAACTCTATGGTCAACTAATCTTCGACAAAGCAGGAAAGAATATCCAATGGAAAAAAGACAGCCTCTTCAACAAATGGTGCTGGGAAAATTGGACAGCCACATGCAGAAAAATGAAATTGGACTATTTCCTTACACCACACACGAAAATAGACTCAAAATGGATGAAGGACCTCAATGTGAGAAAGGAATCTATCAAAATCCTTGAGGAGAATACAGGTAGCAACCTGCAACCTCTTTGACCTCAGCCGCAGCAACTTCTTCCTAGGAACATCGCCAAAGGCAACAGAAGCAAGGGCAAAAATGAACTATTGGGATTTCATCAAGATCAAAAGCTTTTGCACAGCAAAGGAAACAGTTAACAAAACCAAAAGACAACTGACAGAATGGGAGAAGATATTTGCCAACGACATATCAGATAAAGGGCTAGTATCCAAAATCTATAAAGAGCTTATCAAACTCAATACCCAAAGAACAAATAATCCAGTCAAGAAATGGGCAGAGGACATGAACAGACATTTCTGCAAAGAAGACATCCAGGTGGCCAACAGACACATGAAAAAATGCTCCACATCACTTGGCATCAGGGAAATACAAATCAAAACCACAATGAGATACCACCTCACACCAGCCAGAATGGCTAAAATTAACAAGTCAAGAAATGACAGATGCTGGCGAGGATGCGGAGAGAGGGGAACCCTCCTACACTGCTGGTGGGAATGCAAGCTGGTGCAACCACTCTGGAAAACAGTGTGGAGGTTCCTCAAAAAACTGAAAATAGAGCTACCCTACGACCCAGCAATTGCACTCCTGGGTATATATCCTAAAGATACAAACGTGGTGCTCCGAAGGGGCGCGTGCACCCGAATGTTTATAGCAGCAATGTCCACAATAGCCAAACTGTGGAAAGAGCCTAGATGTCCATCAACAGATGAATGGATAAAGAAGAGATGGTATATATACACAATGGAATACTATGCAGCCATCAAAAGACATGAAATCTTGCCATTTGCGACGACGTGGATGGAACTAGAGGGTATCATGCTTAGCAAAATAAGTCAATCGGAGAAAGACAACTATCATATGATCTCTTTGATATGAGGAAGTGGAGATGCAAGGCGGGGGAGGGGTTGGGGGGAGGTAGGAAAAGAAAAAATGAAAAGATGGGATTGGGAGGGAGACAAACCATAAAAGACTCAATCTCAAGAAACAGACTGAGGGTTGCTGAGGGGAGGGGGGATGGGAGAGGGTGGTGGGGAAATGGACATTGGGGAGGGTATGTGCTATGATGAGTGCTGTGAAATGTGTAAACCTGGCGATTCACAGACCTGTACCCCTGGGGATAAAAATACATTATATGTTTATTAAAATAAAAAAATTTAAAAAAAAAAGACTTTTCTTCTTTTCACAAAATACAACTAAGACTCTTGGGCAATCTTCATCTGTGACAAGAAGGAGAGAAGAACAAATATGAATGATGACTGCCTCAACATCCTAGTGAATGGCTACTCAGAGATTTAATTTTCACTTTAAAAGCATTTCTTATATACAAGTATGGTGAAATAAATCAATATCCTCAAATCTTACCAACTTTGGCAAGGAAGCATAACTGTCTCCCTTTTATTGATAATAGGTTTAAAGAGTTCCAATAACTTGTCTAGGATCATACCACCAATAAGTAGCTGTCCTAGGGCTTGTACGCAGGTCAATGTTCTCTAGCGTCTCTGCTGTGACGCTCCTATTTCATTGGGATTAAAACCAAATTGACTGGGATGGAAACATGATCCTCTTATCCAGGCACCATGAAGCGTTCTTCACAATACACCAGATAATTCCATTGGTTAAATAGTCACTGGTACTGTGCTTTAAGTACATAGCAATCCAAGAGAGTTTCACTGAATATTTATAACCACCATCCCTCTTGATCATTACATTTTGTTCCTGCAAGGCAGCCAAAACGTTACTGCCACCACAACCACCCATCCCCATTTTATAGGTAAGGAAACCAAAGTTTTAAAAAAAAGGATGGGAAGAAGGAAGGGAGGAAGAAAAGCTACCTATTTTGAGGAACCAGGAAAAGAACCAAAACTCTTGGACTCTTGATTCTGTATTCTAACCCCTCTCTGCTTCAAATACAACAAATTATAAAAATCAAAAAACAAAACATTGGTTTCTCCTTCCCAGAATACAGACAGTGATTTAGTGTTTGTGCAATGAGACCGAAAAGGCAAAGAGGTCTGTATGTATCAGCGTGGGAATGCCAACAGACTGCTAATGGAAGTTGCAGAGAATAGGTAAATGTCAGACAAGGATCAGTGACTCTTTGAGGATCACTTACCTTTTCAATATGGATCAAAATCCTTAGTACAAACTGTTAATATGCCACATCTGTCATATTACCCCTCACTTCCATCAACAATATCAACAGGAGGCAGGTCTCCCAGTCCTGCTAGGACTACAACTCTAACCTTAAATACTGTATCTATATCATAAAGTTTTTCTTCTGGGCCATATTATTTCAGCCCAAGAAATCATTCCTTCTCTCCATCTCTGTTCTTCTTGAATTGATTGATCTTGATTGAGGCCATCATAATCCCCTCAGTTTCCCAAGAACAAATTTGAGTAATCATTCGTGAAACTATTTTTCATGATTCTTCAGAGACATTGTAAACTCTATTCTATTTCTGAAATGCATGTTAAGTCTTACTCTTTCCCCACCACCACCCTCTTAGTCCAGTCTTATACCTTCTTTTGCCTGACCCCTGCCCAACATTTCTCTGATTTCTTTACCAGAAGTCTCTCCCACTCCACTTTATTAAAGTTGTTTTCATTAAAAACAAATAAACAAACTTTTTTTTTTAATCACTTCAGTCCCCTGCTTAAGAATTTATTTCAGTGATAATCACTTGTGTGTTAAAACCTAAGTTCCTCAGAATGGCCCACAAGACCTTCAAAATCTGATGCCAACTTCCCTAGCCAGCCCCCTCTCTTCCCATTCTACCTCCTCTGCTTATATTTTCATCCTACTAAATTTCCCTTAAGTCCCTAATTATGTCATTCTCTGCCTTTGCATATGCCATTCCCTCTGCCTTTACTTCCCTCTCTTAAATTCTTCAGTTCCCTACCTCAAATTCTTCAACTTATCCTTTGAAACAAGCTGAAGTATCATCTCCCTCATGAAATCTCATCTAACTCCTTAAGCATGGTTAATCAGTCCTGTGTCAGTATTATAATAGTACTTTGGCATGGGACTAGGGGTTATAGCTGGAGCTTAAGTAGTTTATGGTGGGATCCAGCTATATCCAGACGAGGCTGGCAGCTTGGAGGGAAAAGCTCTGTGGAACCCCTTTGCATGAGGAGCCAGGTACCTTCTGAGTGTCAGACCCAAACACTGACCAGATTAATTTTTGTGGGAGGTGATGATGTATACACAGCACTGGGTCTATTTCTCAGATTACCCCCTCGCCTCCACACACACACACACACACCCCGCCCGGCCGGTCAATTACTACCCTAAAGCCCTATCTAAATCCTTGGGAATGAAGATTGAAAAAATACAAAAATTTATTTCATTGATAGTTCTGTGGACTACTAAAATTATGACTCACAGATTGTTTGATCATATCCATGAAAAAAAACCAAAGGAATTTTCCTTAGGGTTATATGGAAATAGCTCCATGGCCTATATGGATCTGTTGACCTAACTCTAGAAAGGTAGAAGCAGCTTTGAAAATGGCAATGCTAGAAATGTCCTTTGCCTGCCTCCCTGTGGTAAGGAGTAGAGGGTAGAGGGAGAGAAGAGATGGGCCACAAAAACCCACTCCATGTAGTTATAGGACAAGAAGGGTTTTCGGCCAAGTCCCTGAGGGTGACTGAAGCAAGAGAAAGGTGATGATTGTCACAAGATAGTTTTAATAAATGTGTTAATGAACCCAGATAAGATACACAGTGGGGACTTTCATGCATTAATTTAACCCTTATTCATGAGAGTCTACTGTGCCCACTCGTGGTACCAGATGCTGAAGTCATGGAAGAGAATAAGATAGGCACAGGAAGGTGAAGATAGGTAATAAACAAGTCCATAATGACAAGAAAAGTCCATTGCAGGTATCTATAAATGCAATGAAAAAAAAATGAGCTGATGTAATCAAGTTGGGGATAAGGTTAGGTCTTGTTGAGGAGATATCACTTGTACTGAGACCTGAAAAACATAAAAGAATCAGCCATGTAAGATCCCGGGAGAACATTCCAAGTAGAGCAAATAGCTGGTGCAGAGGCCTTAAAAGAGTAATAAACTTGGCATTACAAAGACCTGAAAGAATGTCTTTGTGGAAACTGCAGTGAGCAGTGAGAGAAGTAGGAGATAATTCATGGAGATAAATCGGCATTGAGTCCTATAGGAAGTTTTAGAACCTGCTCAATAGTTTGGACCGTATTCTGTGTGTAATGGGAAGCTATTGGAGATTTTAGCTAGGAATTGACATGATCTGAATTTTGTTTTTAAAGTTTCCCCATAGCTGCTCTGCAGAGAGTGGAAGGTAGAGGGAAGGGGCAACAGAAAGACAGGTTTAGAGGCTATTGCAGTATTTCAGGCAAGTAATAGTGGGTGCTCAGACAAGGAAAGTAGCAGTGGAAAAGGGGGAAAATGTGGCTGACTCGAAATGTATTTTTGCAGGTATAATGGACAGGATTTTCTGACATGTTATTAGGGCAAAGAAGAGAGCAGAATTAGAAAACACTGTGTGGTCTCTGGCTAGAAAAACTTTTAGGGAAATGACTGTTGAAAAGGGGAGAACTAAGAACAGGTGTGTGTTGGGGTCAGAGGAGCAATGGGCTATTAATTTCATGCCCTATTAAAATTCTAGTGGATTTGTCAGGCAGGCAATTGGATGAAAATTCTAGAGGTCAGGGGAGAGGTCATGGTTACAGAATTAAATTGAGGAGACATCAGAAAAGTGTGTGTATTCAAAGTAGTGAGAGCAGTTCTGGAAAACAGTAGGGGAGACTTGAAGAAGCAAACTGAGGTCCCACAATCTTATGAAATTGTTTATTTGTTAGGTAATATTAATGTGCTCCTTAGAGGGGAATGTTCCTCAAGAATGGAATGAACTGCAGGAGGTACCAAGCCAAAAAGACAGAGGTCTGAAGCCAGAAAAACACTTGTCAAATCTGCATTGATCATTTTTCTTTCTTTTGCTTCCCTAACCTATCATTTAAATGGCTCCTAAATATTCTACATGCCTTTCCTTGAAGATGTGTAACATCCTTTGGTCTTTGAACTCCTATGGCATCTTCTTTTGTGACTATAGTAATATCTGGGTAGAGATGGAAAAATTCACGTTTTTTAATTTAATGAACAATATTTATGTCATTTGAGAAAGATATGTATCTGTCTATATAAAATGGCAAAATGTCTTCCTAAGAGACTAGTTTCTACAGTCAAATAAGGGCAAAATTTCAATTATTCTTGAAAATCTTTTAAATTGCCCATATAATGCAAAAATATATGATACAAACCTATACAGACACAGATCCCTCAGGAAGTCCAAAGCATCCTGCTTTTCTTCTAGTATTAAGAGACTGCTGCTTCTGAGGTTGAGTACTAACTAGATGAAGCATGGTTTGTACCAGAAAATAGTAGCAGGTAGAGATGAATTTGTGAATGTTCAAAAGATATATGAAATGTCTCCATGTTATATCTAATACTGGTCTAAGCATCTCCATTGCCAGATATCCAAATTATAAAGGAGATATTTCCAGTAATAATGGAGGGGAGCTTTATGCACTAAAGTGTCAAGAGTGCCAAGCACCCAGAAATGAGTCTGCTGAGAACATGTCTCTGATTCAGGACCAAAGATTGAACTTGCTTAATACAGAACACAGATGTGGTAAGGTGTGAGAATGTGTAAGCCACACATTGTAGTCACGTCACACTGGCTCATAATTTTCCAAAACAAATTTTATACTTTGAGTTCCCACCGGCAAAAAAACTTGATCTTCCTTATCACTGAGGCTGCTATGCAAAGACTCTGGGATCCTGTGTGGCGAAACTCTCTGAGGACCTTCTGGTTTCCTGCTCAGAAGGTTCGCTGCCCATTTGCCTATTGCTTAAGAGAGCAGAATCTATTCAGAGTTGGGGCTCCAATACACGTCTGTCAAACACAAAGCATCCATGTTCCTGAATGTGCCAGTCAATGACTCTCCTCACATTCTCTACTACAATCCTAGGCAGGTACTGTGTACAATTCTAGAAAGTGCGAAGTCCAGACCTGATCAACCTCCCCTTAGACCCTCCCTACTCCAGAGTGGTGCCTCTACTTTTTTTTTTTTTTTTAAGATTTTATTTATTTATTTGAGAGAAAGAGAGGGAGCACACACAAGCAGGGGGAGCTGCAGAGGGAGAGGGAGACGCAGGCTCCCCACTGAGCAGGGAACCAGCCCAACGTGGGATTCAATCCGAGGTCCCTGAGATCATGACCTGAGCCAAAGGCAGACACTTAACCGAATGAGCCACCCAGGTGCCTGGGGGTGCTTCTACTTTTAAGCCCCACTCTCAACTCCATCTATATTACTGTCCCCTCCAGGGAAGACCCAGCAAAGTGTCTTCATTTAGGTTGGACTTTTTAAAAAACAAAGGAACTTTTCTTGTGTCCACAATACAAAACAACCTCTGACAGGGAATTACAAAGCCTTGACATATAGGAAGGAAAATTCATAAATTATCCTACTACCATGTTTATGGTAGAGGGAAACAGCTTTACTAAATGGGGATTGCAAAGTATTTTACAAATACTGACAATGGATATAATCTATTAAAACTACAAACTCTACAAATCCAACAACTTTCTGCAAATTTAGTCCTTTGAGTAAGACTTGAATTGGCAAATTTCCTATCCCTACTCCTCAAGAGTACCTCCCAAGTCAAAAATTCTTCTAAGCCTAGGCAAGTTAGAATGGCTTTGTTCTCACTATACTACCCTGGAAACCAGGGGCTTCAGAACTGAATACTGGTGCTGGCCAGAAATAAGCCCATTTTCATGCTGAATTTGGTGAAAAACAGGATGCATTCCAGTCTGCATGCAGTCTGGTGGGACAGACATATTTACAGATAGGACATGTATTATGTTGCCGCATATTTGATCTGTCTGCAAACCTGTCTGTCCCACCAGGTTATTATACAACTTCCTGTAAACTTAGACTAACAGCCAGGCATACAGGTGACACTTAGTAAGTGAAATACATTGACATGACTGGAAAAAGGCTTCTCCCACTTAGTTTCCTATTTATTTCTCATGACATCCCCTCCTGTATCTTAAGGCCCTCACTTATTTCTTAGATTCTGTGATTCATTTACCTACTGATCTGGTGGGGCAATTTCTTTGGAGCATTCAATGACAAAGTCAGTCATGCCTCAGCCCCTTGGCCTTTCTCCCCACAGGGCTATTCCAGAAGCTATAGAGTATACTTTTTTGTCTTAGGTCCGCTGCTGCTCTCTGGTTAACTCTGGTTTAAGAATGCTCCTATAATCCCATTAGGATCACCTCTACTCCCTCTGTTCTTTATCACAAATCACTGTTAGATGGAAGACGAGAAATCCTATCACTTTGGTTAACTGGGTCAGTAAGAATACAGCATTCCTATGTTCTTGCCCTGAAAGCATAATTAAAGCCTTGACTAATTAGTATTAAAGTAACCTTAATTAACTAACCTAACTTACCACTAATCAAGGGAATGGTTCTTCTGAGGGACCATGGATCATTTTCCAGTCAGTATACAATATAAGGTAATATATATATATACCCCTAGGGATGCACTCATTTAAAAAAAAAAATTAAAACTCTTCATTATTAGCACTGTAAGTCGGAGGTTACTTGCTTACTTGCTTATTTATACTCTGCCTCTTTCCGTAAAGAACTCGGCTCAGAGGACATTAGCTTGCATTTGTACTGCAGAGCTCTTGCCATAATTATGAGACAAGAAGGTACTTAGCATGCTCCTTACTTGCTCTGGGTTATTAGGAAGCCCATGATAATTATTTTAGCTGAATAATGCAGAGGCTGCTATACCTGATTTCCACATTACAGATACTTACTAGTTATCTATGTGACTTAGCACATGTCATTTCACTACCCTGGACCTCAGCTTCCCTGCCTGTAAAATTAGGCCAATATATTAAGATCCCTGTCAACTCGAACATAGTCTGTTCCATGCAAGTAAAGTTTCTTTTGATCCCTAAGTCCTCTGTCTTACAAACCAAATAGATGTGATGTCTATTCTGTAACACACAGTCATTTGTGTGTGTGTATGACTACTCCCAATCATGGCTCCTCTTGGAAGTTTTCATCATACAGTCTCCAAAACTGCTCAGAGAGAAGACAAATAATAAACTGCCTCTATCAAGTGATTTCAGGAACACAGGAGAGCATCTGCCAAAGTACCTACCTTAATCAACTCTAATGTCTGAAGTTCTACACTTCATTTCTATAGTATAAGGCTCCATGCATCTGTCTATCATCTGGCATTGACATGAATGAGTTTCCAAAACCATTTCCTTAACCCAGACTTGTGGGGGGGGGGGGAGTGGGGGCAAAGAAACAAACAAAACAAAAACAAAAACACACTATGATGTTGATTTGGAGATAGCAGTGATAGGAACCAGAGTAAGAACAGGGGAACCAGCATCATCAACTTCTTAATATTTCTCAAGTGGGCACCATAGATTTGCCCCAGGCTAGCCCTGCTTTTTCCATGATAAGAATCTGTATCTATTGTTGACACTCAGGAACTTGTAGTGGAAAAAGTAGCACTAAGCACTAGATCTAATATATTAAGGAGGCTGTGAAACCTCTTGTCCTAAATAGGCTTAAGAATAACTTAGCTTTCTTTTAGCCTGGGATTATTTAAAAGAAATCTGCAAAAAGCCTGGGGGTAGAGATGCCTATAGGCATCCCTGCCAGCACAGTGTTTCTCTGTTCCTTGACTGCTGAAAGCATCAGCAGCTGATTCATCATCTGACAGCCACAAATAATCCCTAAGAACATATCCATCCTGTCTGTGAAAATAGATTCCACAAATTCTTCAAGTTGTTTCATTATGATTTAGTCTTTGTCACCTGTTTGTAGTAAATAAATGAATGAATGAAAAAGTAAGCAAATAAATGAATGACCAGGTAAATTAAGGTGGTTTCTTCCTTTCCACCTGAATAATTATATCTGTTTCACTCATCTGTGTAATAAATATGAAAAATAGCCAAGAAAAGCCTTTTTTTTTTCAGGCACCACTGTCTAAATGATTATCAAATTTTAATGTCCCTGAGTATCACTTAGAAAATTTACCAAATATGCAGATTCTTAGTTCCTCACAACTAGAAATTCTGAGTCAATAGATCAGGCATGAGCATAGGAATATAAATAGTAACTCACATACACACATAATCACACTTCAAGTTTGTTTTTGATATGAGTGGTCCACAGCACACTTGGAGGAGAACTGCTACATACAGGCAGCAGATCCTCTGGTCTGTCACTCTGATATCAGAATCTTCAAAAATTGTGACTTGCAACCATCCCACCTTTGGGACCAGGGTCAAATGGAAGCAAGCAATGCCCAAATAGGAAAATTCCAAAGACTTTCCAAAGTGCAAATGGGCATTACAATGTCTAACTTTAAGACTTACTATATAGATACAGTAACAAGAAAGCATGGCATTTTCACAAAGATAGATTACTAGATCAATGGAAAAGAGTGGAGTAAAGAAATAGATCCATACACATATGGGCAACTGATTTTCAACAAAAGTGAAATGAACTCATTGATGAACATCTTTTCAACAAATCGTCCTTAAATAATTGGATATCTTTATATAAAAAATGTACTTCTGTCTACCATGTTAAAAAAACTCGAGATGGATAATAAACTTAAGTGTTAACTGAAAGCTATAGAAACTTTAGAAAAAATGATAGAAGAAAATCTTTGTGATTTTGTGTTAAGCAAAGAATTCTTAGATGCAATACAAAAACCACAATCCAAAAAGTGAAAGTTGGTACAATAGATTTACCAAAACTAAGATATTCTCTTCTTTGAAAAACATTTTAAGAAAGTGAAAAGATGAACCGCAGATCAAAAGATAATACTTCCAAATCACAAACAAAGGATATTTGCAAATTACTAATCTGACAAGGAATTTGTATCCACAATATATAAATAACTTAAAAAACTGAATAATTTTTAAAAAATGTTCAAATGGACAAAAGATTTAAATAGATAGTTTACCAGCAAATATAAATGGATAGCAAATAAGCCCGTGAAAAGATGCTCAGCATCATTAGTCATTAAGAAAATACATATTAATCACAAAGAAACCACAGTATACCTACTGGAATGGTTACTGAAAAAATCAAATATTCTTCAGATTATGGAGAAACTGGAATACTACTCCACAATAAAAGGAATGAAGTGTTACTACATGCAACATAGATAAGTCATAACATAATTACACTGACAAAACAGACCAAAAAAAGTACAGATTGTAAAATTCCATTATATAAATTCTAGAAAATGAAATTCAATCTATAGTGACAGAAAGTAGATTAGTAATTTCTTGAGAAGTAGGGAAGGGAATGATGGGAGGGAGGAAGGATTAAAGGGGGGTGGTAAACAATACTAAGGAGTTGATGGATATGTTCATTATCTTTTTTGTGACCTCATTTCATAGGTCTGTGATATATATGTCAAAGCTCATCAAATTATACACTTAATGTGCAAATTACTGCACACCAATCATATCTTAGTAAGACTTTAAAAAGCGAAAGGTAAATATTTAGAAAGATAAGGAAAAGGAGTAATTAAGGAAATAGTAATCTTCAAAAAATTCAAAAATAATGCAAGAAAGAAAATATAATCACTGTACACTGCAGATCTTCCTCAACCTGTGGTGGAGTGCATCCTGATAAACCCATCATAAGTCGAAAATATTATGAGTTGAAAATGCATCTAATACACCCAACTTACCAAACATCATAGCTTAGTCTAGTCTACCTTAACTGGGCTCAGAGAACACTTACATTAGCCTAGAGTTGGACAAAATCATTTGACATGAAGCTTATTTTATAATAAAGTGTTGAAGATCTCATGTGATTCATTGAATACTGTACTAAAAATGAAAAACAGAACAGTTGTATAGGTACAGATAGTTGTCAGTTATCAGTTGTGTACCTTTACATGGTCACATGGCTGACCAGGAGCTCTGGCACATGGCTGCCGAGCATCCTAAGAGAGCACTGTACTGCATATTGCTAGCTGAAGAAATCAAAATTCAAAGTACAGCTTCTACTGAATGTGTACCGCTTCCACATCATCATAGAGTTGAAAAATCATTAAGTAGAATGATTTTAAGTTGGGGACCATCTGTATTTGACTGACCAGTGAATAATTTTCCTAGAGTTATGGATATGAAAACATGGAATATTTATTTTACCCAAATTATGATATTAACTTTATCCAGAAGAAAAAGGAAATACAAGGTGAGTAGCAGGGTGGAGGAACATGTAAGAGTGTTGATTGTCTTGATCTGCTATAATAAGAAGTCAAGAGGTAATGGATAAAGTTATTACATCAAGAAATGAGAGATATGCAGATTACACAGAGATATGGAGATAAATATCAGGAAAAAAACGACTAGGAAAAAAAGAAAAAAACAACTAGAAGAGTAAAAAAAATTTACTTCTTAGGAGTAGTACTGGGGGATAGGAAGAGGCAAAACAGAAGACTGCTGGTTTTATACACACATGTATAACTTATGGTGCCATTTTACCATTTGACTTAAACAATTGTTGGCAGGCAATGTTCCATGAATATTTTCATATTTCTGCACAGCCTAGACTTTATAGTTGAATGGCAAACATGCCTTGAAAGTTAGAGAAAGTAAATTGCTCTGGATAAGATTTAGAGATTTATCTCCCCTAGAGCCATTTGCTTATAGTCTAAGAGTGATAAAACCCAGAGACAACTTTCCCCTGTCATCCAAAGATATTTGCTTACAATAAAGGATATTCTTCTCCTCTCCTCTGAGAGGATTTATTTACATTAAGCATAATGTTCTGTCTCTCTGTCAGGAGAGGAAAAGTAGATATGCATCTGCCCAATATAATTTTCAAGTCTCCTAATTTGGGAGTTCCTTTGCTATGGTTCAAAACCTCTATCTATGTCAGTATGCCAGCAAACATCTGGACTTCATTGACTTGCCTTATGGTACACTGAGGCATGGATAACCAACTTAATCACGGATGATATCCTTTGTGAATGAATATATATCCCTGGACCAGAGAGCACACACATAGAGAAACATGGGTATACATATGCATACATATAAATCAAACTATGGTAGGCCACTTCTTATAAGCTAAATTCTTAGCTTGCAAGTAGAATAACATATTACAGTTGTTCTTTCACAGTTTCGGGACTTAATAATGTGAATGTATTATTTCTATATAGTCATTAGGGAAATTTAAATTTAAATAAAATGACAAAAATTTTAAAAATAAAAAGTCAGACAATATAGTTGCTAATAACAATGTGTGAGAAGTAAGAACTCTCATTTCTCTTATTTTCTTCTGGTTAGAGTAAATAATCTTTTTTAATTTTTTTTTTAAATCAGAGCGAGAGATTGAGCACAAGCAGGGGAGTGGCAGGCAGAGGGAGAACCAGGCTGCCTGCTGAGCAAGGAGCCCAATATGGGACTTGATCCCAGGACCTTAGGATCATGATCTGAACCTAAGGCAGCCGCTTAACTGGCTGAGCCACCCAGGCATCCTGGAATAAGCATTCTTACAATTATCTTGTAAAAGTTATAAAATAAAAAATGTGCATACCTTATGTATTAATTTTTCTACTGTCATGTAACAAGTTACCACCAATTTACCACCACCTTACAACAGAAATGTACGATCTCCTGTTTTTATGGAGCAGAAGTGTGGGTATGATTACCTGGGCCCCTGCTCAAGGTCTCACTAGTTGAAATCAAGGCTTCAGTTCAGGGCTGCAGTTCAGGATCCTCTTCCCAGGATCCCTGGTTGTTGAAAGCAGCAAACTACTTGTGGTTGTATTACTGAAGCCCCATTTTCTGGCTGATTGTTGGCCAAGAACTACAATCAGTTTCTGGGGGCTGCCTGCACGCCCTTTCTACATGACCTCATCCATAAGCACTTCATCACATGGGCATTTTTTCTTCAAGGCCAGAAGGAATATCTTCACACTTCATATCTCTTTTCAAGGAGGGCCCAGTCCCTTTTAAGGACTCACCTGATGAAGTTAGGTCCACCCAAGATAGTCCACTTTTTATTAACTCAAATTCAACTGAATTTAACTACATTTGAAAAATTATTTCATCTTTGTCATATGATGTATCCTAATTATGGGAATGAAATCTATCCTATTTATAGTGTTGTCTATACCCAAGGAAGAGGATTATACAGGCTGTGCACCCTAGGGGACAAGAAACTTGGAAGTCATCTTAGGATTCTGTCTACCACATTACCCAGCATACCCAAAGACAGGTGCAAGTACAAGGTTGCTCATCACAGTATTGTTGGTAACATGAGAAGTTATTGTCTATCACCCAAATGTCCAAAATAGACAATGTATAGATAAAGTGAGGAATGCTATTAAATTGTAATAAAAGTTCAGCAATAAAAAATGAATAGATAGGTAATAAAATACATGCATCTTAACCTATATGTTCTTTCTTTCACTGAATATGATGGTGAGTAGAAAAATAAAGTTAGATCTGTAAGTTTTAAAATACACACATTATATCTCATTTATAGATATGCATCAGGCTTTATTATTCCTCTGTTTCTAATGCTGTGATAGCAGAGACCTTCCTGACTCTGGAGACACTGCCCCACCCAAGGTTAGGCAATTCCTAAGGATAGTAAATGACTATAGTAAATGCCTTTCATTGCAAACCAACCAATTCTGAATCCAAATCTCAATTATCCCCTTTAGTGGGCTCTCACACCCAGGGCCACTATTTCCCTGCTCTAATCAGCCCAGGGCCACTATTTCCCTGCTCTAATCAGCCCAGGGCCACTATTTCCCTGCTCTAATCAGCCCAGGGCCAGGTATGAGAGAGCTAAGGACTATCCAGATACTCTTAAGTCTGGTGAAAGTATTCGAAGTAGCCAATCTTAAACCTGTTTACCTTGCCTTTCCCATTTCTTTACATGGAAGTCAAAATAAAGGCACTTGTCCACGTTTTCCCCTCATTCCCTCTGACTCCTGACCAATGCGGGTGCTTCCCTGTGTGGCCCTGTGTGGTGTGATGTGCCTCTTCCTCTTGGGAACTGTGACGAACTGTTTTCTCAGTGGCATTGTTTCCTAATCTGTTGGCTTCACCACACTTGAGTAATAATAAAACCTACCTTTTAAAAATTTTTTATGGATATATGTGTATGTTGAAGTATTTTTTTTTACAATCTTGGTAGTATATACACTAAATCCATCAAATGATTTTTTTGCCTCTGGGAATTGAGGAAGAGAATGAGATTGGGGAGTTGGGATATCAGAGGTTCATAACTTCACAAGAAGAGCACACTTTCATAAACTAAGAGACTTGAAGCAAATAGAGCAAAATGTTTAAAACTATCCCTCCTATGTGGTTTATTATATGATTTTTTAAAATCTTTTTTTTTTATTTTTAGAGCTTTGGAAAATAAAAATTACTTCTAAAAAATTAATATTACATATAACATTCAAAAGATGTTAAAATTACACTAAATAAGGAGCAAAGGTAGTAGTCAGAAAGCTTATACACAAATTGGGATGAAATGTATAAAACAAGACAAAAAATTCAGAGAGGAGACACATGAACAGTTGTCTTTAGGTAAGTAATGGTGTGCCAGACACTTCAACTTATTTATTCATGGCTTGTTCAGCATCCCTTCTCAGCAGAGTTAAGATATTGGCTATTTATCACCACGGTAATATACGTACCAACAACAGAAAACACAAACCTCAATGGTTTAGCAATAAACACTTATTGCTTACAAGTTGTGTTGGTCTGAGGTGGGCTTAGCAAGACTTACTAAAGTGTCTATGGCTAACTGTAGGTCAATTAAATGCTGACTGTGACTGTGTTCTCTCACATGTCTGTACCATCTCAGCTCTGTTGCTCATGGCTGTTCTCCAGCAAGCTAGCCCAACCTTATTCTTAGGAGAGGATAGAGGAGCAAGAGAGAGGAAGTGGAAGCACACAAGGCCTCTTAAGACCACGTAGGCTGAGAACTGGCACACTCAACCCCCACATTATATTTGTCAATGCAAGTATAGACTCAGCCTTTTTGATGGAAGGATTAAAAAAAATTTTTTTTTAAAAATCAAGTCCACTACTATGATCAGTCTACCATGGTTAAGTAAGAACTATCCTATGTATAGTTCCTTCAGTTGACTTCATTCACTATGAGAATTTAGGAGTTGCTAGACAGAGTGGGAATTAGCTCTGGTGAGTCTTTTTGTTTTGTTTTATTTTTTAAATGTGTCCTTATGTGTTCCTGCTTGAGATAATACCTTAACATGTCAATATCTTCACCAGCTGCCCTTACCTTCCCAGAGTATTGTAACCTAAAACAACATAAGGCTTGGGTTTTTCAGAAATAATCTGAAAAAAAAAAGGCTAACATCTTTGATTATCTGACAAAGAAAGAACAGAATGATATGCAAAAGAGATTAAAGTTTGTGAAAAGCCACCTTCAGGCCATGATGACCATTATTTCTTGCCAGAATGCCTGTAAAGCCTTTTCAAAGGAACTGCTTATAAGAGTGTTTTCTCCCCTCATGTGTCCTATCCCTATGTGTGGACAGACGATTGACTCTCCACCGTCAAGGAAGGACAAACCAAAGAACTGTGGGAAAAGATGGTGTGAAAACCTGCATATGACCATATTCCAATGTAGTCACAATGTACATTAGTTTTAGACAGTGGTTGCCAACCCAGCATCCATTCCCTCTTCTTTTTCTTATTAATAAATTCCTGATAGTGCTTGGAATAGCAATGCATCAGTTAAAAACACTCATTATTCTAGCCTCCTGTATAGATACGTATAGCCCCATTACCTACTGACTTCCACTGAGATACAAGCACAAGTTAACTAGGTGGACAACTGAAAAAAACATTCTTCTCTGCAATAAAGGGAAATATTTTGCTCTCATCCAGCTTTGTCCCTTGACTAGTTCCTATTCTACCTACAGAGAAAGCAAATAAGATGCTTAGAAGTCCAGCAGCCACCATGCAAGCATGTGTGTGAGGAAGGAAGCCCCACACTGTGCTAAGAAGGATGGAGGGGAATGAGGGAAGAAGTCTGACTGCTAGTGGCAGCCCAAACTACAATCCCATTCTGGATGCCTATCCAGAATAAATAAAATTATTTATTTAATTATTTGAGAGAGAGAGAGAATGCATTTAAATACATGTGTCAATCTTTCTCAAACTTATTTCCACACAACACTTTTTTTTTTAATGTTTTTGTTTCATATAACATTCCACAACACAGTGTTACATAGAATACTTGTTTGGGAAATACAGTTTCATGTTCTATTTTAAACATATTTTTATAATAACCAGTCTGTTTCATTGCTTAAAGTACTGAATTAATAGGGTCAAGGCATACAACTAACTGGTCTCTAAATGGACAAACTAGTTTCACCTTGTAACACTAGCCTTCTTAGAAAAGATGCTATTGGCTCACCTATGAGTCCATTAATCACCAAAATATTTACTGGTCACCTCATGGGTTCCAAGATCTCTGCAGAGACAAAGATAATTTAATCTTGTTCCTAAGTCTTAGTTAGCTTAAAATTTAATAAATGTGACCAAGAAAATTATAGTGTAACATATCTAACATTCTGTTAATACAATTTAAGGACAATTGCAAACATCCAGAACACATAGTCATAATTCTTTTGAATCATGAATATTGACCCACATGTTGTCAGGCTGATGGGAAAACTGAGTTCCTTTATTAGGAAGGGATCTGAACCAACTATACAGCACTGACATTTTGACTCAACTTTGATTTTCTTTAATTGTTCTCAGACACACAATGATTCATGTCAAAAGACTAAAATGTCAATTCTTTGTGAAGTCTGTAAACTAACAGTTAATGCCACTGATAGAAGTCCAAATACCTGATATGGTAAGAAGAGGAGAAGGATGTGATTATAATTAAAAGGAGGTGTTTAGGTTAAAGGGATGGATCACTAGTAGGATGAGGAACATAAGCATGTTTTTGGGGAATGGAGGGGAATTTTTATTGGAAAAGCAGAGGAAGGAGCCAAAAAGAGGGGTTCGTTAATGAAGCAGAGTTTCATAGGAGATAGAAGGATTTGGAATAAAGAACATTGTATTAACTCGAACAGAAAGAAAATCTTATCCTGTGATATAAAAAGAGGGGAGTATGATGAGAGTGAATATAGTAAGTTTGTAGAAAAAGAGGGATTGTTATAAGTTGAGTTGTGTTCCCCCCAAGTATGTGTTAAAATCCTTACCTACGTACTATCTGAGAATGTGACCTTATCTAGAAATAGGGCCATTGGAAGATATAATTGGTTAAGATGAGACCACACTGGAGTAGGATGGACCCCTAATCCAATTGTAATTCGAGTCCTTAAGGAGGGAAATAGGGAAATTAGGAGACAAACATACACACAGAAGAAAGACCGCCACCTGACGACCAAGACAGAGATTGGTGTAATGCATCTATAAATCAAGGAGCACCAGGGATTGCCAAGAACTTCCAAAAGCTAGGAAGAGGCAATGAAGGATTCTTGTCTATAGATTTCAGAGGGAGCATGGCCCTGCTGATGACTTGATTGCAGAGTTCTAGTCTCCAGAACTGTGAGACAATAAATTTCTACTGTCATAAGCCACCAAGTTTGTGGTACTTTATTTCAGCAGCCATACAAAATTAATACAGGGATGCTGGGAAAAAAAATCCCACTGTGGCCTCATCTTATTGATGAAGATGGAGTTAAGAGAGTAGCATGAAGGTTTCAAAGAGGGCATTGAGCTGTAGTGAAGTTCTAATACCTGAAGGGAATAGAAATGGAAGCCAAGCATAAAGATATAAAAATGAGTAATAAGAACTTGGCTAAAGTCAGTGACTATGAATTTATGGCAACACTAATATGATAAAAGCCCCAGACACAAATATGAATTTAGCACATGATAAAGGTGGTATTTCAAGTCAATGAATAAATAATGGATCCAATATAATTGGAGGAAATAATAAGGTTAAATATTTACAGACAGAATATTTACAGACAGAATTGCCTGTTCTCTTGAATTTAAACAATGATCTTAAAGAGTTGCTTGTAATAATAGTAAAAAAAGAAAAAGGAAAAAAAAACCTAAATATTCAATGACTAAAAATTGCATACAAATATTTGTTGACGAACTTTTCATAGTGAGAATATATTATTTTTATAATTTAAGATGTCAATACATATTATTTTTAACTATTTTTAACTATTAACTATTTTTAACTATTATTACAGTCTTATATGTACATATTATGTATAGAAAATAGTGGAATTCTATGAAAAATAAATGGTGAAACTATAATACAATGTTAAAACTGTTATTTCTAAATGTTGGAACTATAGCCTTTCTCTATAATTTTCTTATTTTTCAAATTACACAATTAATATATGGCTTTCATTACTTGTAACTTTATTTAGAAAACAAAGAGCTAAAACAATTGTGATTCCAAAATCTTAGGGTCTTATATATCGTTGTGAGTTCGTACACATGAGACCCTCAGAAAATGGCGGCTTCCATTTCTTCTGCATAATATGAAACCCTTGAGAAAAATTAATGAGAAAAATAATTTTCCTGAAAAGAATATATGTATATTTGTGTGTCCCTATAAACATACATTTATGTGTGCATATTCAAGTGCCAACATCTATAAGAATGTAAAAAAAAAAACTTCACATCTATTATATGTCACTTTCAAATTCCCAGATTCAGTGAAAATAGAAGTCTTGCTGAAAATAAAATGTTCTGAAAAGAAGAAGCAGGTCAGCTTAAGAACAATTACACTCAAAAAAAGTTTGAGTATTGTCTTCTTGGTGGGCTTAGTTGTGTAATATAGTTGAGAAAAAGCACAAGTTTGTAGATTATTCTCAAAGATGAGATTTTGAGATGTTTTATTTTAGTGCTTTCATTTTCTATAATGAAATGAGATAATAAATCCCTATTTGTGTCTGAGTATTCCAAAATAGCTTGTAAGAATAGAAAAAATCTGACAGTTGCTGAGAAAAAAGAAAAAAAACATGAAAATAGCTGAATCTGTCCAATCTTGTATTTATCCATTCAGGCTAAAAATGGTGTTATTGTTGAAAAGAAGTTAAGAAATTTTCTTTGGAGAAAAAAACTTTTTGTGGAGAAAAATGGCATTTGTAGCTCACTACATACAAATGTGCAAAATTAATTTGATTCTCTTTTATTGGTAACTAAGTAAAAACATAATAGTGGGTTATCATTCATTCATTCTGCAAATTTTACAAATCCAAGCCTGGGCTAGACCCAAGGCACAGTAGTGATGGAAATGGACTCCAGGAGGAATAAAATTTAGTCTCTTCCCTCAAAGAACCTTATAATCTTCACAAATTAAAATCATGAAAAGGGCATGAATAGGCAATTCACAAAAGGAGAAAAACTAATTGTCTAGAAACATATATAAAATATTCATCTCTACTAGTAATCAAGAAATGCAACTTTAAAATAAAAATGAAATTCTGTTTTTCATCAACCAACTTAGAAAAGACTTTCTAACAATAATACACAAGATTGGTGCATAAAAATAGGCCTGCTAATTAATTAATAGTTGACTGTAGATTTGAAACTCTTTCTGGTATATAATCTGGCATCATGTATTGAAAGAATTAAAAGTATTCATATTGTATGACACAAATACAGCCAGGAATTTCAACTGAGGGAAAGGATTATTGAAGTTCTCATAAATGGAAATGAGAATGTTTATCATATAGTTCTTACTAGTTTTTGATAGCTAAAACAAAAACAAACACGTCCCCCCAAAAAACATTAACAGCCAATGTACCATGAAATGGAAGATTTGTCAAAAAATAGGGCACCTTCTCATCATATAATACTACACTGCTATTAAAAATTAAACAGCACACCTGGGTGATACAGCCTGTTAAGTGTCCAGTTCTTGGTTTTGGCTCAGGTCATGATCTCAGGGTTGCAAGACCGAGCGCCATGTCGGGCTCCACACTTAGCATGGAGCCTGCTTAAGATTTTCTCTCTCCCTCTCCCTCTACCCCTCCAGCTTGTGCTCACTTACTCTCTCTAAAATAAATAAATAAATAAATAAATAGATTTTTAAAATTAAACAATAGAATAATATTGGCATCAAGAATTTTATGGTATAATCAGCGAAAAAACACAAAATCTGGGTATAGCATGATGCCATTGCACATAATGAATATGTATATATTTTAAAAAGACATAGACACAAGTGGTGGGATACACACCAAAAAGGTAGATTAGTTTAAACATGAAAAATGATTATAGAAATTTTTATTTTCTTGTTTTTATTTCTTTGAAGGTACTAATTTTTTATATTGAATGCATAATCTTTCTTCTGTTAAAAAATAATTTTTAAATAAACTTTCATCTATCTAAGGTTCGGACCCAAACCTTATGTGCTTTCTCAGATTCCATTGACTGCCTCTTTTTCTCTCTCAGTTGACTACCCACCTTCATCAAATTTCCATCCACTTTTACATTTGAATGAAACGCCATATAGTGGAACGTGAGATTTAGCTTCCTCAGAAGCTACTGAGGAGCCAAATGAAAAATTAGTTATTTCCCATAGGATATGGGCCCATTGGCTTTGCCCAATAATAAATAAGAGATGAGAGAAAGTCTGACAAATTAATTCTCTTTTCTTCCTCCCACCCATACATCACTCTGAGGCTTGATTCCTCTTTGAAATCTGTCTGGTGAAGTCTCAAATGCCAAGTACACATGTGAGCTGAGAAATCTGCCATCTCTCATTATGAAGTTGTAGATTCACATTAACATATCTTTCCTTGCTTCTCTTCTCTTTTTCTCCATTTTTTACTGCCTTAGGCCTGCACCACCCAGTTAAATTATCAACACCTTAAAAATTTCCCCAGATTCTCTTTTCTAGAGAACTCAAGCTATTATAGTCAAAATGGAAAAAGAGAATTGTATAAAGATACATACGAATTCCGGGTAAGAGATGCTAATTTAGTATTAGAGCAAATATGGTAAGAAGAGGTCACTCCCAGTTGGGATTTTGAGAAATTCTCTAAAAAAGATCACTTAAGTTGGACCTTACAACATGAGTATGATTTTTGACTATGGAAATTCATGTAATGACAAATAATAAGGGATAGCACTGAGCCAAACCATCATATAACCAAAATTAGGATTTTTCATTCAGCTGCATGTAAAAAAGAAAAAAATAACAATTACTTACCTAAATAAAAATAGATGCTTCCTATTAAGTTTGCAAGTAGACAGTTTCTGGCATTGGAGTTGAGTGGTTCAAGGACTAAGAGCCTTAAAATAGCAATTCTCTTGGACTTTCGTTCATGGTAAAAAGATGGTAGCTGCAGCTCCAGCTATTATATCACATTCCAGGAAAGTCATAGTGGGTGCAAAATGGCATATCTTAACTAAACTGTCCACATTTTAGGAAACTTTACTCAAAGCTCCATCTAACAATATCCAACCTTCATTTATTTCTGACCAGGAAAGTGACATGTGGCCACTCGTTTATGGAACTGGAACTAAGGAATGAAAGGTGTTGGGTTTTGGTTTTTTTTTTTTTTTTTTTTTTAAGATTTTTTTTGTTTATTTTAGAGACAGAGAGCATGATTGGGGAGAGACGCAGAGGTGGAGGGAGAGGAAAAGGAGAGAATCTCAGGCAGACTCCACACTGAAAATAGAGCCCAACATGGGGCTTGATCTTTCAATCCTAAGATCAAGTCCTGAGCCGAAACCAGGCCTCAGACACTTAACCATCTGCACCACCCAGGCATCCCTCTATGTTCAAAAGGGTGAATTTTGTCATGTGTGAATTAGAAATAATAATATAATAAAGCTGTTACTTAAAAATGTTGTTACTGAGAGAGTAGATCGTAAAAGTTCTCATCATAAGAAAAAATTGTATTGTGTGGTGATAGTTATTCACTAAACTGATTGAGGTGATCATTTCATGATATATACATATATCAAGTCATTCTGTTGTATACCTGCAACTAATATAATGTATGTTAATTACACCTCAATTTTTAAAAAGTTGGTATTAAAAATATTGGGAAGACCAAATGTGATTATCTATATAAAGTGCTGGATATGGGGGCACCTGGGTGGCTCAGTGGGTTAAGCCTCTGCCTTCAGCTCAGGTCATGATCCCAGGGTCCTGGGATCGAGCCCCGCATCGGGCTCTCTGCTCAGCGGGGAGCCTGCTTTCTCCTCTCTCTCTGCCTGCTTCTCTGCCTACTTGTAGTCTCTGTCTGTCAAATAAATAAATAAATAAATCTTTAAAAAAAAAAAAAGTGCTGGATATGATGTCTGGTATATAGTCAGGACTCAATAAATATTGCTATTACTATTTTAGATGGGTTGAATTTATGAAGCTTTGTGTGCCAATTTAAAGTCATTGAGAAAAAAATATCAGATGAGTCAAGTTGTAAATGAGAAGGTGATCACAATCATGGTGTGGAGTCCTATGTTCTATTGTGGCCGTGGCAGCTGTGAAATCCCATCTTCCTGAAGTGAAGTGAGGTGGATGATGTCTGGTACCAGGGGGTGGGACAGGGTCAGGGTACAAACTTAGAACATTTCAGGCCTGTGTCTGTCAGGTATGGATAAGACTTTCCAGTAACTTAAGGCTGCAGCAGAGTAGCAAAGGCCTCATCAGAGCCAACCTTGATGATGAGAAATTATAATTGAGGGGAAAGTTTCCCAAAGAAAATCAGATGTTTTGACCAATGTCATAAACACAATTTCTACTACTAAAAGAGGAAGGTGGGATTTTTTTTTTTTAAGATTTTATTTATTTGACAGAGAGAGAGAGACCACAAGTAGGCAGAGAGGCAGGCAGAGAGATGGGGGAAGCAGGCTCCCCGCTGAGCAGAGAGCCCACCCTGGGTCTCCATCCCAGGACCCTGAGATTATAACCTGAGCCAAAGGCAGAGGCTTAACCCACTGACCCACCCAGGTGCCCCAGGAAGGTGGAATTTAAACAGAGAAGAACTATGTTAAAGCTGAGCTTTCCACACACTTTGGATCTATGTAATCCAATAAAGGGGCTTAATGTTTTTGCAGTATGTTTTGGAGGAGCCATTTTATGACAAGATGGTCTATTATAAGCATAGGCCCCTGTATGTGCACACAACTGGGGATTAGTTAGCTGTTAGATGTGTTCTTTTACTGATTTTTCTTTTTGAAAGGGGAGAGAGACAATTATCAAAAATCCATATATGTATTTTTTTACCTGAGATGCTGCAAACACACCCTTAAGAAATGCGCCTTTGAATTTTAAAATTTAATAATCCAAATCAGGGGCACCTGTGTGCTCAGTTGTTGAGCATCTGCCTTCTGCTCAAGTCATGATCCCATCCCAGTGTCCTGGGATCAAGCCCCACATTGGGCTCCCTGCTCAGCGGGAAGCCGGCTCCTCCCTTTCCCACTCCCCCTGCTTGTGTTCCCTCTCTTACTGTGTCTCTCTCTGTCAAATAAATAAATAAAATCTTTTAAAAATGATAAAATAAAATAAAAATCCAAACCATTTAGGAGTGCCTAGGTGGCTCAGTCAACTAAGTATCAAACCCTTGATTTTGGCTCAGGTCATGATCTCAGGGTTCACCGAGCCCCAAGTCAGAACCAGCTTAAGATTCTCTCTCTCACTCTCCTTCTACCCCTCCCCGCTATATCTCTCACTCTTAAAAAAAAAATCCAAACCATTTAAAACTCGTAAGCAGCACAATAAGGACCAAATATTTACCTAGCATTTCCAATGTGCTTTTGATGGTGGAAATCTTTAAAAATGGAGAAAAATTAACTTCTAAGTTACTTTTCAAAAATTCAATACCAGGATTTATATCAGAAATGGGGTTTTCCTAACCTAAATCTCTCTTATTCAATTAAATCAATTGTAACCATGATCCTAAAGTATGTTATAGAAAGTACCCTATAAATATCAAAAGGCCATAATACTAAAGATGTATTAGAATAATATTAATAAGAATAGACAATACTACGTTTTCACTTTGAGTTTTGGGGATTGATGATAATGCCTGTCTAAAGGCCACATAGCATTTAAGTTCTAGATAGAGATCATTTAAATTGCATTGAGCACACACAAATATACAAGTGGGTTTATTAGACTTCTGCATATGTATTTAACACCAATGTATACTCCCAATTGTTAACACTCTTTGTTGCATTGAACCAACCTTTATGGAAGGTTACTGTACACTTGTCACTAGGCTAGGCATTAAGGGAAATACAAAGATATTGAGCACATGATGGCACATGTCAAGAACTGGCAATTGCACATCAAAATTACAACAAGAGCACTAATCTTAACATTCTGAAGCCCAATACCAGCACCAATAATAAAAGGAAGAGTTATTGGAGAATTGACAAAGACTAGTTGTTGGAGAGGAGATTAGTGAAGAGTTCAGAGGTAAGTGGGCATTTGAACAGACTCTGTGGTAGTAGAAATGACAATGAGCTGAAAGGGGGAAAAAATAGTTCCAATTCTCTATTCTAAGAAAAATCTGTCTTCATTCTTTTCTCCTTACAAAATGGTGATCCTATGCTGTCTTGTTTATATCCCAATTGATTAGACCAGAGCTGTACATGTGACTCAAGGTGAATCAATGAGCATCTTCTCTCTAGATTTTGTTCTAAGAAATACAGAATTCAGGCAGGTCCAGACTAGTCATTGGTCATGTAAATTGAGAATTGGAAGCCATTTTTAGGCATGAGCACACTGAGAGATATAGAGACAATGTCTGTGGACAGAAGCATGAAAGTTACTAACTTGGTGGAAGAAGCAAGGACAAAGGTCCATGTAGACTGAATGAATGAGAAAGTGAGGCTGTTTTTGACTTTCTAGTTCCCATTCTGGACTCAGTTCTATTTTTGGTTATTGAGTTCCTTGAGTTTGGGTCCATCATTACCTCAGGTGGTATGAATTAATGTCTGCTCCTTTAAACCAAACCATTACTAATTCCAGCAAAGCCTCATAGATTGAGGCTTTATCTGCAGATGTCCTCTCCTAAGAAAATTACAAATTTGATGTAACTAGAGTTTTGCCAGGAAATACTCACCACATTCTCACTGAGAAACTACATTCCAGCTACACTGAAAAACATCTAATACCTCACCTCACCTGCTGGGTACTAAAAGACAGGTAGGACAGCCTACCCCAAGGTTGCAAGTGGGCACTGCTCATCTTTCTGAGGCAGCCTAGCCTATTAAGTAAGAATGGTAAGCTGCCTGAGTTTGTATACCAGTTCTAACTCTTGGCTGTGTTACCTAGGTCAAGTGCTGTAAGATTGTGCCTAAGATTGTTCATCTGAAAATGGGGGTAGTAGTGGTACCTAGATTGTGCAAAGATGAGATTATATATGCACTACAGATAGACACCTCTTCATATATGCAAGGACTCAAGAAATATTTGTCATTATAATTTTCTGATTATTATTTATAACTCTTCGTTTCTCACCAACCACTAAGTCTTTTAATTCTACTTCTACTTTTAATTCTACTTAAGATTCCTTAATTCTACTACCATTACAATTATAATTTTATGATTATTATTATTTTCTGATTATTATTTATAACTCTTCGTTTCTCACCAACCACTAAGTCTTTTAATTCTACTTCTACTTTTAATTCTACTTAAGATTCCTTAATTCTACTACCATTATAATTATAATTTTCTGATTATTATTATTTTCTGATTATTATTTATAACTCTTCGTTTCTCACCAACCACTAAGTCTTTTAATTCTACTTCTACTTTTAATTCTACTTAAGATTCCTTAATTCTACTACCAAGATCACCATTATACTAGCTCAGGCTGCTGTTAGCACTTTCTACTCTCAATAAGTGGTTACACTTGTGTGTTACCCCTGGTCTTAGTCTTACCTCCTCAGTGAATCTACACACAGAACTAGAGTGGTTTTCCTACAATTCAAATCAATTAGTATCTCCCCTACTAACCTCAATGGCTCCCTTCTGGCCTCAAAATGAAATGGTTTCTAAGGCCCTTCTTCATGTGAAGGATGCTTAGCTATTCAGCCTCATCTTTTGCCACTTACTCTCCCTGATCCAGTTTCTGGCTTTGAAAAGTTCTTTTGTTGGGCTTTGGTATGCTATGGAACACTCTTTCCCCTTTTTTCTCTCCATGTTCTGCTTATCCTTCAGTTATCAGCCTAGATATCACTTCCTCTGAGAGTAACTTCTGATACTACAAGATTGATACTTATCCTCAATACAGAGTAAGCAATTCAATTTTGGGCAAAGTATGTCATTCCTCACTCTCTCCTCAACATTTACTATAGAGCTTGACACTATTTTTTAAGTGAATGAATGGCTGGATGAATGAATGCAACTTTGTAGTACATGAAGCCAGTTGGAACACAGGAAGTCATATACAGAACAGAGACCAACAATGAATTCAGGTTAGTATATATAAAACTGAGTAATCAGTCCTACTGACCAGCAGAGTGAAGTCCAAGCAAGGAATCGAAGCAAGAACTGAGTACTTCAGAAACTCCAAGCAGGTGCAAGGAGATACCAAGGAAGGATTCACGAGGTAAACTGGAGCCACTCATTGCAACTTTTTAAGAGGTTCCTGAACTGGCTTGACTGGTATATGGAGTTCACTTAAAAAGGGTCTCTAAAGAGTGGACAATAAACAAAGGGGAGATATTGACAGATATTAAACATAAAGATAACATGACCAACTTTGTTTTGGAGAAAGATGGAATTTTCAGCATTATAGAAGGTAGTTTGAAAGAGCAGAACTATTAGTAGAGACACTACTTAAGAGGCCATGCCAAGGGCGCCTGGGTGGCTCAGTTGGTTGAGCGACTGCCGTCATCTTAGGTCATGATCCCAGAGTCCCGGGATCGAGTCCCGCCATCAGGCTCCCAGATCCATGGGGAGTCTGCTTCTCCCTCTGACTTTCTCCTCTTTCATGTTTTCTCTTACTCTCTCTCTCTCAAATGAATAAATGAAATATATATATATATATAAAAAAAGGCCATGCCAAAAACCAAATGAAAGATTCTGAACCAAGACAGTAAGGATGGAAAAAATAAACAGATTGAGGCGACTGTGATCAAACACACATTGAGCAAGCTCAGGATACAATTAAGATTTAGCAGAGGAAATTGTAGAAACTACCTTTAAAAAGGCAAAACAAATATAGGAAAGTATAAGATCTTCCATGAATTTTGAGTTTGGATTCAAAACAAGAAGCTAACCATCACCTCTTCAGCCTTACAGAGCTACAATACCAAGAGATTAAAACAAACACAAAATAAAAAGACTCTACCCTAAGTGAATTTAGAAACAGTGTTTTTCTAGACCCAGATCAGGCCTAGAGCACTAGGGTAAACGTATCTGGCTTAAAACTATCTGCCTTAAGACTTCCTACCAATCCCTTCCAACCATGGGTTCCTGATGGCTAAGGGCTCCTGTTTGAAGCACAACCGCTCTGTCACCCACACACAATGTCATCCAGGACAAATTGTGAAAGCTGCCAGCTTCCCATTTCACTAAATTCGGCATGCTTTTCACGCTCTTGACAACAATGCTTCCATTATGCCCTGGGTGAGGAGACACCTTACCCTGGAAAGTGATCAGTACAAGAAAAATGTGTTTCAGTTGTCTCTGAAAAACGAGAAGCTAATTCTGCTTGCTTATGTGGGACTTCCCTTTTCTAAATTTTAAACAAATGATTTTTGATGGAAACACAGTTGAGGCATCATAGTTAAAATTCTTCCCCAAGTCATCCAACACCTGTTGGAGAAATTATCTCAGAAGGTTACGTAGTGAGTCTTGAACATAAAATATCAAAGAACTGTTCACAGTTCCTGCTCTCTACCTTACACCCTTTCCTACCACCCTCTCCTTTAAAAAAAAGTCTTGAGGCTAATCACAGTTTTGGGGGTTTTTTGTTTGTTTTGTTTTGTTTGTTTTTTGTTTGCTTTGTTTTGTTTTTTGAGCCTGGAAAAAAGGGGTGCTGAGAGGGGGAAGCATGGCTTGAGCACTCTGAGGTGTCACAGGACTTCTGCAAGGTGAGAAGCTGAGCTCTGAGAGCTTGGGCTGACCTGCCTGACAGCCAAGGTCTTGTTCCTTTCAAAGTAATCTCCCCTGAGCACTCCAAGACAGGCTGACTTAAATGGGCTCAGTCCAATTTAATGGATGATTTGACAATGGAAAATTAAGGAAAGAAGGAAATGATACATGCCAGATATCAGCCCAGACGAAACTGAAAGCGTGTGATACCTGTCATTCATTTACCAAGTGGGAAGTGCCTGAATGAATAAGGGCTCAGTATGGGGCGAATTCTAGCAGTCTC
This sequence comes from Martes martes, assembly GCF_963455335.1. Taxonomy (NCBI): domain Eukaryota; kingdom Metazoa; phylum Chordata; class Mammalia; order Carnivora; family Mustelidae; genus Martes; species Martes martes. The sequence continues at coordinate 110,627,310 of NC_137891.1, read as the reverse complement.
TGGGGGAGAAGGAATGTCCATCTATCCTCTAATCCTCCTTCCTAGTATTCAGACTTCCGGGGCATTACTTGACAATCTCTGACAGTCCAACTCTGCCCAACTTGGCTTGCACTCTTTTTAGGGCCTTCCTTTCCCAGACCAGTATGAGAGCATCAGTAATTGAGGCCTCAGCTCTAATGTGTCCTCATTGCCAGATGTCTCTGTTGCTAGTCCTCCTCCTCCCTGTACACTTCCATTCATGTTTATCACCATCCAGCTCTAATTCACAGTTGATAATTCCCAGGTTCCATTGGTATTGAATGACCACTGAATTGGCTGCCTTGGAGCCTCTACTTTCATGAGGGGTTCTCAGAGGCATCCCTTCTGGGCTTAGTACAACCCAGGGGGCCCCAAGGCAATCCCCTTCTTAAAGTATATTTCTCATTATCCACATTTCAGATGGTCCAGTCTGCCAGTGTACGAACATGAACAGAGAAGGAAACGAATTAACTAGTTGTAGATTTCACTGTTTTGTTTTGTTTTGTTTTATCACTTTTATGTTACTGCTTACTGCCATTCTTCAAGGGTAGAACAGATGTCAGAGTTTGCTTTTAAGAACTAGATCTCCCAGGGAAGGTCAGCATAGTGCCCTGGGAAGCTTCTGGATTCATTTTAGAGGTCCTAATGATTTCTTTCATGGTGCTTTAAAATTACTCATCTCAAACCTATCGTTACATACCTCTTGCTCTCACCAGCAGCACTGTAGGACCTCTTGGCATTATTTATTGTGCTTCAGTGGTATCAACAGGAGGAGGATCCAATTTCCCTTCAGAAAGACAATCATTCATCTTTCATTGCCCTAAGGCTTGTGTTTGAACAGCTACCTTCCCTATCTACAGTTGAAATGCTGGTTAGAAAAAGATCAATCTACAGTCCAGCTGAGAATATAGTCAAAAGGACAATTCTCCATTCCACTTCACAGAATGCAATTTATAGAATAGGTACTAACAGTATCTATCATTAACGAGCACTTATTATATGTTAGAACTGCTAGATGGTTTATATAGATTATCTCATTGAATCCTCATACTTAAATTAGTAAATAGATGTTATAATTATCCCTAACTTATGTATTTTTCTTTTTAAGAAATTTATTTAAATTCAATTTAGTTAACATATACTGTGCTATTAGTTTCAAGGGTTGAATTTAATGAGTCATCAGTTACATATAACACCCAGTGCTGATTACATCAAGTGCCCTCCTTAATGCCCATCACACAATTACCCCATCCTCCTACCCATTTCCCCTCCAGCACCCTCCATTTGTTTCCTATAGTTAAGAGGCTCTTAGGGTTTGCTTCCCTCTCTGTTTTCATCTTATTTTATTTTTCCTTCCTTTCCCCTATGTCCATCAGTTTTGTTTCTTAAATTCCACATATGAGTGAAATCATATGGTATTTGTCTTTCTCTGACTGACATATTTCATTAGCATAATACCCTCTAGTTCCACCCATGTCATTGCAAAAGGCAAGATTTCGTTCTTTTTGATGGCTGAGTAATAATCCTTTATATATATATACCACATTTTCTTTATCCATTCATCTGTCAATGGACATCTGGACTCTTTCCATATTTTGGCTATTGTGGACATTGCTGTTATATACACTGGAGTGCATGTGCCCCTTTGAATCACTATGTTTATATCCTTTGGAGAATACCTAGTAGTGCAATTGCTGGGTCATAGGGTAGCTCTATTTTCAACTTTCTGAGGAACCTCCATGCTGTTTTCCAGAGTGGCTGCACCAGCTTGCATTCTCACCAACAGTGTAGGATAGTTCCCCTTTCCCCACATTCTCGCTAACATCTGTCATTTCCTGACTTGTGAATTTTTGCCATTCTGACTGGTATGAAGTGGTATCTCATTGTGGTTTTCATTTGTATTTCCCTGATGCCCAGTGATGTGGAGCATTTTTCCATGTGTCTACTAGCCATATCCCTAATTTATATTTAAAGAAACTGAGCACCTAAATAATTTTCCCCAAATCAGATAACAAGTAAGTCACAGGACTCAAATATAAGTCCTATTTTTTTCCAGAGCTCCCACTATTCTTCCCCAAAGGTATCCATTCCATTTACAGGAGACAGAGAGATTCCTTCCTTCTGCAGCCTCAGCCACTACCCTGACTTTGCCTTCCTGATACCCCATTCCAGTAAGTTTTCTTCTGTTCTCCTCATGCCAAAGTTAGCTCAGGAACTGTAGTTGGCTATTTTCCAAGGAGTTTCTGTCATGCTACTAAGCCCTGACTTTTAAATTAGGTTGCCATATTTCTAAAAGCAATGAATCAGACCTTGAAATCATGTAAAAAGTTTAGGTGTTACTTCTACATAATGGTCACTCTCAGATACTTTTCTATTTTTATACCATGTCTCACTCAGTTCCTGTCACTATCATGAAATGTGACCCCAGAGCAAGAAACTTCTTGGAGTATGTCTTTTATTGTTGTTGTCACCTAAAGGGTAGAAGGAGAAGATGAATAAAGAATGGTTTTTAATATCTGCTTTAGCATGGTTCAACGTAGCCACTTTTTTTTCTCCGTGTCTATAATATGCAAGACACGTTGTTCTATGCTGGGTTGAATCCACAGAAGACAAGAACACACATGACTTCAGCTCACAGCAGCTGAGAATCTCCTGGGGAAAAATATACATCCACACATATTACTAGAGATCATCTTGGGTAGGTTTGCTCCACGGTAAGATAGCAATTTACATTCCAGAAAACTTGGCTAAAATGGCAAGAACATTTATTCATTTTTATTCTACAGCAAGATAAATGATGAATAGAAAAAATTTCAGGGAGGAAAAGTAATCCAGAATCAACAATGTAGTTTATATTTGTCCTTTAAAGTAAATAATATCAATTTCTACTGCAAACTCCTTAGGCACATTAAGCAAACACTAACCTTATTAATGAGCTACAGGGAAATCTACATATTTGTGTTTTGTCACTTTATTTGTGATTTCTTCCTAATGACCAATTCTAAATGTTTCTTAAGCCTTATTCTTAATGGTCATAGTAATTTGAGCTCTAAATATCTCTTCAGCAAGATTCACCATCTCTTTAGTAAGATTCACTACATTTCATCAGTCTTTACATTACAATCTGACCATTGAAACTTTTATATTTAAGTTTTGTGGTGCGTTAGAAAATATGTATACTTGAAAGTAGTTAGGTTGGCTTGGAGTTGCATTATGATTAACTGCAAAAGCAATGATTACATTACAGAGATAAAATCTGGCACATGATGTAATCTTTTATGTGACATGAATAACCATATTTATAAGTACAATATGTAGAACAAAGCTTTTCTAATAGGAGAGATAGAAAATGATCCTCAATATTTAACATTAAGCCACTAAACAGGGTCCCTACCTGTGTCTACTATTCTACTGCTTATTTATTTATTTATTTATCTATCTTAGAGAGTAGCGGGGGCATAGAGGGAAGAAGAGAGAGAAAATCTTAAAAACAGACTCCACACCCAGCCTGGAGCGCGAGGCAGAGCTCAATCTTATGACCCTGAGATCATGAACTGAGCCAAAATCAAGAGTTGGACGCTTAACTGATTGAGTCACCCAGGTGCCCCTTACCACTTAATTTAAACAAAAAATATAGATACATTTAATACATATGTGTGTGCATTTGCACACACACACATATAATTTATATTTGGTAGCTAATGAGATTTGTGTAATCACATTCTGATTTTTTAATTTATAATAACTTTGCTAGAACCCATTTTTCCTTCTTTAATTTACACCCATCCTTTGTTTCTAAAGCTTTAGGTGAATTTTCCAGCCTTTGCTTAGCGGTTTTCATCAGAAGAGATCTGCTAAGCCTTAGCTCCAGGGAATGAAATCCTCTGCCATACTGAAAGTGTCCCTTCCAACAACTTGGGGGCTAGAGTCCTTGCGGGAGTCTCTCTCACATCACTCTTCAATACCTGAAGAGTTACTTCAGGGCAATAGTTCAGGCATCAGTAGGTGCTAAGGTGTGTTTGGCAGTTTACGCTCCAAGTTGTAATCTCCAACTCAAGTTCCTCATTATTATGGGTCCCAGAGAAGACAAGTTGAAAGGTGAGGCTGGATAGCATCACCTTAGGTATCCGGAGGACACAGATATGTTATCACCTGCTTTTGCTGAAAAGTCAAAGGATGACATTATCTTCTCCTGGCTAGAATCATTTGAGCCTGAGTTTTCACTCTGACAATGGTCTGGTGTTGAGGAAAGGCCGGGGGAATGGGGCTTCCATAAAGCCTTGGAGGGAGGCAGTCAGGTGGAGGGGGGAAGAGGCAGTTGAAAGCACAGACATCTTGGAGAGGGCACAAAATCAAGGTAAGATATGCTCACGCCGCTCGGTCATGTTACGGCCCTGTCTGTGGCTGTAGTTGGGGCAACTCCAGCATTTCTAAGTAGGGAGGGCTCTGTGGCAGCAGTCTGGTAAAAAATGAAGTGGATGGAGAGAAGACTTAACTACGAAAACTGCAGTGCCTAGCGAAGCTAATGCTTTTACCTAGTTCCTATATGCCCTTTGTGTCTATGTCAAATGGCTTGAAGATGCATTATCCTCGCAAGCACACGATTGTTACTAAGCTTAGTAAAATCATGTGTTTATTTGGGGTGATAAGGTCACTGATAGAGATAGTAGGAAGGAAAAAAGCCCCTGCCCAACCACACTGCCATCTCCACTAAGCAGCACAGTCTGCAAAAACAAGTAGAAATGTATCTGCAGAGCTGGCAGCAAGAGCTGTCACCTCTGAGACAGCTGCCAGGACCCTGCCCCTGCCAGGTGCCAGTAACTTGTTCTTCGAATGAAAATTTTCACCACCCCACCTTATAAAATGGCCACAGTGCCCTGTGATGGCACATCTAGAACAGTGCAGCTGAATCTTCAAGAAGAGCAACAGAGCAGAGAAGGGAGATGAACTCACCACATTTCTTCAAGCGGTTTCAACAGATGAAATGGATCTCTGATTACAGCTCTTTCAGGTCCAAATACTCCAAAAAAATTATTTCACATATAATTGTCAGATTTCACTGGCTTTAATGCAGCAAACTGATTTCTATATGAAAAAGTTTTGACTTCCCCGCATGGCAGAATGTAACTGGCTACATCAACTGCTGCTTGATGTAACTGCTGCTACCCATCAACTGACTTACTGCAATTCAAAAATATCTGACGTCAGAATCCCTAAAATGAAGCATGTCAGTGTCTTAGGTTAGATTCTCCAATTGTGGATCTAGACACAAAGATTTGAAGGCAAGTAGTTAATCTGAGTGTTAACCCTAGGAAGCCCCAGTAGAGGAATAGGGAAGTAAAACATAGGAGGGAAGGAAGACCATGAAGTATGCATTAGAGCCAACTATCCACCAAGGCTCAGTCCCACAAGGAAACTGTGGGAGATGGCGTGAGAAATGTCCCAGAGGTAACCCCTACTGAGGGGTGAGGATGGTGAGTGGCTTCTTCCCCAAGTCCCATCTGTCATAGACTGAGGTCTGCCCCTGAGGACACTTCAGAGCTGCTGAGGTAAAACCCTTAGAAGGAGGGGAGCAGGAGTTGAGAGTAGACACCACTGACATGTGATAGAATGGCAAGAGCCATGGAGGTTTGGATGGGGCCACATCTGCCATAGTTGGGGTCCCAGAGTGGTTCAGCTGTTGTTAGTCCAACATCTTCTGAAGTGGAGCCAAAGGACAGAAGGTTAAGCAACACCTAAACTTCTGGGCCACAATTTCTACTTCCCCTCAGTCTGGCCAGACAAGTGGCTTGGGACAAGAGCTTTCCCTATAAAAATTCCTACATGAAATCTTGATGCTAAAGAGTGGAAAACCTGAAAATAAGATGTCAACTGCATTTGATTATGTGTGTCTCATCTCATTTCCTCACGGGAGGCTTGGAGGAGGGCCACACATGATATCAGGTACTTGAGAATGAGGAGGCTATGGGAAGGCTTGAGAGTAGGCCAGTAAAAACCTTTATCTATCCAGAAGCGCAGCTTAGAGCTCACTAGCCTAAGGCAAAAGGGTACTTGCTCTAAAGCCCGACTCTATAGAAAATTAAAAGCTAAGGAGCTGAGTTAAGAAGTAAGGTCACTAAAGCTAATAAGCCAGAGGGTAGTCATTAAAACGAGCTGCCTCAATCAAAGTAAAACTGTGCCATCACCAATAAACCCAATTCTCAGTGGCTTCATGCAAGCCAGAACTATTTCTCCCTCATGTAAAATCTCCCATGCTTCTCAAGTATGACTCCTGCTCTTTCGGACCATGGCTTCATTCTTTACACGTGCCTTGGATCTGCTGAATCCTCTGATTCAGGCTGACAGGTTGGGAAAACAAAGGCTGAAATCCCAAATGGGAGAATAGTATGGGAAAGGCCTAGAAATGGCATTACTCTGGCCCACAAACCATTGACAAAAACTTAGTCACATTTCGCTCACCTAAAAGCTGAGGGACTGGGAAAATAGTTCCTGATTTAAAAGCAACTTTCTAGCAAACTCTCTCCACTATGAAAGGGGAGCATGGCTCTTTGCTAGAGAATGAGCCATCACTGTACCAGAAGCCAAACCTAAAGAGCGCAATGAGACAAGGCATTCCTAGAAGTGGAGTTCAGCGCGCTTGGAGAAAACAGACAATATGCCAGTTCTGAAGCCAGCCAGAGACCAGACGCCTCTGGTAGAGTCATTCCTGCCAGTTAGGCCATGACCCGGTTGATTAAATTACCAGGTGGAGTGAACAATGTAGAAAAACTGATCAATCAGAGAACAAATCCCAGCATGAAACCCGGATTTTTTTTTTTTCTGTCCCCTTCCTCTCATCCAAAGATGGGCTGCCTGGCACAAAAAAATTCAATCGAAATTTGAATTCTACTTAATATCACCAATAGATTTTTTTTCACTGGGTTTGTTCTGCATTCGGTGATAAAAGCAGCATACAATTATTTTCAATTGGGCCAATGAGATTGTACTGAGAAGTCTCTGAAGATTGTCTGCTGAGTGCCAGTTGTTAATGAATCCCATTTGTCTTTCTTGATTAAGTCTGCTATTACCCCCATTTAGTCCTGTCACCGACCCTTTAGCAAGAATTTTCATATCACTGTTTAGATGAGAAATTAGCCTATGAGAGCAGCGCTCATCAATCAGAAGGCAGTTTATTTAATACAGTTTACAGTTTATGAGTTCAAAAACTGTAGCCTCATACATTAGAAATGGATCACTGTCCTAGGCAGAGACAATCAAGGGGGTTCAGTTCACTTGACAGGCATGTAGAAACGACTTTGAATTTGAGATTCACACTTAGGGAAGGCCTGTGGTATCGCAAGCCTGCAGCTGAGTACCAGGAGGTTTTCTCTTCTGATTAGAAAATCCCCTTTGGTTTAAGCAAAGGCTCCATTTTAGGTACCTAACCACGCTTTCCTATAAAACTATATCCAGAAAATACAAAATGAAATTTTAGAATCGATTCACTTCTTTATGACATCAAATCTTTTTTCTTGTTTGTAATATTTTGAAAAGAGCTCATGTAGAAAGAATATTTATTTGCCCCTTGGGATCATATAGAGCAAGATGTCCATGAAAATCCTAATTTTGCAAAGAATAGTGCAGTTTCCATTCAGTGGCCACATCAATATGGCACAGAAGAAAATGGAGCAGATATCTGACCGGGTAAGGTAAAGATGGGACCATACACACTGGATGCTTCTGGCCCCGAAAGAATTCTAGAAGGCTCACGTTGGCGGGATGTAGTGCTCATTTGATAGTATGAAAGACTTTAGTTATTTTAAGGATTCTATTTTACATCAAAATGAAACAAGCCAGACTTACGGAACTGCTTCTCATAATATCATTTCATTTAGAGTTATAGATCTCAATTCATTGTACTTGTGGCTCCCCCTTATTTTCCAAATCAATGTTTTACCAACAGAGAATGTCATTTATATACCTGGATAAGAATAGAGAAGTAATAACTGGCAAACATTTGCCAGGAGTCCCCAATTCCTGCCTCCCACTTGCTATGGCCTTAAATCTCAGAAAGAGGAGGACTTAGAGAACACTAGCTATTATCAGAGCATATAAACCTTGCCATTACCATCAGTCTTTGATGACTATTTGGAGACATGTAACTGCAACTTTTGTGACCTCTTCAAAAGTCTTAATGATCCTGTATGATATTGATCCCTATTTTAAGGAATAATCTAGGGATGCCTGGTTGGCTCAGTGGGTTAAGCATCTGCCTTCGGCTCAGGTCATGATTCCAGAGTCCTGAGATCAAGTCCCTGCTTTGAAATCTTTGAAAGTGAGATACTGAAACTTCATAATACTTCCATTTACTAGGTGTGCTTAAGAGGTACTATATGAATTTGAGTGAATGAATGAAAAAATGAAATTTTTTTTTTTAAGATTTTATTTATTTGTTTGGGAGAGAGAGAAACAAAGATAGTGACAGAGAGCAGGAGAGAGCAGGAGCCAAGAGGGAGGGAGAAGCAGTCAGGCTCCTTGCTCAGTAAGGAGCCTGCTTCTCTCTCTGCCCGCTACTCCCCCTGCTTGTGCTCACTCTCTCTCTCTGACAAATAAATAAACAAAATCTTTAAAAATATAATAAAAAAAATAAAGAATAGTCTAGTTTTCCCCTCAGAATGGTGTCTTTTATATCTAGATTGGAGTATGCATGCCAAAAAAGGTTTCATTGCAGTCATCCATCAACTATCATTTCAGTCTTTAATTGCTTTAGTTGTTGTCTCACATAAAGAATGCATCCTTGTTGAAAAAAGAAACGAAACAACACTCTCTATCAACTCTTTATTCCCACTTGCCAAGTATAAGCACTTTTAAGGTTGATGTGTATCCTTGAAACAACTCTTATGCATGTCCAAACACTATTTGTAATTCTTAACAAAAAAAAACCCAAAATGAGATTACACCATATGTTGTCCTACAACTTTCTTGCTCTGTTTATACAATGTTGTATTAGTCACTGTTATAAAGAAGAAAATATCTCTAATCTCTATATAGCTATCTCTCTATAATGAGACTTATTACAAGGAATTGACTCACACAAGTATGGAGACCAAGAAATCTCCACGATTTGCCATCTGCAAGCTGGAGACACAGCAAAGTCATTGGTGTAAATTTTAGTCTGAGTCTAAAGTCCTGTGAACCAGAACACTAACGGTGTAAGTCCTAGTTCAATCCAAGAAAAGGCTGATGTTCCAGTTTCAACAGTCATGCAGAAAGAGGGAATTCAACCTCTCTCCACCTTTTTGTTCTATTCAGGCCCTAAATGAATTGAATGATGTTCATCTCACTGGGGTTCAGGATGACTTCCTCAGTCCACCAATTCAAATATCAATCCATCTGGAAATACCCTCAGAGATACATCAGAAATAATGTTTATCTGACCACTCAGTGTCCCAGTCAAGTTAGTCAAACTAACCTTAAACATATCACAAGCAATCTTCCATTTCACTATATTCATATATATCATGTTCTTATTGACCACTAAATGGATGTACAGACTATACCAAACCATTACTCTGTTGAAAGGCATTTAGGTAGTCTCCAATATTTCTGGTAGAATGAATTAAAATTTGTACATTTTTGAACTTTTTCCCTTGACGGTTTGTGTGCAATTCACCTTTCCTGAAATGAAAGCTCTGCATTTCTAAACTTTAAGTATTACTGACAAATCTCCCCAAGATAAAATAGAACTTAACAACTCTTAATTCTCACATACTAAACATTCAGTTTTTTATAAGCTGATGTTCTTGAGATACATTCATCTCACTCATGGTTGACAGAAATTCAAATACAGCACAAAATAAAAATATAAGTAAAAATACAAGCAGTAACTCAACCACTATATATTTCTACCATGCTAAACTAAGCTATTCTGCAGCTGTCTGAGCCCAAGAATAATTTATATCAATGTTTCATGAGATTGGACCATGTTCACCATACCTTGGAAAATGCACAGAAGTAAATCAAGGAGTATATTCAGTTTTGAACCTACCTTTTATTACTGTCGGGATGGGTTAAGTTGTGCCACAATAACAAATTAATTTGGACACCCATAGCTTTCACACAACAATTTAGTTCCTACTTATAGTACAGGCACATAGTATGCTCATTTCACTGCTCAGGGCAGCAGGGGCCTCTCCGCTCTACATAGTCCCTTGGGGACTCAGGTGATAGAAGGTTCTCTTTTAATTGCACTTTCTGGAACACATGGCTTCCTCAATCACTGTGTCAGGGGAGGAGTGATTATGCACAGACTTGTTTGGTTCTGTACTATCACTACTAAAGAAGGTCAGCCACATTTGCTTTAATACCACAGTTAGAGCTCTGAAAGCTCTAGATGTCCCCAGTACTTCTACCTCTATGCCAGTCGTGGATTGTTTCTATCTCTGATAGCGCTGCTGAAATCCTGCAGCATGCAAAAATGGACCTGACTGGGCCACTTTTGTTTGCTATCCTGTTCTTACCGTCTTTGTCCCCACCACTGCTGACTGCAATTGATAGATGAAGATCCCTATTTATTTCTCTAGTTCTCAGAGATATGTTCCCTGTCTCAGCATCATACTCAGAATTAGAAACAGAATGAATACTCCAGTATTTTAGGTCAAGAACAATGCGATTGATCAAATCTTGATTGATCCATGTAAATAATCACGAGCGTTATTTTTAATTGTTAATATTTCTTCAACTTTACATTTAAATACTGCACGCCTGGCTGATAAGAGATTCTGCAGTTCATCATGTATCTGTTACAATATGTTGGGTAATTTACTTTTCAAAAGAACTCCTAAATCATTTCATATATTTCAAACTCAGACAGGTGCAAGATTTATGACGATATTTGGTCAAAAACGTTATGGTTTTTGTAAAGACTTATTACTATTTAAAAAAGAAGAAAAAATTGGAACTCTTTAAAAGGAAACAGCAGGTTAAAATAGGTGTAGCTTTTTCTCCCAGTAAGAAATTCCTGTTGCTGGCTAGGTTCTGTGGCAGACACTCAGACTTACCACAGAGGTTCTCAAGATAAGATGCCAAAAATCTGGTGGGAAAGAGAAAGTGAGATTTATACTCAAATCTCCCCAATGATGCTTCATCACCCAGAATTCTGGATGGTTGTATTATCTAACCATTCATATCTCCTATATATTTATTCAAAAACAATTCTTCGACAAGATTAAACGTCTCATTCAGGGCTTGGCAATAAAATTACTAAAAATACCCCCAAATGTGAGTCCTGCCTTCAGGAAGCTCTCACTTGTGTAGACACAGCCACATTGAACTATTTTTTCAGAAATAAGTAAAAGTAGAAGAAATAGATCTCCCAAGATGAAGTCTTGACCTTCTTGATGCTACTTCCAAGGCAGATGTCCCTTCAAGCCGTGAATGTTGGTATGGTTCGTTTATGAGAACACAACTCTGATTCATGTCAGTGACAGGATTTGTGGCCCCATCAGGAGATAAATGACTTGCTGAACACAACATGATCGAGGCAAAATGGATTATGAAAACTCTCATGCTGGGATGAACATAAGGTTCTGAAAGCAGAGGGCAGATAAAACAAGGCAGGTGAGGAGACAGAAAAAGAATCAGGGATTTCAGGGAGCACAAAGTGGGTAAGGCAAGCACACAGTGCAGCTTTCCATGAGCAGCTGGATTTCCAGTGGGGTCCAGGATCCCGGTGAACTTTCTCACTAGTTTATTTGCCAAGGGAGGAAATGTGGGTTAAATCTTAAGAGGGGACTCTCAGACTTCCGATATGTCAAGAAACTGGACAGGGAATAATCAGAATATAAACTCTCAACCAAGCTACAGAATCTATTTATGGAGACAGTCACCTTGTGATCATTAGTCACTTTCCTCTTTCCCTGGATGAACTTCCAGTTGCTTCCTAACTTCAAAACTCAAGATCTGGCCATGAACTTCCTTGGGCTAAAGCAGTCCAGGATAGAGAAAAGAGTAATGTACAGAAAGTCAGAAGTCATGGGAGCTGACTTTGGTTCTGTTTGTAATTAGCAGTGTATTGTAACCAACAACACTCATCTTTGTGCTTCAAATTTGTTCTCATCTGTAAAACGAGGGTCTCTAAGCCCCTCCCAATTCTACTCTTCCTGTTAGTTTCTATGGTTCTATTTTTTCCTGTTTCATCTGTCAACAAAGTGAAAAGCAAATTTTACCTTCTGTTGCTTTTAATTTACTATTTACATTTCCTGAATATTTGATTGTTAATGGACTGGAAGAAAGAAAATTGTAGAAGGTTTCTTGTTAGAGTCATTTGAATATCATTACTAAATCTATAGCTCTTATCAAAGCAAACCATGACAATTGCTCCTAAGCCTTCTTTTTGGAGTCACTCACAAATGAACACATTTTATTTTAATAGAAAACAAGAACATTTTAATTGCCTGAGCTAGGTACTTTTATTTTGTTTTATGTGTGCAGTCAGAACCAGACCCTTGTGGATAATGTTAAAAGATGGATATTCTTTTCCCTGAGCTTTTTTCTTTTTTGTGTAAATTACAACAATTGCTTGGGGGATTGGGCATTTGGACAAGCCATAAAATAATCAAAATTTTAATGCTGTTTGGTGGCAGCCTAGGACTCTTTGAATTAGTGGCTAGATTAACCATTCACAGGTGTAAGCATCCCATTCCTAGCTGGATTTAATAGTCTTGTTCATTCGGGGAATAAATTCTCTCGGTTGGTTCGAGGGCTTAACAAAATAATTTCTTGAACACAAGAAAGTGACCCCAGCATTTATCACTAGGTTTTCCTTAGGTCTAATGCTATGTCTACACTCTGCCAAAATAATGTTTAAAAGTAAATTACTCATCATCCTTTACTAAAAAAGTATGAGTCCAACCCCAGATCATTTAGCGGCACTGGCCAAATTGTGTGTGTTTATGTATGTTTCTAGCCACAGTCTTAAGTCTGTTTATACTGTAAACCTTCCAGCAAGGTTAAAAACCACTATCTCAAGAAAACGACTTCCAGAAATAGTTACAAAGATAAGACATGGACATAAGATCATTCAAACAACAAATGTCTTAGATTTGGTCTTGGTCACTGCTGGGAGTTTCAAATACAATCTCAGATGAGACAGGCCCCAGCCCAATTTTTAGTTTGATTCGTTTCTCTCTCTCTTTTTCTTTTTCTTTCTTTCTTTCTTTTTTTTTTTTTGGTCTTAATTACTTAAATCTATTCTGTCACTTTAACATCTCAACCTCAACTGTTTCATGACTGTGAAATATTGCCACAATATATTATGCTAATGGGCCTAATTATTCCTAGGGAAACTTTCCTAGGGATTGTGGTAGAGTATATGATAAAGCCACCAGTTCTTGATAGCAAGCAGATTTTTTTTCAAACCTGATGTTTACAACTGCTGCTGCATGATTTTATTTCTGATAGCAGAAAGCTAGTGAGCATGTTTTAATGATTCCAATGCATCTATGTTCTTCATCAAACAGCTGGTTATCAAGGTGCAAATTATCACTTGCTTCACAACCAGGCAAGTATGAGAAACTCGGCAATTAATTGTCATGGCTGTTGGTCTATCTAGACTGCAAGCTGCCATGGAAAAGATGGCTATTGAGAACAGGAACAAAAAAATCCTTATAAAACACTCTGCCCACTCAGGATTTCCTACCTTACAGTACTCAACATGCAGAAATTTGGGGAAAGAGATGACACAGTGAAGAAGTTCCTGATATTCAACTTGGAACTCTTTATAATGAATAATTCTTTCTCCCCCAAAGTAAAATCCAAACTGATTCTGAGCTTTGCCAAGCCCTACTGTGGTCTAGTTGAGATATCAAAGAGACAATGGTCCCCAGGGGTAAAATGATACTTTAAAGGAGACTAAATGTTCAAGCTGAATCTGAGAAGCTAGAGGAAATGGGTAGGGTTAGTTGGCCCAAGAATATGAGCTCTAAGCCATCCACAGAACGCCTTAGTATGACTGACACTCATTGTATTGGGTGCCACGAGACCTGAGTTTGAATCTTAGCTCTGGCATTTAATTAATATGAAATTTTAAACTTCTGGTTTTCTAAACTGGACATAATAATATCCCACTCAAAATGTTGTTAATGACTTAACAAACAAAAGCCTAATAATTCATGGCAAAAAGTAGGCATTCAATATATGTTTATTTCCATCTTCTCTAAAAACCTTGGCTCCTCTACTTCATAGAGTTTTTCCCCTCTTTGTGGTTAGAATTTCTTATCTGTGCATCACATTTGGGCACACAATCAGGCAAGTGCTGAGAGGAATAGCCCTTCATTTTATGTGACTGTGTCTTCTTTTCTGAAAAGATGTTAATTTCTTTGAGGTCGGGAACCCCATCTTATCCTTTTACTGCTCTATCTACCACCTATCCTTACAAGTATATCAGGTATAGTGTACTGATAAATGCTTGTCAAATTGAATTAAATGTTTTCCTCATCCTTTTCTCCCCCTCCTTCTGCTATTTTTTGACTACTAATTTATGCATGCATTTTTGGCCCAGGTTAAGTTTTAAAATATACAGTATAGCCTTGTCTAATTATAAACTGAAGATTTGTATCTGCAATTATACACGTTGTATAACTGTAGACGATTGAGCAACACTAAATTAAAACAGCAACAATATATTTACAAGAAAATATATCAATAGCATTGAGCACTAATAATAGCCGATGAGGCATCCAACAATAGCAGGACAACTGTTGCCTTCTCAACGGACTTTCTACAAAGTGATGAGCTCGCTCTGCTCTGCACTGAAAAGATTACTCAATTTTTCTAAATAAGTTCACAGGAATATCTTTAAAAAATGACTGTGTATATTTGGTACAAATAACCCACACTACTTCATTGAAACCAACCAATAGATAGTATCAAAAATAGTTTTCTTAAAAAAATAAGTTTTATTTTTCACACATGCCATCATGCATAGGCTATATGACACTGAACAATAGCACTGAAATCAGGCCTTGGAGTTTGGGATACTACAGTCTAAGTTGGGCATGTTAGTTACACACACCATGTTGGCTTAGTGGGGACACCAACAAACTGGGCCCGTATAGGCACAGGCTGAGGTGAGGACCAGTCAGGAGCTATTTAAAGAATAGAGCCACCTATGGAAAATTTCCCACTTCCAACACTTGGCAGAGATCAACAACAGTCCTTACATTCCCAATTTCAGTAGACACACCAGTTTTAATCTTACTCTAGCAGAAATGGCTGTCCATCAAAATGTGCCCTCTCTTTCAGAGTTTAGTGTTGTTTCTGGGAAAAGGACTATATATCTCAGCCTCCCTTGCATCTAGGTGGACCTATATGATTGGTTTTCTCCAGTGGAAGTTAAGTGGAAATGTCGTGCAATACATTTGGGCCAAGATAGTTAAGAAGCAAGCATACTATCTTCTCTTTGCCTATCTGCCAGATGGATGTCAAAGAGTCCAAGATACTTGGGGATACACAAGCCATATAATGGATAGGTTCTGCATCTCTGGATCACCAGAGTGGAGAAAAGTTGCCTAATTGCCAGGATTATCCAGTTTAAATGATTAGGGTTAATAACTTACTGGGTTTAGTTACCAAATTTTGAGTTTTCTTTTGTAACAGCATTCTATCTTATTCTAATACATTTATTAAATCTCTGCACTGCATTTTGCACTGCTGATTATCTCTTCCTTGATATTTACTACTGCCTGTAGTGATTTCCTCCTTTCTTTGATCCCCCTACAGTCCTGAATCCTTTTTCTCTACCACCCCCCTTTACAGTTGTCACCCTTAGCCCACTCTCTGTGTTGTCTGCCTCCCCAACCCCAGGCAGTCCCATGATAGCTTTAAGGCATATTGTTCATTTCCAAATTGTACCTCTTGTCTAACTTTTTAGCCTGGCATATTCAAATGCCCACTGAACTTCTTTCCCTGGGCATCTGACTGACATCTCAAATGTTTGAAACTAAAATCAGCATGTTTCTCCTTTCCTTCCCCTCTACCCCAAATGCACACCCTACTACATTCTCTCAGTCAATAGCACAATTATTCTCTTAGAAAAGAGCACTGAAGGGGCACCTGGGTGGCTCAGTGGGTTAAAGAAAAGAGCACCGAAAATCATCCCAGACTCCTCTTTTCCCCTAATTTTCCAATAACCAGTGCATTGTTCCAGGAATTTTACTGACCAAATAGTTTGTGAATCCATTCTCTCATCTCCATCCTATATAAACCCATCCTGGCTCTCGGTCCCATTATGTTTCACCTAGGCTGCTGCAGGACACAGTGATTAGTGACATAGACTTTGGAATCGGGCAGATCGTTGTTAAAGTTTGAACTCTGCAACTAGTCCTTAGTTGTGTGATTTAGGGAATCTAACACAGTGCTTAAATTCACTTTTTCCCATCTGTGAAATAGAAATATTTCTATTTCATAATAGAAATATAGTACCAGTATATTCCAGAATAGAAATATACTACTTGTACTTTTCTAAACGAGGTGTTATAAACAATGAAGGAAATCAGGTATAGAGAGACATTAAGACAGCCTGGAAGAGAGTAAGGGCAACATAATGTTCACTATTTTAGTTGGAGACTCAATGCTTCTAAACTCATCTCCATGAATCCACTCTTCATAAGGGAGGGAACTCTCTCTCTCTCTCTCTCTCTCTCTTTTTTAAGATTTTATTTATGTATTTGACAGAAAGAGAAAGAGAGAGAGCACAAGCAAGAGGAACAGCAGGCAGAGGGAGAGGGAGAAGCAGGTTTCCCACCGAGCTGGGAGTCTGATGCAGGGCTCTATCCCAGGACCCTGGGATCATGACTTGAGTCAAAGGCAGACACTTAACCGACCGAGCCACCCAGGTGCCCCAGGGAGTCATCTCTCTTAAATATGAATTCTGCCATCTTCCACCCCTGCAATGTGGATGGAAGGAAGAGGCATGAAGAAAGGCATAAGGAAAGGTTGGGCATGAGAAATATTCAGAGGTAGAGCTGATAGGAATTAGAAACTGATTAGGGTGCTAACTGGTAGACACTTACTAGAAATGTCTATATCAAAAAACATAAATTGGAAAAATTTGCCTTTGTGAGTAAATTCAGTGCATTAAAAATCCTTTATTTCTTTTTATCTTCTCTAGATTGGGTCTGTGCATTAAAACTCAAGTACTAAATTAGTGATTATCTAAATTTAGCATAAACCATACTCGCTGCATAATGGCCAAGCCATTTCTTTACTTACAGTATATGCATGACAGCTTAAAAATAGGAAATTCAAATTAACCAAAATTTCCCACTAAGAGAACATAATATGAGGAAAGCTCCAAGTATACTATATTTTAATTCTCATTACCACTCTTTCCACACACATCTCATCCCAGTAACATTTTCCTCTCCTTTTTTTATCTCATCCACAGGGTATCCTGAACAGACAATGAGAACATTTGGAAGATAAGAAATACATGGGTGATTAGAGTGAAAATATCTGAAAGGGGATAAAATCAAGAGTGACTATGTATCTACCATGTGCCAGACAATCCGGGATGCCCTTCACATATGTTGTCTCACTTAATTCTCAGAACCAAAAAAATGATGAAATAAAATAAAATACATGGTACATATGTACCACGTACAATGAGAAATATAAAATTCCTGTTTCACAGAAAAGAATCTCAATGAACTTAAGCCACTTGCCTAAGTCATACAGGAAAAGTATTTATTTGCCAGTATTTTAATATACTTTCCTTTGACACCAAAGCCCACCAGTATTGTACTGTTATATCCTAGACGTCCAAACTATTTTAAAAAATCTACAAAACCATACATGAGCCTGTACTCCTCAGTACTCCTTTAGTGTGTATTTGAACAAAAATGAATAAAAGAAAGAAAAAGAAAAGGAAAGTATAGTTTGTGGATAGCCACTTCGCACATTGTCACATTGTTTGTGTCTACATGGGAGCTGAAGCTGTGAAACACAGAAACTTTTCTGAGGAAGAAACCAGTCACAAAAGGCACCCCAGAAGCACCAATAATACACACACATATCCTAGTGGGAACATCCTCCATTCTTCACGCCCTTCCCACTGGATGAAATAAACATCCCCCAGCTTCCTGTAATTTGGCTTCAGAGTCCTAGGAGAGTAAATTCACATTCTTCTATATCTGTGCCATAGAGGGAAAGAATTCTATAAAGCAGGAGAAAACAAATGATTGGTGAATAATTTTTTTTTAATACGATTCTTTATGAGACACTGATCTCATTATTTGTTCACCAGACGAGCTCCCACTAAATCTATTCACAATTAAAAAAAAAAATTACCCAGCTAGTAGTATTGAACTGTGTCTTAATTAGGGCAGCCAAGAATGTCTTGTATAATTAACTGGGCTTTGTTTATAATTATTTCTTTGTGGTTAGAACTGTTTTCTGCGTGTAACTAGGGCAATGCTAATAGTAACGCTAACCTTTGATTCTCATACGAGAGTAACTGAAGGACAGGCAGAAGGTACAGGGCCACATCTGCGAAGGCAAAACCAAGAGACATGAAACACAGGATTTCTTTTTACCTTTTGTTTTGCTTCAGGATGAACACAGTCTCCCTAGCCTCTGACCCAATCTGACATCTGTGCTCCTTTATCATCTGTCAAGTTAAAGAAACTATTCCTTCCCTTTTGGAAAATGGAGAGATGTCTTTTCTTATCAAGGTCCATGTGCTAGATTTGCCCCCTTTAGATCCACTTTCTGATCTCCCAGATGCAGCTCTGTAACCTGTTGGATAATGTCAACATCCTTTGACTTCCCATTAATTTTGACCAATAGGGAACCCTAGCAAGAGATCTGGAAGGAGAAGGGAAAGGAGGGATAGAAGAGAGTGATATCTTGGTATTTATTCCCCAGGGCCCTTCCCTACAGAGTTATCTTGGGCAGACTGTATCTAATCCCTAAGCTAATGTATTAGCTCCTATAAACAGCCTTCTCTAAGAGGCCACTCTTATCTATGGACACTGGCATTCACTCTCTTTTTTAATCACTTATCTCTAAGTTTGGTAACAGAACACTGTTTTTACACTTGTTGAAAATATTACACTATCTTATGTGGTTACCCTACAGACTACCAAAACTTTGTAAATAGTCCCTATTAAACTCTCTTCAAATTATCATAATTTGAGCTAACCTCTATTCCCAGCTAGCAAAATGGAGACAGCCTGGATTTGTAGCACCATGTACTCCCATATGTTCGAGAAGAATATAGGAATGGTAGGATTTTTAGTTATAAAGAATTTGGAAATTCACCAAATGAGTAATTAACCAACAGTGTTCAATGTACTAGAGTGTGGTTGGGTGAACTCAGTATCGTGGTCAAATATAACTGTCCAGGTCATGATGAATAATAACAGGAATAGATACTGATAAAGTAGAAATTACTTTCATTTTTCCTGTAAATCTTGCTCATTATAGTTGGTGCAGTTAGCATATGAATCTAAAAACTTATTATCACATTTCTTCTGCTTGATGTTTCAGACACACTTTCCTAGAAAAAGAGGTCAAGGAAAAAGAATTAGAATAAAACTAATGATAAATGAACTTTATTAAATACATCACTTTTTGATCACTATAGGATGTGGGACAATTTGTTAGGTACCTAGGTTCCTTCCTGCAAGTGGCTCACAGCCCGGTGTGGAAGACAGACCACTACAGGGTATAAAAGAGAGCAAAATTAATTTTTTTAAGTAGTAAAAGCATTAAATGACTTGAGAGAGGGTAGTCATAAAGGCAAAATTTGGAGGGATTCTGTCAGGTGGATCAAGTAAAGGATAGGAATTCCAGACAGAAGAAGAGCAATGTCAAAGGAAAGGAGGCATTAAAAAAAAAAAAAAAATGCAATGTGTTAGAACTGTGAGTAGTTTGTTACACACACACACAAAAACAGGGTTTTAGCAGTGGAAATTTGATAAAGTATAAGATTCAAGAGAGAGAGTGTCTAAGGATGAGACTAGAAAATTCCAAGATAGTGAAATAATGAAGTTCCTCCTACCAAACCAACACAGCTTAATGAAGTCTTCATATAGATCTGGATGTTATTCTATAGACAATGATGAACCAATGAGGTTATTTTTAACAGAATATTTATGTTACTAAATTTCTTTTTAAGAAATGTAATTTCAGGGAAAACATATTAGGACCAAGAAAACAATTATAAATAAAATTAGTCATGTTAGCCTAGCCCAAGTTGAAAGTTCTTGAAAGGACTAAATAAATTGATAAACATCTAGGAGACTGACCAATGGAAAATGAGAAAAGGCACAAATTACCAATATCAGTAATGAAAAGGGGGACAAAATTAAAAATCTCCTATAGATATTAAAAAGATCAAAGAGGATATTATTAAAGTATTTGAAAACTGATATGAGAAGAAAGAGAAAATCTGAATAGTCTCATTCTGTCAAAGAAATTGATTTCATATTTGAAGATTTTCCAACAGGCAAATCTTTAAGCCAAGAAAGCTTTACTGGTGAATATTTCCAGGCAGTTAATGAAAAAAAATCACACAAACTGTACACAAACTCTTCCAGGTTTTTTTTTAATTATCAGTGGAGTAAGACAAGAAGAAAAGATACAAGAATTAAAAGTAAGTAATAACATAATTGTCATTATTCATAAATTATATATTGTTGAACATAGAAACTCAAAAATACCTTTGTAAACTATTAGACTTATTAAGTAAAACTAGTAAAGTCAATATGTAAACATTAATTATATCTCTACATGCTAGCCTCCCAAAAAGAATAATTTTAAAGATACTATTAACAATAACATCCAAAACACCATAGTTATAGAAGTAAATCTACAAAATTATGAAGACTGCTATACAGAAAATTATAAAGCATAATTGGCAGAAACTAAAGAAGCCCTAAATAAATGGAAGATTATGCCATGCTTATGGGTTGGAAGTTTCAAAGTTGTGGAGATGTCAGTTCTCCCCAGATTGACTCAATGCAATTATAATTAGATTTCTGGCATGTTTTTGTGTTTGTGGGAAAAATTACACAAAAATTCTGAAATCTATATGGAAATTCAAAGGACAAAGAGAATCAGGATAGTCTTGAAGCAAAAAAAAAAAAAAAAAAAATTGTGAAGTTACAATTAAGATAATGTGGTATATGGACCAAGTGAGTCAGTTAGTCCAATAAAACTGAATTTGAGCCCAGAAACAGATTGCTAGGTCAATTGGACATTTTCATTAAGGAAAATATTTATCTCAACTTTTTCCTTATGTAACATATATAAATGGAAAGCTAAAATGTAAACACTTCTAGAAGATAATATAAGAGAATATTTTTATGACTTTAGGCTAGGACAAGATTTCTTAAGCAGAACACAAAAAGTTCTATCCAAAAAGGAAAGGATTGATACATTAAACTACATTTAAATTAATAACTTCCATTTATCAGATATACCACTGAGACAATGAAAATTCAAGTCATAGAGTAGGAGAAGATATTTTCAAAACATACATCCATCAAAGAATGCATACCTGAAATATATAAAGAACTGTAACTTATCAATAAAGAAAATACAGGGGCACCTGGGTGGCTCAGTTGGTTAAGCATCTGACTCTTGATTTCAGCTCAGGTCACATTCTCAGGATCTCAGGATTGTGGCATCAAACCCCAAGTCAGGCTCCATGCTCAGTGTGGAGTCTGCTTGGGATTCTCTTCTTCCTCTCCTTCTTCTTCCCCCCACTCATGCTCATACACTCTGTCTCTAAAATAAATAAAGAAACAAATAAAAATAATAAAGAAAATACAGACAGACCAATAGAAAAATAAGCAAAAGATTACAAAAAGGATATGCAGATGTCAATAAGTACCTGAGAAGATGGTCAGCTTTTATAGTTACTGAGGACTTATAAATTAAAACCACAATGGAATACCTCTATACCTAGAATAGCTGAAATATAAAGGACTGAGTTATCAAGGATTTGGAGGAACTGGAATGCTCATAAACTGCTGATGACTGTGTTAATTGGCACAATCACATTGGAAACGGACAACATCAACTTAATTCAGTAATTCTGTACTTAGGGTTTACCCATAAAAAATTACATGCACACAGACATGAAAAGACATATATAACAATGTTCCTAGCGGCACTATTTATAAGAGCCAAAACCTACAAACACTCAAATATCCATTGACAGTAGAAGGGTTCAATAAAGCATAGCATATTCATAAAATGGAATACTAGAGAGCAATAAAAATATATCCAATACTGCCTCATGTACCAACAAAGATTAATTTCACAAATATACCACTGAGCAACGAAGCCAGATACCAAGGAGAACACTGCATTATTCCATTATATAAAGGTCAAAAAGTAGATATAACTAATCCATGGTGATGAGAATCAGGGTAGTTTCTTTCAGAGCAATGGTCACAAGAAGCTATGAAGAATGCTTCTGTTGTGAGTAGTTGTGGATTATTTCATGATCTGGATAGTTTTACATGAATTTGTTGACATTATGAGAATTCATTAAGCACTAACTTAAGGCATATATGCAATACTTCTGTAAAAATGTTTATTAAATAGATGCACGAATTAATCAGTCGGTATATAAGTAACAATTGGTTCAGAAAAGGAAAACCTACAGTAAGTGGTATCACAAAATCAAGGGAAAAGTGAATTTTAAGAATGAGCTGGTGGCTATCATGCCAACTGGTAAAAATTCAAGAAGAAGGCCCTTTAAAGATATGGCTGTGGTAGAGAGGACATTGCTTCCCTCTGGACAAGGCATTAGTTTGTCCAGTCTCCAGATTTAGGATGAGATAGTCTCATTCTCACACCACTGCTTGCTGCTCTGAGTAAAGGTTATGACAGAGGTTTCTTGGCACTGTCTGATATGTTTTTTTTTTTTCATGGGTTTATTTTAAAGGAAATTAAGCAATCAAATTAATCCAGTACTTAATTGTTCCTTTATATAAATACAGGCCCCAAAAGGTTTGGATTAAAATGTATCTAACATGTTCCATAATTTTGGTAAATGGAATGATTTTAGGTCACTATTCTTATTTAATGCGTGTTCAGAAAGTAATGAAAGGGATGGCTACATTGTAATTCAACACAAGCAAATCAACTTGCTTAACTCCAGCTAACTTTTTATAGTTCTGTTTTCTTTTTATAAATTTTTTAAAAAGATTTTATTTATTTATTTGACAGACAGAAATCACAAGTAGGCAGAGAGGCAGGCAGAGAGAGAGAGGAGGAAGCAGGCTCCCTGCTGAGTGGAGAGCCCAATGCGGGGCTCAATCCCAGGACCCTGGGATCATGACCTGAGCCTAAGGCAGAGGCTTTAACCCACTGAGCCATCCAGGTACCCCCATAGCTCTGTTTTCTTATTTCCTAAGAGTAAGATTATAAGCTACCTATACTATACTATATATACTAGTATATACTACACTATACCTATACTATACTGAGTATAAATAGCCAGCTGAGCAAACTAAGTCCATTACTAATAGAGTTAAGATGATAACATTTCTGTTAGTTTGTTCCATGAAGATCTTCTGGAGGAGCCCCCAAATTCCAAAACTCTTTAAGGCATTGACTCTATCTCAAAGCTTTGTTCATGCAACAAATATACGCGGAATATGCACCATGAGACCTTTGAACCTCCAACACATTTATTAACTTCCATACCCTCTTGAGAAAGTACTGAAAACTTCAGCCAACAATTACTTCATTCTGTGTTCTCCTTATCCTTTAACGACTTTGGTCTCTCAATACCTACATAATTTTTATTTTTTTATTTTTTAAAAAGATTTTATTTATTTATTTGACACAGAGAGAGACAGCACAAGCAGGGGGAGCACCAGGCAGAGGGAGAGGGAGAAGCAGGCTCCCTACTGAGTAAGGAGCTGGATGCAGGGCTGGATCCCAGGACCCTGAGACCATGACCTGAGCCAATAGCAGATGCTTAAGCAACTGAGCCACCCAGGCGCCCCAATACCTACATAATTTTTTTTTTAAGTGGAGAGAGGAGAAATGAATTGTTATTTGATTTATGTATATATTATTCAAAGTTATTTGAATAATATATCATATGTGATTTATGTATGTATTATTCAAAAATACTCAGTTAACACTTTGAAACCAAACAACTGCAATAGGTAAATGGGTTTAAAAATCGGTTTAATTCTACTTTGAAAAAGACCTCTTTCTCCCGTTCTCATTCCTCTTTAAATAAAAGCATAATTAAATTGTTGATATCATTAATAAACAATGATGGTGGATGATTTACAATGCATCATGGCACAGTTTTATTCACTACTGTATTAAAAGCACAATCTCTTTCAGTATGGGCTCTGGGATCACACAGACCTGATCTGGATTCTCACTACCATCACGTCATCATGCAACCCTGTGCAAATTACTTAGTATCTCAGAGTCTCATTTTTTCCCATATGCTAAATGGGAATAACAACAACCTTAGACGTTGTTAAGAGAAATTCACAGTATCTGTGTAAAAAGCTTTTAGCCAAGTGTCCAGAATGTAATAAGTACTAAATAAATGAAAGCTACTCATGAGATTTTTAAAATTTATCTACAGATACTTGAAATGTTAGTAAATATTTCTTTCCTCAGTAATGCTCACAATTTATGAAAAAGAAATGCATTCCCCATTGTTTTTCATCTTTATTCCCTTCTATTATTTTGAAAGCTCAAGCGAGTTCTAGTTATTTGTTCACAACTTCCCATGGAGGAAAGAAGAGACAGAATGGAAGAACAAAGAACAAAGAAAGAGCCTTCAAGCTTAGCCCAACCTGCCTCTTTGTGACATTAATGTCTCAGCCTCTACCCTCTCATAATCCCACTTTGTGTCCAGGCCTTTTGGCCCCTACATAGTATCCACTGTCTAAAAATTGCTAGTTTTATCTGGTCATACATGATATTTCCCCACTCTATCTAGAACAGAATTGGGTGAGATGAAAGAGTTAGTCTCCTGGTAGAGATGCTGAAGTGTAGACCATGCTCATTGGACTTATTCTGGGTTACCTCACACACTCTTACATCAATTTACTTCATTTCACTTTATAACAATATTCACAAAAAGACTATTACAGCTATCGTTCCTTTAGATTCATATCCAAATTACTTGTAAGTGTTCATTTTAGATTTTGCTGATGTTCTTTGGAAAAGAAATCGTCAGGGGATGCTTTCTGTGTTTAAGAGAAATTGATTCACCTACAAAAGAATAAATTTCCTCCACGAATATGCAACATTTGAAAAAATTAAGTAAGAAAATTAAATGAAATCTACTTTGGTACCTCTAAGGATTTGATATAAAACTGAATCAAATGATTTGCAGGTGAAAAACATGCCAAATTTAAATATATATAACTTTCAGAAACTCACCTTATTGTCTGCTGGCAACAGTATGGACAGAAAACGAAGAAAAGGAGCTTTGGTCCTACGTTTGCGGGCACTGACCAGGGTCCTCCCGTCACAGTTCAAGAAAAGTTATTGTTTTTCCTGATAAATCTCCGCTCTTTGCTTTGATAACTTCAGTTTATTCTTTTCTGTATTTTTTAATGTTGCAACAAAACGAATTGAAAAATAAAATGGCCTATTAACTGATCTAGTCTTTTATATAACAATTATGGAAAACCGGTTTGACTATTTGTTTCTCTAATGTAACCGGTCTGGAGGGTGTTCTGTCATTATGCAAACATAGCCCAAATGGAGTAGATTATAATAGCTGATTGTCAAGTTTGTGCTCATTTCATGAGGAATTCATATGGGATCTAGAACTGCCCTGACTACTAGGACCAAGTCACGCATTCATATTCAACAGACACGGAGTGCCTAGGTGTACCAGCCATTGTACCACAGTGTAACAATTTGATACAGAAATTTCTGTATCAAATAACTGTGAAAATTAATAAAGGGACACCTCACTAAAATAGAGCCAGGAGACTCAACAGGGGGGCTCTCACACCCTACCACTCATTGTTAATTGCAAATCCATCAGGATGAGAGGGACCTTGCCTGTGTCTACTACTGTGCTATCCCAGCAGGAGGAAGAAGGGCTTATCTCCTCCTCCAAGTGGGCTTGCGAGCAGTTTTTGCCTTAGCTTGCTTGTTCTGGATGGCAATCGTCTCCTATTCCCAAATAAACCCATCTTTGATGGTGAAATAACCGGCAGTTTTATTTCTAAGGTGAACAGAACGAACTGCTTTTTCCACCTTGGTATCCCTGGTACCTTGTACATAACCTCATATTGGCAATCGCCAAAGATTTGTTATTATTGCTTTCATAATTACTTGCTGTTACTGCTGCCAGTACTAATGAAGATAGGTAAAATAAGAAATTGGCACAACAATGGAATTCATCAGACACTATATGTTTATGTAATTTGGGAGAATTTATCTCTAAATGAAGTTCCTTGTCCTGGGGGCAAAGGAAAATACAAATAAAGAAAATCCTTCAGATGGCAATTCGTCTCTGGAAAGAGGCTATATCATCTTCTGAGTTAAAAAAAATATTAGTCCCACATTCTGGAAATACTGCCTTGCTCATTATATCAAACAATTTCTGGTCCTTTTAATCACTGCTAAAACACTAACGGCTCTCTTTAATGCCTAGTCAATAAGCAGATTAAAACATAAATGCCACTAAATATGCTTTAAATATCAGCTCCATTGAAATATTTCTAAGTTCTGTATCCTCTTAAAATAATCCCCATTCAAAATTGAGAGGAAATGTCACCCATATGAGTCTCTTCAAAATTTAAGCTCTGATTATACAAGGAATTATGCGCTATAGCTTTAGAAATCGGATAATTAAAGAAGCACCAGACTCTGTTGATGACATTTTTAAGCCTAGAAAGTTGTTATCAATGCTACAGTAAAGTTTCATTTTTAAGTGATGTTGCACATGCTGAGTATATTTCTAACCCCAATTAAAGCTAGCTACCTTAAGAGGGAACTATGAAGAAAGGCAGAGATGTGTAATCACGCCAGACAATCCAAAGACCCTGGCGACAGAGCTGCAAAAACACCACTTGCTTTGAGCAGGTCTTAGTAGGGAAATCAAGAGAAATATAAAATTATTAAAACAAAACAACCTCTAACTTTCAAGGAAATAACAGTCAGCTAAAGAAATTGAATTGGTTCAATTGTGAATTGATTAGCTCTCTCCAGATATTATTTCTTTAGTCTCCATTTTTTTTTAAAGATTTTATTTATTTATTTGACAGACAGAACACAAGTAGGGAGAGAGGCAGGCAGAGAGAGAGAGGGGAGGAAGCAGGCTCCCCGCTGAGCAGAGAGCCCAATGCGGGGCTTGATCCAGGACCCTGGGAACATGACCTGAGACGAAGGCAGAGGCTTAACCCACTGAGCCACCCAGGCGCCCCTTTAGTCTCCATTTTTAAGTATGACATTTAAGCAGGAAGTCTTTTTTCTTTTTTTTTTTTTAAGATTTTATTTATTCATTTGAGAGAGAGACAGAGAGACAGAGAAGCACAAGCAAGGGGAGAGGCAGAGGGAGAGGAAGAAGCAGACTCTTGGCTGAGCTGGGAGCCCAATGCGGGACTCAATTCCAGGACCCAGAGATCATGACCTGAGCCGAAGGCAGACACTTAACCATCTGAGCCACCCAGGTGCCCCTAAACAGGAAGTCTTTTTTAGGAGCTTAAATCTGACTCTTTACTGGATGAATGTAGACAAAAGTGGCCCTATATGTTCCTATCTAATCTAGGCTAAAGGACATTTGGCATTAGTTTTCCAATTATCAGAGACTTTAGGAGTACTTTCTCTAAAAGGATCCCTCTTTATCCTCTTATCAGTCTCACTGAAATAATTAATTCCAATAAACAGGGACTATGTTACAAAGCTCCTAAAATACACATTTTGCTAAAATCTTTCAAATGCTGCACATTCAACTTCAGCTTAGTAACCAACCCACCGGCATTTTGCCAGTATTTGCACTTAAGGTATATAACAAACGTCTATTTTTCTTAGCAACTTCCTTTATTAAGAAAATATACCGTCTACACATAATCCTATTGAGAGCCTAGAATCCAAACCCTGATATTTAGAGTCACCCACATTGCTTTCCTTCCGGACCTATAAATTTTTTTCCTCTCATACTATCTTCTTTCCCTCCCACAAAATGCAGAAACCCATGAATCATCTCTCCCATTAAAATGGAGGAGATTTCTCACCGTTTAGTCACAGATCATAGCGTGCAGAATTGGAGGGTACCAGAGATCATCTATTCTTTTATTTGGCCAATGAAGAAACTGAGCCACAGACAGGTTAAGAGTCTTGCTTTAAGTCACACAGACAGTAAGTGTCAGAGCTCGGATTGCTTGTTGTATAACCTCAAGCTGCCACTAAGATGGAAACTTTCCCACTCGGAGATGCTCCTGGAAGAGAAGGACAAAACCATCATAAAGGCACCTTTTGGAGCAACTTGATTGAAAGGACAAGAGGGGGCTTTAGAAGTCTCCTGAGAGCACGGACATCTGGGATTTCTGAAACTGAATTAGTTGAACCTGATAGCAACTCAAGAGGAAAGGTCACACAGGTTTGGGTGAGAAATTCATGATTTGCAAATGTCAGCTAAGATTTGGATAAGCATCTGGCTTTTGGTTATATATCTGAAAATGAATAAACACTGAAATCTGGACGATTCATCCTCACTGGACCTAATCCACCCAGGATTTAACAGCCAGAAAAGAAATGCTGGTTATGGCATGGATTCCACAAACTTTTAAATCATTTACACACAAAAACAAAGAAGCACATATGTATATGTCTGTATACATATGTAAACATGTCTATACATAACCCACACACACAAATATGTGTATATTTCTACGCATTTCATGTATATATGCATGTAGGTTTGTGTGTGTGTGAGTATGTGTGTGAGTGTGTGTGTGTGTGTGTGTGTGTGTTTAAATATTCCAAAACATTGGGCCAGTTGGCCATGCATCTAGTTTCTCTTGGAAAAGATTTGCTTCATATCTAATAGAAATATACAATCTGGTTAAATGTTGCTGGTAAAATGTCTAACACATGGGTGGATTGAGATTGTGAACAAGTAGAGAATACTAAAGCAGCCTGATGGAGATAGGCCCTTGGAAGGGAGGCCAGAAAACATTCCATTCCAAAGAGAGAGGATACGCATCTATTGTTTCTCCAGCTGGCTAAGCAACGGCAGGGATGTTTCCTACTAAACAGCCTCATTAACATAAGCATAACTACAGGGTAAGTTTTCAAGCTCATTCCAAGTGAATTCAAAGGGGTGGGGGAAGAAAGATGCCGTTAATATGCACAACTCATGCAGACAATGATATGAAGCTAATTCATTTCATCATATTATCACCATAGCATATTAACTTAAAAGAAATAATAAGACAACATGGAAATGTTTGCATATTAGAGAGAATTCTCGTTGTACCCTATTAGCACCATATCCTATTAGTATTGCATTAGGCTACCATGCTGCAATGCTAAAATGATGAAATCCCACTGTGAAAACTGATATTGAATTCTTGTAATGTTTCAGAATCATTTTTAGCACTGCATATAAATAATTCATGTGAGCAGATCTAATGAATTGATGGAAGAAAAAAACATCCCTTGGCATTGTGAGCGTATTTATGAATGTAAAGTCACGAGCAAGTAGCTTTCTCATGGAAGGTGGGCAGGGGCTGAAGTGTGACATCTATTCCAGAGCCGGTTATTAATATAATGAGGAATTCTAGGTCAAGTCCTGTTGAAATATTCCTGAAAGCACATTTCGTTCTAGGAAAGGTGGCACAATACCGGTTGGCACTCTCCTGTCCTTTCTGAATCTAGATTGTAGATCAACCGAGGTAGGGACCCTCACTTAAAGGCACTAGCTGCACAGAATCCAAATTCCATAAACTGAGAATCCAAGTAAACGAAGGTCTTTTTGCTCCCAGGGTCTTTGTTCAAGGCTTCTCGAACAGTGTTATAATTATCTGAGTCCTCACTATCCCTCCCACTACACTGCACACTCCTTGAAGTCAGAGATCATAATTTATTCATGTTTGTAATCCTAATTCCCAGCACAATGCCTTGGCCCTGATGGGTACTCAAACACTGAATGAATGGATGGATGAATGAATGAATATATATATTCGATTCCAAAGATTCCAATAATAAAGGGTGGGTGGAATAAAGGGTGGGGTGGGCCATTTACATTTAAATCTGATTGTTTTGCTAAATTAAATCTTTATTTGCAATGTTGAATTCACCCAAAGCCCTTTCGGTGTAGAAAGGCATCCTAATGCAATGGAATGCTTCCTGAGTTAGACGCAATTGTTTAAGTTCCTGCTTTAGATTAATGGCTTTTTGGTTTCTCATACACATATTGCATATTGGTGTCAGTGTGCTTGCAGAGAAGTAATCCTAATGCAATTTCAACTCCCCAGGATGGAGATTTCCTGCAAAGAGAGCTGTCGTGCAAAGCGTGTTTCCCTATGTAGAAATATCGCTGGCAGTTACAGTGAATTGCAGGGCAGAAGCCAATGACCTGGTTTTGGTTCTCTGTGTAACTGGCTTGTGGGCACTGTGATTCTTTGCTACTACTCTCTGGAGTTCACTACACTTAAGCTCCAGATCCCTCGTGGCCTATTTCCTGCATTCTGCTCCGAGGACAGATCACACATAGCCCCTAGTTCCAGGCTTGCTTTCTACATAATTACTTGTTTTAGAGACGAAAGAACTGGAAAAAGTAACTAAGACATCCCCTGGAAGAAAAAACTATATTTCTTTTTCTCTTTTCCCTGCCAAAGAGAATATTTGAATGTGTGATGGAAGGAGACGACGTCACCGTTCAACACCAGCCCTACCGTGTTCACATGCACATGTGTGTCTACAGGCACACACCTGTCCACATGCATGCACACACACATACACACAGAGCTCTTTAGTTACGGTTGTGTGTTGGTTCAAGCCTCAGAGTCATTCACCTGGAAGAGTATCTTCTTCGTTAGCCCAAAAGGCCAAAGAATAAATTAGAAATGTGGGCCTCATGAACAATGGCTATGATTTTTTTTTTAAAGATTTTATTTATTTGACAGAGAGAAATCAGAGCTAGGCAGAGAAGCAGACAGAGAGAGGGGGAAGCAGGCTCCTGCTGAGCAGAGAGCCCGATGCGGGGCTCGATCCCAGGACCCTGAGATCATGACCTGAGCCGAAGGCAGAGGCTTAAACCACTGAGCCACCCAGGCGCCCCAATGGCTATGATTTTTTAAAAATATTTTGTTTGTCAGAGAGAGAGAGAGAGAGCGAGCACAAAGCAGGGAGAGTGGCAGGCAGAGGGAGAAGCAGACTCCCCACTGAGCAGGGAGCCCAATGTGGGGCTTCATCCTAGGACCTGGCATCATGACCCGAGCTGAAGACAGATGCTTAATCCACTGAGCCACCCAGGTGTCCCAACAATGACTATGTTGAGAAAATAAAAGGTCATTTGCCTTTTAGTAGACAGCTTCCTCAGCAGAGCTAGGTGAGCAAGACACTAGAAGAGTCCCAAAGATGCTTTTCCATGCTTTTCTTGCTTTTAACTTCCCAGGGGTTTCATGCGGTGGCCTCTTTCATTAGTCAACCCTGGGGAAAGTAAATGCTCCTTTTGCAGGATGACAGCACTGGAAATAGAGGATCGAATGGAGCACACGTATTCACATCCCTTTCAGGTGAGTTAGCGAAGCCAATATTTTTCACACTCTTCCCCACCCACCCAGGGTTTGCACGTGGGCTAACAGGTTGAAGTAGATCGTACAGTAACGTATATGTGGTTTTGAGATGTGTCGATAAGGCATAGGAAACAAAATGAAAACTCACCACCTTATTTCACCAGTTCCAAAGCCATTTTATAACTAGGCCCCTCAAAATGCAAATGCAAAGTGTGAAGTTGAATTTGAAAGAGTCTGGATGAAGGACACGATCAGCAAGCCCAGGTGGTGTCCTTCAGCAAGTTTGTTTTGTTTCGCTGGTGCATAGATTTGAGTTTCTCTGCTGTCCTTCAGCAGCTCCCAGATCACTGCAGGCCACCAGCTGACGTTGTTTCCTGGCCATGAAATACAAGTCAGAAAAACCTAATTGTGAGGTTTCAAAGGCTCATTTTTTTTTTCTTTTTTGCTTAGACAGGTAATGGTGCAAGGCATTTTCTCCTATTTTTCATTTCCATATATTTGTTGAGCACCCACTATGTGTACTATGAATTCATTATTTTATTTCATCCCCATTTTACAGATTAGGAGACAGACTCAGAGAGGTTAAGTAACTTATTCTGTGGGTAGAGAAGAATAGATAGGAATCGAGGCTGATCTGATTCCAGAGTCTGTGCTCTTCACTCTTTCCTCAAAACACTAATAACCAAGGCCTACACATGCCCCAGCGGATCCGAAGACTAATACAGTCTAACAGATGAAATAAATACCAGTTCCCCATCCGGACTCTACGAATAACTTGCCTGAGCCTGAGCTGCTTCCATCACTCTGTGAAGAACAACAAAGCGGACAAAATAGGTCTGAGGTCTCCCTAGGTGTTAAGAAAGTTGGGTGGATCCCAAGTAAACCTACTACCTTTCTCGGGAGGTAGTTCATAATGGGGAAGAGCATGGATTTGTTTAATGACTCAGAAAAAAATTAATTTACATCTCAACTTCGGTGATTACTAAATGTATGAATCTGGACACGTGTCTTAGTTTCTCTAGATTTCTAATCTGGAAAACAGAGGAAATGCCTAATTCATAGAGTTGTGGCAAGTAAGTGGGATCATTGCAGTGGCTGGCACAAAATGGTACCTAGCAATTGTTACTTCTCTTTTCTTTCTTCGCTCGGCTGGGAGTTGACCTGGGGCCAGGCATAGAAGACAGCTTTTCCCTATTCTGCACCCCCCACATCCATGCCTACAAACTCTCCAGACTGCTCTGGGTCTCAGATGCATTTTGCCAGTCCAAAATATCATCACCACGGTCTTAGGATTCCTAGAGGATCCAGAGCAGGTTCAAAATGTAGACGTCTGCTGTCAAGTGGTATTATGTGCAGGGCCCAACGGCATCACCTAAGTAATGTTTAACCGCAAAATATCCTTATAATAAGTATCTCCACGGGAGCTATAAACCCCAATGATCTCTTTCTCAATGTACCTGTCCCATAAAACGCCCACTTTTCTTTGTTCCTATTTCCCATTCCAGCTAATTTCAGTTCTTCTGATTTAGAAGCAAATCTCATACTGAACAAAATCCATAAGTGCGGGACCCTGATCCCCTTAGCCAGATTTCCTAGCTGCCGGAGAGGCGGTTCTCTTATGGATCAGTCAACAGCATGTGCTTCGGGTCATTCCGGCCCTAGTCAGTGCAGAGCTGATTCCAAGAACCATAGAGGGTACAAGGATTTTCAAATAGTGTCTTAAGAACCAACAGGGCCCCAAACCTCACCAGAAATTCCACACAGTCTCACTCTCTAAAGGACTTTTAGGGGAGATTCAGCACACCTTGCCTTCACTGCACGGGCCAGGTCTCACCAGACAGCTGGGTACTGAATGTGTACCTCAGTGTAACTGCTGACTGACTGCCATATCACTGAAATTCAAAAATTGGCTGAGGAACATCCACAGCACCCGTAAGGCAGTGGACGGGGCAAACCTCCCTGCTGTATTTCTTGCTCACTAAAACCAATGTAAAATTATACCCTAACCCTTACACCGAGACTATCTGGGAGTTATATCTGACATAATTTCAGACTATCATGGCAACTGCAAATTTTTAAAGCGCCTTTTTAAAGGCTTATTAAATCTCTCTTCTTAATTAAGCCTTTCCTCGAAGAAGATTCGCAGTTTCCATTGTTTCTCTGAGCTACTAAAATATTCAGGACACCTTTCTTGTAAAATCAAGATATAGCAGGGTGACCCCACACACCATCAAAATTTCTCAAGGTATTTCACCTTTCAATTAACCGAGACAGATCTATGTTCATCACAGCAAAAAATTTTGCTTTTAATTGGATGCATGAGTAATACAGTAGCTAAAACGTAGAGTTATTGCCCTAGATTGTTTACATTTGCAATAACAGTTTCAACTCAATGTCTTCCTGAAAATGTCAAATTTATTTCTGACGTAACAAAACACATTCAATGGCTAATCATGTATTCATTAATATCTTGTGTTGCCATCATGTCATTATTGGGTCTAATAATACCTAATTGCAATAATAAATACCTAATTTGGGGGATTTATTTATTTTCTAATTAGACATTTTTCACATTTCTATTCTGTAATTATTCATGAGTAATTATTGTGAGTCACAAAATAGAATTATCGTTAAGCCTGTATAAACTGCAGCCAGCTTCTTATTGAAAAAAGGAATTAAACTTTTCCCACTTTATGTTCTAATTAACTTTTTTCTCTATTTTTGTGGAATTGCTCGGAACGATGTTGAGGGAAAATGTAAAGTGGAGGCTGATAACTCAAGACATTTTCATAATTATAAACTTGCTGAAGGGAAGTTTAAAGAATAGTATAATTGGGGTTTTATTCCCACACCC
This sequence comes from Martes martes, assembly GCF_963455335.1. NCBI lineage: Eukaryota > Metazoa > Chordata > Mammalia > Carnivora > Mustelidae > Martes > Martes martes. The sequence continues at coordinate 110,592,699 of NC_137891.1, read as the reverse complement.
CCACTCGTAACCAAATAAGCTCTTGTCAAAAGACTTTTGATTTGTCAGGCAGGGGCTTGGGGCTCTGTCACCTAAAGCCTGGGTGTCCAATTTTAAGGTACTGAGCAAGCAGCAATGGCACGAAAGCTGGTCCAGATCTGGCTTCCATCTCCTCCTCGTCCATCATCTCCTCAACGGCCATAAAAACATTACGTCCCCCTTACACAGACCTTCAGCCCTTTCTAATAGGCCTTTCCACTCCCTGCCTGTTTACACATTGTTCTTTCTTCTCTGACCGACCTTTCTTTTCTCAGTCTCGAGGACTCGCGCTTATCAGTTCAAGTAACAATTCCTTCATGAAGATTTCTTGATGCCCTTATTGAATCTTCCTTCTCTTCTTCTTACCTTATAAACTGACCTCTATCATTACCACTTAAGCCTGGATTTTAAATATTTTAAATTTAAAATTTTCTTGACTATCTTGCCCTCTAAACTGTATCTCCCAGTAGAGGCTACAAGTTTTTGTTTTTTTTGTTTTTATTTTTTTGTTTTTTAGCCTTGCTCTTCAAAGTGTGAGGGGCTCAACACTGCCCCCAGGGGTCACCCTTGAGGATGGAGCTACTGGATAATTACTTCCTCAGAGGGTCCCCAGTGGGACTGAGCCCCAGTTGCCCACAGGGTAACCAGTTAGATAATGTAATTTAGTTCTCTCTCATTCCCTGTTTTATTCTCCAAATCCCCAATTCCTTTCCCCTAGCGTGTCCGTTTTTTACTGCTGCTGTAACAAGTTACCAGTTACCACAAATTGAGTGCTTAAAATGATACAAATTCACTCTCTTACCATCCTGGAGGTCAGACGTGCCCAGTCAGTTTCACTGGCCCAAAGTCAATGTGCCAACAGGCTGGTTTCTTCAGGAGTCGCTAGGGAAGATTCTACTTCCTTGCTTCTGGAGGCTGCCTGCTTTCTGTGTCTCATCACACCCCCCCCCCCCACATCCCTCCAAACTTCTTGTTTCCTTGATCACAGCTACTTCCTCTGACCTTCTTGCCTTCCTCTTAAAAGGACCCTTTTGATTATATTTACAGCCCACCCAGATAATCCAGGATCATCTCCCGGTCTAAAGATCCTCAACATAATCACCTCTGCAAAGTCCTCTTTGCCACAGAAGGTAGCAAGTTCTGGGGGCTGGGATGCAGATATCTGGTTATGAGGGATGGGGTGGGGGGGTGCACGGGCAATTATTCAGCCTACCGCACCTCGGATCACTTCCGAAACTGATTTGCCACGAGTAGGCTCATTTCTCAGGCTCTGCATTTGGGGGAACTTCAAGCAAAGACAGGATCCAAAGAAAACTAGAGGACTATCAAGAGAGGCGTGGTTATTATTATTCAAAGCTGCAGATCAACAAGATGTGGCTTAGAAAGATAACACCAGGTTTACAACAAAGAGGCCCTTGGTAGACTTGGTGAGGCCCGTTTCAAAGGCTATTTGCTAAACTGCAGTAGATTTAGAGTTATTTCTCAAAGTGGCCCAATGATGTAAATGTTCAGCCTCAGCCTTTTCATGAGAAGTCATGAGTATCTGTAACTATAAAACCAGCTCGATGTTCTCGCAGGAGACTGTATCCATAAAGCTTAAACTTCGTTTTTCAAGGAAGTGTTCCCTGGCCTAGTTAATCTCCTCCCTGACCTCTGGGTGCTTTCATAACTCCCAGTGTTTCCTCTGTCCTCACATGCATCACCCTATTGGATAACCTCGTTGGTCCCTGGCTTCCCCTTGGCTTCCCCAGCACCTGGAGCTCTGCGACGGTGAATGCCATATCCCTCCTTGTTTATTTTTCATCCTCAGCCCCTCCCATGATTCCTGCCACAACATACAGGACCGAGAAGTAATTATTAAATAAAAGAAGGAGGCAGCAAAAATCTGTAACTGTGCCTGAAATGAAATCACAGTGCATCTATTATGAGGCAGAGCTGAGGGAACAGGGAGACCTGCGTCTTAGGCTGACTGCATTCACGGAGGAGCTGGGGTGCAGCTGAAGTGCGGGTTCAGCTGTGTGAGGGGGTCCCAGATTCTGCATTTCGCAGCAAGCTCCCCAGCGATGTTGGTCCCGCTGGTTCTCGGACACATATGTAAAGATCCTGGTCCAGAAGTTCTAAACCTTACCTGCCTATATAAAGCATCTCAGAAGCTTTGAGAATGCATCCTAGAGCTCCTGGGTGGCTCAGCTGGTTAAGTGTCTGCCTTTGGCTCAGGTGGACCCTGATCTCAGGGTCCTGGGATGGAGCCCCATCAGGTTCCCTGCACAGCGAGGAGTCTGCTTCTTCCTCTGCCTCACCTGCTTCTCCCCCTGCTTGTGCTCTCTCTTTCTGTGTGTGTGTGTGTGTGTGTGTGTGTCAAATAAATAAAAGTCTTGAAAAGAAAATGCATCCTGATGCCAGAGCCCTGTGCACAGATTCTCATTTAACCGACAGAGAGTGGAGCTCCAGTGTTCTGTTTGTTTTTTTGTTTTGTTTTGTTTTTTAAGATCCCCCAACAATTCTAACAGGTAGCCATGGCTAAGAGCCACTGGCCTAGACCAACTTCCCATTTAACAGGGGAAGAAACTGAAGAACAGAGAGGGTCAGCTCAGGGCCAAGGCCAACCCCTGAGGACCTGTCAGATCTGGAAGCAGAATTCCGCCTCTCGACCCCCCGTGCAGGGTTATCTGCTGCACAGGAATTCAGAACAATTTGGGGGAGGAGGGGATGTGCTGGCATTGAGTACAGGTTCTGCCATCCCGGGAAGGGGACTTGGAGAGAGATGACTCACATATGAATCCCCTGCTGGCTCCCATTTTCATCCCCTTGGGCAGTGTGCAGGGGAGGTATTACTGCATGAAGAGAGCATTGTCAAAGAAAACATCCTGGCTGATCTATTTTAGTTAAAACAGCTCTTTTCCCCCCAGGTACTGTGAGATTGCTTGTCTGTCAGGGTGTTGGCCTTGAGCAGGAGCTGGGCACCAGGGAAGGTGTTTTTAGTGGAGGGAGAAAATAGAAATAAAGAGGGGACCTGAGCGGCGACGCTGGGAGCCGAGGGAGCGAGCGCTGTCTGCTCCTCAGCCCAACGTCAGTGCAAATGTCTCTGGGCTAACGCAGACCCTCCCCTCGCACGGTGCCAGCCCAAATCAGCACTTCCCCGTCCCAGGGTCTGTCTGTCCTTATCCATAGCGTCCCGCCAGGTATCCAGCTCTTCTTGATTCCATTATTATGAATGTATGCGCTTTTGAAGATTCAGGCTGCTATCTGGAAGGAGTGGACACATCTGAATAATAAAGAGTGTGTGGGGAATCCTGATGCTAGAACCTGGGCACGGCCCTGGGGAGCGGAGGCTGATGTGGGGAACAAGGGCCTCAGCAGCAGCCATGGGAAGTGAAAGGGGAGGAATTCCAGGTGCCCGTGATGCAGGGAGGGGAGAAGGAGGCTGTAATGAGGGGCCCGGGGACTAGAGAATAAATCTAGAAAAGCTGAATTGCCAGGCATCTGTGACAAGGAAGGGGAAGTTCCTCAAACTCTTCAAAATTCTGAGCCTGAGGAAGATGGCTTGTCCTTCAAGTCAGCAACTTCTTGGCATGGTGGCCGTCGCCTCGAGGATGGACGTTTTGCTGATCTCTGCTTCTCTCACTTAACAGCAGGTGTCACAGGTGTGTCGCTCTCTGCCAGAGGTTCTCTTTACAGGATCTCCTCTTCCAAAATGTGAGTGTACCTGCGAATCACCTAAGGATTTTTTTTTTTTTTTTTTGGTAGTGCAGATTTTTACTCTCTGGGTGTAGGATGAGTTTGGAGCTCTTACATTTCTAACAGGTTCTTCCAGTGATGTTAAGGCTGCACTCAAACAGCAGGTGGTATTTTGCTTCTGCCTGGACAGCCCTCCTCTGTGAGGCCAAAGGTGCAGGACTGGGTGCCTGTACTGTGCTGGGGTGGTAGAGAGAACTCAGGAACACAGCAAGAGGCACCTAAAAAGTACAGGGCAAGGTGGAGGTCTGCTCCTGTTGGGGGGTGGCTGTGTCCACACTGCGCAAAGGGGCGTTCCTTCCCTAGCTTTGGTCACAGCTTATCCCAACACACTGGGGGCTTATTGAAATCAAAGTGCAGAAAGGACGGGAGCATCTGGTCTTGTCCACAGCTTTCCCTTCCCACACTCAAAATACACAGTGACCTCAAGGACCTTAATGTTCCCCTCACTTGGACTAAACTTTAGGTAGGCTTCTTCTTGACGCTAAGCCCCTGACCTCCCTTTTGTTAGAACAGTCACTTACAAAACTTATAATTGTAAATTCTTTCTCTGCCCTTTGAGATGTGAATCTTTTTAAAAGCCTCTTTCCAATTTTACAACCCAAGAGTATTTTTCTCAAGGACCTGGGAGCCATCTCTTTGAAATGTGAACATCAAGGGAAACAATACCCCTATTTCCCAGTTTCTAGGGGAGGATAAGGTGACTAACATTGTGGGGGCGTGACTTCCTCCAAGTTCTAAAACTACCTTCTGTCATAAAGATATAAGAAAGCCTACTTTTCCTTTGGATAAGGCCACTTAGCAAGCACAAGTGGCCCAGGATCATCCCTACCTCAACTCTTAAAATCTCTCCTCTGCTTTATTTCAGCAGAATTCAGTTCAGATTGCATTCCGGTCTCTCTCCCCTACTGCTACAGCCCTGAATAAAGTCTTCCTTCTTTGCCTGTTTAACTGGGTCCAGTGCAGTTTTTGCTTTGATGAAAACACACACACACACACACACACACACACACACACACACACACACACACTTTATTTGTTTATGCAAATAATGTATGTATTTATGTCTTTATTATGCACATACATATTTTCTGGAGAAAGGGAAACTGAACCTCAGAGAAGGTAAATAACTTGTTCACTTGTCCCAGTTCTTAAGGTTTTGGTGACAGATCTTCCATATGAGTGCTGTTTTCTCCTTGGTTCTGTTCTTCCCAAGACCTGAACATAAAAAGTCCTGACAACTAACTCTATCCACTACTCAGTGACGGCAACTTAGAGAAAGATAGTGAAATTCTTAATACACTTGAAAGGGTTTATATTAAAATCCAAAGTATGTATACCTCATAAGACCACATATCCAAATTAAGAGACAATGAAATTACAAACACAATTCCTCTAACCTTTCACCAACAACTACTTTATGCCTTTGGTGAGCATTTGCCTTTTTCTTTTCTTTTCTTTTTTAAAGATTTTATTTATTTATTTGACAGACAGAGATCACAAGCAGGCAGAGAGGGGGTGGGGGAAGCAGGCTCCCTGCTGAGCAGAGAGCCCAACTTGGGGCTCGATCCCAGGACCCCAGGGACCATGACCTGAGCCGAAGGCAGAGGCTTTAACCCACTGAGCCACCCAGGCACTTTTCTGTGTTCCCCGTTATCTCTGTCACCTGAAAGAACCTTTTCGTTTGTCTAAAGGGAGGTCCGGAAATGATTCTTGGAAGAGTATCTGAGGCAAGTGAACACTATGGCGATATGCCCAGTCGTTTGAGGGGACATGCAGGAGTTCATCATCCGTATGTCAGAGAAATGAAAAGTGAAAGGAGAAACATGTTTGACTTTAAAAAGAAATGTTTGAGAATAAATATCCATTCCCTGATTGTATATATATATGAAAGTAGCATCTAGAGACCATTAGGTGAAAAGGATCAAATAACCATGACACATATGCATTTGGGGATGTAGGGAAATGTATCTTTATATGTAACAACCCACGTGGGAACATGGGTGATAATGTGCACCTCACCCAAGGGACAGATGACCTCTGCCCGAATTAAGGGAGCTGTTTAAGGCTAGCAACTGAAATGTCAACACACTTTCAAAAAAGATTTTTAATGATGCAAATTCCAAATTGCCCCCTGACTTGCTCTAAGCAGAATAAACAAAGCAATAAACCCATTAGAAGGTACTTGTGAGACATTTAGGTTTTAAGAGCCTTGCTCTGATGACTATGAAAATAGAGCAGGTTCCCACTTGGGAAGGGCTTTTGTTATTCTGTTTAGTTTAAATCACAGCTAACAATCCTACTGGCTTTGAAAGAATTGCAATTATTCTGTGCCTTCCAGTAGGACTCAAGCTTTTCCAAGTAAGCGTGTTTTTTTAAGTGTTTATCTGCAAATGGGCAGATAACTATTGCTGGAGGGCAACAGGTGTCACTTCATGGGTAGCTTCCCTCTTTGTTTTGCTCTTCTCATTTCAATTATCAGACCCTCAGAGAACCAGAGGACCCCCTCCTCTAAATTCCAGATAACATTGGCTGATAGTCCCAGTGAATGTCCTCATAAATTTTGGTCCTTCTCTCAAGAGCTACGGAAGCAAAGGTTTGGATTTCCCCCATCCTCTTCAGTTTGGAAGTCAAGCAGCCGCCCTTCTCCTGCAGCCACGATGTATTTAAACACACAAGTTTAAGGAATCATTTTCTGTTTTCTGAACTGAGTCAGACATTGCATCTATGACCATCGTTTTATGGTAAATGACTCAAGCACGCATGGAAAAGTTTGAATGAATACATCGGTATTATCAAATGCTCTGGGAAACTCAAAGTGCACTGTAATGACAGTATTGGGGTGGCCTCAGCTTCCTCCCTTGTACTGCAGGAGACCAACTTCTACGGAGGTCAGGAAACCGAAGGGACCCTCACAAAGGACTGCTTTTTTGCTGCCTCTGTTCTTGCCAGGATCTGCACCCCTGCTGACACAAGCAGTGATAATGTATGTTCTCCTCATGAAGATCAAGGAGTTAATGCGAGGGCACAGGTGAACTTATGGAGGACACCTGAGCACTTGTCTTTGTTCATTCAGTTCCTGGATGCTTGAGAGGACATGTACACCAGACCATCATCAATAAAAACCCCAGACCTTGAGCAGACACAAGACTCAACCTTCGTTCCTTTCTGAGTCTTGGACGCTCTGTCAGCATCAGTACTCACTCTCTGTATCTTCAGTAAACTGCTCTCATTTCCTCTCGGCTCACGTTTGATTTTTGTCCTACATGAAGCCAAGCACCCTCTTGGCTGGTCCTGCGGGACCCTGTCTGGGTCCTGGGATCCAGCCAGCTTACATGACTACTTCAGTGAATCCCTACAGGAATAGAACGTGATGTGGGGTCTGGAGCCCTCAGCCGCGAGCCGAGCACGCGGTTAAGTGCTCAATCAATGGAAGTTGTAAATGCAAAGCGGAATTTCTACCACACCATTTAGGACTGGTGCCAAACTGTGGCCTTGCCTCAACACGCTTAAATGAAGTGTCAGCCGTGTTGTCCTTTGGCTTTCGGTTTTACAGCCCTCCTTGGATTGGCACAACAGTGAGATTCCAGGGTGAAAAGCTTCTAGAAACTGCACACCCTTGAGGGCACAAAGAGTCAGTTATAATAATCATCCTTGTCAGCACAGCAGGATCCCTGTCTCACACATCTATCTGAGTGCAATGCTCAGGACAGCATTAGACAAGTATCATTTTGTCAATTAACCTTTTCCCATTCTTAGTTTATTAGGGCCTAAGCAAATGCATTTACTACCCTGAGAGGGGCTTTTCTTTTTCTGACACGGAACTTGCAGCTTTAAACACAGCCTACCTGCACTTTCCCCTTACAAAAGACTCAGTGGCACCTCTCTGGCAAATTGGATAACCCTGTGTCATGCTGCATCAGGAAATCATTTTAATTTATGGAAGGCCTTGGTTTATTTAACATAAAGAGCAGTAGATGTCATGGTGTTTAACTCTGCCTTTTACATCCGCTGGGTATGAGAAAGCAGAGGATGTAGGTATCGCCTGTGATCAGTGACTGCTTACTCCTCTCCGCCTATAACCTGCGCGGCCCTTCAACTGGGTCCAGGGACAGGTGCCATGAGGCACAGGTCTAGAGTGCTACCTGGCAGAAAAAGGAAGATAAATTGTGATCTCCTGCCAGTTTCTTCTATCTTAATATGAACCCCAGCACACACAATCTTCTAAGGATTATATAATAACAGATACCATTTTGCCAGTCCCTTATAATGTGCCAAGTTGGGCCAAGTGCTTCTTATTTACAGTTGCATTTTAATTTCCCAATAACTTTATGAGGTAGGTATTATTACTCCTATTTTACAAAGGAAGAAATTCTTTAAAGTACTATAACTAGCCAGTTATCAGGCCAAGGTTGGAGTCAGATCGCCTCCACCATCATACACCGTGTAATTCCAAGTCATGGAAGTAGCTTGGGTCATAACTTCCATCTTATAAAAAGGCAAATAAGAAGAAGTATGATCCTGCCACTAAAATAACCTAAGTTGGGGCACCTGGGTGGCTCAGTGGGTTAAGCCTCTGCCTTCGGCTCAGGTCATGGTCTCAGGGTCCTGGGATCGAGCCCCGCATCGGGCTTTCTGCTTAGCAAGGAGCCTGCTTTCCCCCTCTCTCTCTGCCTGCCTCTCTGCCTACTTGTGATCTCTCTCTCTGTGTGTCAAATAAATAAAATCTTGAAAAAATAAATAAATAAATAAAAAATAAAATAACCTAAGTTGTAATTAAATGTGATGCCAATTAAGAGCTGAAGCCATAGCTGATAAAAATAATTAAGAATAAGTCTGGTTGTGGACAGCTGGGTGGCTCAGTCGGTTGAGCGTCTGCCTTTGGCTCAGGTTATGATCCTAGGGTCCTGGGATTGAGTCTAGTGTCAGGGAATCCCTGCTCAGCGGGAAGTTTGCTTCTTTTTCTCCCTCTGCCTATTTCTCCTCCTGCTTGTGCTTGCTTTTTCTCTCCGTCAAATAAATAAATAAAATCTTAAAAAAAAAAAAAGTTTAAGAATAAGTCTGGTTGTACTGTACTCTCTGGGAGTGAACGACCATATTGGGCATGACGCTAAAACGTGTGAAATTTCTTGTAGCACATGTTTACTCAGATAAGGAAGTTGAGATTATCGACCTACAATTAATCTAAGAGGAAAAAAAGACTTGAATTAGAGCAAGCAAAGAATTGCTAACTCGGTCTTCCAGTTAGGAAAGACGGTGTCAGTGGGTAATTCCTCTCCAGACTGGCATAACTAGAACGCTCTATCTCTCCTGCTTCTCCTCTCCTTTTTCTCTACTTGGGATTCTCCCCTCCCTTTACGAGGGTGTCTCCTCGTCCACCTCCGTTTCCTTCCTTCTCCACGGCTAGGTGCTCAGCTCATCTACCTGCAGCCATGGCCACACTGCAATCCTCTTTGCGTCTTCTGCTTCCCCCCAGCCACCGCTCCCCAGTTATCACCACAGCTTCCCCCTCTTTCTCTGCAGTCCCATACGTCCTTGGGCACTCCTCCCCTCCCGCTGGGATGCTGCTCATTTCTTTCATTCTCTCTTGTGTATAGCACTGTGGATGAGAGCCTTGATTTGAAAATAACAAACTTTGATAAAGTCTGGCAAGACAGCACACATTGGCATTAAAAAAAAAAAAAAAAGCTTTCCCATTTCTTCATTAAAAAAACAAGTTTATCACTGAGAATTTGAGAATTTAAGATTAAGTGTGTTGTTGCAGAAACACACACACACACTCACACACGCACATATATGTACACAAAATATATATACAAAATGATGGTCTGTAGGCAGCTTGCTCATTTCATGGCTTCTGAGGCAACAGTTAACAAATGGACCTCCCTATGCTAGCTGTGTTGACTTCTCCAGTGATTCTGGTAAGACGAACAAGGAGACTAATGGGAAGGCATTTAATTTTGAGGTCCATAGGGGAAAAAACACATGAAAACATGAATGTTTGCCAAACAGACATACTTAGATAGAACGGGGGAACAAGTAATGCATTTTTAAGATCGAAAGAAGTATAAACCCTGGAGAGTGAACATGGGAACCAGGGGAAAAAGAGTTCTTTTAATCCTAGCTTTGGGTGTTACTGCAAAAGATTCTAATCATCAAGTCATCATTATTAGTATTATTATTGTTATTACGGATAATAAACATGTGTTGGCTGCCAACAGGATGCCAGGCTGTGCACTGGAGAGAATTAAGACCGTCCCTGCAGTGCAGGCTTACAACAGATTATAATTGCAATAGAAAATCATATTAATAGAAATTCAATATTTTATTAGAAAAATAGCATTGTCACTCTCCTCTCTCTGGGTTTCCTACCACCGAGTAGAATACTGACTCAAAGCGTGATGGTTCCTGGTCATAAAGCCAATAAATTTCCCACTGAGAATTCACCCTCTGCAATTTCCCAACATTGAACACTTTGCTTCTGCTTTTAGATGATCCAGTGGAGTTATCTGACACCTGCTCAGTTTGCTACACTTTGGGTCAAGTGGATTCTCTGACTTGGGCTGAGTTAACCCATTTTACGACAGTCATCTCAAGTAAGGGTTTCCAAAATGCTCGTTACAGCTCATCAGTAGGTCTCAGAATCCATTTAGAGACCTCTAATAAAAATAATAGAATGTAAAGGAATAGTATAGAAAAGAACCTAAATGTAACATCTTTAGTAACAGTATCTTTTCTGAAAATCTTGTTACACTTTTATATGTGTGTGTGTGTGTGTGTGTGTGTGTGTGTTTGTTTAATGGGTTTAAAATTAGAAGTATCTATTGCTATTGTTATGAAAAAGCACAAAAGGTGAAAAAGCACAAAAGGTATGAAGATAGACTTCTCACTATAAGGGCCTATTTAGCCAGAGCAATTCCATCTTGGATTAAACAGTCATTTTGTTGTTTATACAGTAAAACTTAAACTGTTCCTGCCCCCCTTCCCCCCAGGGGACTTACTTAAAAACAAGCCTGGGAAACCAGTCCCAGGTAACAAAGCCCAAATACAAGGCTGGGTCAGGCCAGGTGGAGGTATCCAATCAGTGGGGGGTGCATACTGTCTCCCTAGCTACCAAGGAGTATGGGCCCCGCCTTTTGGGCGCCAATTCTGACCAAGGTGATAGGCTAGTTCAAATGTCTACTATAGACTATATAGTATATACTATATAATTCAATTGGTCACTTATGTGGGACCTAGCATGACTGTGTAGCTTTCTCTGTGTGTTACAATCTCATTGGCCACCTGTGCGTGGCCAGGCCCAACCACATGGCCTTTGCCCTTAAAAGCTAGTCTGTGAAGCAGAGAGGGATCGCCCTCTCTGTAAGAGGCGCGGCCCCGAACGTTCGGTTTGATTCTTGATGCTTGGCGTGAAATAAAGCTTTGCTTGACCTTCGCTTTGTATCAGTCTCGCTCCTTTAATCACGGACCCATTATTGTGATTAACATCACTTAATTTGAAGTTCAGGTTACCACCCAATCTGCAGACATAGCAGAGCATGGACACGATTTTCAAGAGATTCCAAATATTCAAGTATTCCTTGTACCTCCAAATCAACTAATATTTATTATGGTTACAATGACCTCACATTTCTGAATTAATGCTAATCTCAAATATTTTTTTCCATTGCCACCATAAATATATCCAGCCTTTTTAGAATCCAAGTCCTGATTATTGGTTTATAAAATATATTCACTGTATGATGTCATTTATAAAGCCGTTTATTTATTCTGTATTTTTCCTGGATGTCATAGGCTTGTTGATGACCTCCACTGCAACAACATGTCCCTCTTTTTTTTTTTTTTTTCTTAAGATTTTTCTTATTATTTGACAGAGAGAGAGATCACAAGTAGGCAGAGAGGCAGGCAGAGAGAGAGGAGGAAGCAGGCTCCCTGCTGAACAAAGAGCTGGATGCGGAGCTCAATCCCAGGACCCCGAGATCACGACCTGAGCCGAAGGCAGAGGCTTAACCCACTGAGCCACCCAGGTGCCCCCAACCCATCCCTCTTAATGTACACCTTGCTAAACCTACAGGAGAACTTACTTTTCCCCACCCTTGCCCCCCACAAAAGAGAAAGCTTTCCAATCTCAATTCTAGAATGTAGCCTTATAGATAATATATTATGAGGAAAGTTCCCAACTGCCTCTGGCAGATAAGTGACATCACTTACCATATCTTCTTGGTAAGATTTCCTTTGTTTTCTTTTGCTTTTATTCTAGCTGGAATTCTTATGCTTTTCCTGTACTTATATTATTATATCTTTTAAAGTTTGTTTAAGTTAAAGAACAGGTTATATGCTTTCACACACTTCCCTTTGATTTTAAATTTAATCCAAGTAAAAATATTTGAACTGGAGGTGGAAAGAAGGAAGCATGACTGAATTATCAAGATAATCTTTTAGTAAAGACTCTGCAAGAGACTGAAGAAGCCAAGGCAGCAAAATATGTAACAAGTACCATTAATATGAAGAGGCTTGCCTGGTGAGGTTTCAAACAAAGACAAACACTGCTTCGGGAGAGCTTTTACAGACCCACAATTCTGGGGATGCTTCTAAATTGTTCTGTTCATACTAACTAGACATATTCTACTGCTCATGGAAAATACCCTGACATTTTTATATTCTAAGCTCACGTACATATCTGGATGACGTCCATGTTGGCCATAAATATAGAATTATATTCCTGTTAGAAGAAAGCTACTTGTTGGTAAACTTATTTGTTTATAATTTTTACTCCCACCAACATCCAAAAGGCCATAAGGGTAGACATAAGGGCAGCTTAAAATGCAACACAAGATAAGGTATTTAAGGGTAAAACAGAACAAAGCTCTTCTCATAGAAGAAGGAAGAAGAGATGCTTTTAGTCACTCGAGTTGAGCAAGTTATAAAACTTGAATAATAAATCTGGATGTAAATTTTCTGGCAGCTGTGCTAAAAAGGAAAACATAAAAAATTATCTGAATGGACACAATCTTTCTCGGAATTAAACCCAAACAGAAATATGCCCTAATTTCCTTGTTTAAGAAGAGTTGAATATGGCCTAGGTATCACCTGCATCTAGTCATGGTCCTGCCTCCAACTTACTCTGTTGCTCTAGATGAATCATTTCACCTTTAAATTCTCTGTATGGGATGGGGCAGTGGACGGGGAGCTTGGGATTAGAGAATTGCTAGCATCCTTCTAAGAATTAAAATCCAGATTCTGTGACATGGATGGATTTGAAGAAGTAAGAATCCTTTAAGCCAAGAGCTGTATTAACCACTCAACAACACAGAAGTTGAAAAACAACATTTTTGTAAAATTCACCAATTGTTATTTTTCCTTATGGAAATAGCAGAGTCATCCATCCTTTTATGCATGATTTGAAAATCCATTGTTTAATTCAAAACGTAGTAGAGTCATTCCCAGCACCTGATCGGTCATAGATTCAATTAGCTCTCTCCCTTGCATTTACCCACCTGTTTGTCTCCCCGCTTCGACTATGCATAGCAGAGCCCCTGCGTTTTGTCTCCCTGCCTCCAGCTTTCGCCCTCTCACTCACCTGTCACACAGCCATCATGGGGATTTCTAAAAGAGAATACCGTTCGCGGTAGTCTTCAGTGACTACTCGGCACCTGCAGGATAGGGTCCAAACTCCTTAACTTCCCAACCAGAGTGCCCCTGACTTTGAGCCTGCCCACGCGTCCAGGCTGGCATCTCTGCACGGTGCCCTCACGTTCTGATGTTTTATCCAGCCATTCAGAACGACTCACAGATCCCCCGAGGACCCATGCCCTCACGCCTTTACACATCCTGTTTTCTCCCCTAAGTATTTTTCTTTTCCCATCTTACTTCCTCAGTTCCCTTGGCAAAAGCTTCCGTACCTTTTAAAGTCCTGTTAAATTGATGCCCCTTTATGAAATTGTAACTGGCATTCTCTTCTCTAGAATTTTAACGACTTTTTTCCTCCACAAGTTCTATCATAGCACTCATGACATTTTATCGCGTGTATGTCTGTTTTTCCCTCCTTGATCTTTACCAGCAGGAGGCATGAACCATTTGTTATTTTTATCCCTGGCATTCAAGGAATGTTTATGGAATGTGGGAATGTTGGGTCCTTTCCCTAATTTCTAACTCCTAAAAAGCTGAACAATACCCTTCTTTGTCTCTTTTCTGTTATTCCTCATTGCCGTCTATCCCCATGTTGACTCCTCTCATAATGACATCTTTTGTTCTCCTTCCCCTACTCAGTGGTTGTTAGTGAGGACAGCCTGTGGAATTTAATAGCTTACTTCCTTCCTTCACCTTCTTCACACTCATTTCTTTAAACGACTCATCCATATTCTGTCCTACTTCATATATTTCTCATTGCCAGATTCCTCTTAGCGATTTTTTTGGTGTATCTATTAAATCCTTTGCTCATTTCTTGCACTCCATAAATACTAAATGTGCTTGTTGAAAAGCAGTAGTGTTTGCTGAATTGATTTTTGCTGTCAGGTCAAATCTAGAAGTATCTTCTTAAAAAACAAAACAGAAGCAGGTAGCGTAGTGGCTAACAAAGGCAGAGCAGAGTGGCTCATGGTGTTGGCTCCACAGTCAGATGGTCCTGGGTTGGAGCACCGCCCCCAGTCCTAACCCTCTGGATGACCTTGGGCAAGTGGCCCAAATTCTGAATTGGTTTGCTCATTCGTGAAAGGGGATAATCACACCTACATGTTTGCATTGTTGTGAAGATGAAATAAGATAACTCAGCAGAATGTGTAGCCGACAGCAAATAATGAACAAATTATAGTTGGCACAATTATTACTGTTTACTTACTACTACTACTACTACTATTATTATTATTATTATTATCAGTTGTTATTATTAATATTAGTAGTATCGATTCCACACACTTCTGGTGCAACACTGAAGACTATCTGGGGACGATTTCTCCTTTGGATTTGGGGTGTGGCTCAAAGTGTGTTTGTGGAATTGGCTTTTATTTTTAGTATTAAGAGGTTCCCTGAAGATCTATGCTGTCTGTTGGGGTTTTTTTAGCCAGAGTTCATCCTAATAGATTATTACTCCACAGTGATTCCATCTGGAGTGGATGTTGAGCCCAACCCAGCAACTCCTGTGTGATCCTTAGCCAGGAAAGCAGTGCTTTGGAGACACTGTGACAAAGTGGAAATCGGCAGCAGCTTTTCTGATTGGCTTTTCAAGGGTCGTTCCATTATTGTTGTGGTTGTTGTGTTTATTATTATTCCCCTTTTCTTTTTTTTCAACAAAGAGCTGAGAACCGCTAAAGGAGCAAGAAAAAGACCCAGTAGCCTCAATAATGTGATAAAGTGTCACTGGCAGCAGGAATTTGCACAAACTCACTGCCAACCCAGGTAACAGCTTGTGACTTCATCTTGGACAAAGGAAATCACTCTCTTTGATGAACACTTTGGAATGAATTTCAGCTTCTGATATTCTCTTCCTTTTAGACAGCTACTGTAACAAAAGCCTGTAGGGAGAGCTAAAGCTTCGCCTATTTACAATACCCACATGCTGACTCTCTGTTTAATTTTAAAAAACAAACCCAGAGCTCCAAATCACTCTCATATTTAATATTTTTGTCTTAAAATAGCTCTCTATTTTATTTTGCTTTTTAAAACTAAAACATAGCTTTATATAATGGGCAGCAGGAAAAATGGAGAGAAAGAGAAAGAGAAAGGAAAAAAAAATAGCGACGGCGGAATGGCTTTAACAGAAGCTCATTTCTTCCCCTTTGGAGGCAAAGAAAGTGGCAACAGCTATGGCGTTATTTCTTGCCTGCCAGCTAGAGCCCAGAACGACGACATGCCATCAGTTTCAATAACGCCAGTGTGTTCTTGAGCAAATACACACACATATGCACACACACAGCGCCTCACTTTAAATAAATTCTACCAGGAGCCACCTGTCCATTAAACATGATTACACAAATGTGGTTTAAGACCCTTTCTGAGTTTTCCTTTCCATTCCCTTTTTAATGACAAATTGGGAGCCACTTGTGGCGTCCAACCCACATTATGACCCCCTTCCTGGCTTCTTTCCAGACTTGAAACCAGTGGCATAATTGCCAGTCTGGGTTCAAGCCTCTCCCACCTCCTGAGTAAGTTAGCAGCCAATGAAATGGTATACGAAAGCACCTGCAAATCATATAACTTGGTCAATCACTTCAAAACCTCTCTCTGGCTTTTTGCAGGCGGGGCTTCCTGCTGCCTGCCCCAGCATGCTGGTTGTGTTCAGCCATTATGCAATGATGTTCGATGCTGCCAGTAGACCGTGGCTCGATGCCACGGTTCAGTATAGCAGCTCGATTTAGCTTTATTTATTGGATTTTTAAATCCTCTTGTATAGTAGGTGTTGCTCTCTCCTGAAGTTGTCATTATAGCTTTAACTATTGACACCTCTATCACAGCCAGTCCCTCCATTCTTTGCTCTCACACGGACATGAAGCGGTAGTTCTTGCCACACTGCGGCCGGAGCACTTGAAGCCCCGCCCCGCACAATTCTTTGCCACACAAACATAATAGGGAGTACATGGATGCTGATTAGCTCACTTCCTTAGCAACTTGGAGTGTCCGAGTTGCCTTTCCTGGCTGTGTTGCTTCTTCAAGGAGTTCCAGACTGGAGACCAAAGCCTGACCAGAAGCATTGCACCTGCTCCAGAACCCATTTGCCTCCAAAAAGGCTGCCTCCTCCCAGTTCAAAAATTTGGTATCTGCCATTATGCACCTAGAACACTGTCTATTGAGTTATTAAAATAATTGACAGTGAGCACTTACTTAGAAGAAATTCTACCTTTCTGTTTGTTGTCTAATCTCAGGGTTACACTTTCTAAGTTCTAGGAGTTTGGGTATAATTAGGAAGAATTTGCATTGAAAATCTAAATATCCAAGTATGAATAGCAACTTAGCCGTTAATTGGTTGTGTAACTCTGAGCAAGTAACTCAGCTCCTCTGAGCCTCAGTTACATCATGCATAAGATGAGAAGAACCTAAGCTTCCTCCCAGCCTTACTGTGAAACTCACAAGAGGAAATGTATGTGGAAGTATCTGACACACAGTGAAATGTCCGTCAGGCTTCCTTTCATTTCTAATTTTGCCCTCTGTTCTATCAGGTTCATAAGACCAACTGTTGCTTATGAAAGACTAGATAATCATCTGTCATAGATCTTCACCCTAGTGTAGGTCAGATTAAGGAGCTTGATCTTAACATTTGAGCTTGTCCAACTTGTGTTTCCCTTACTGGCCTTACCCTAGTGCTTGGGATTCTTTTACCATGCACTCCTTTTGGTAGAAGCAATGATACAGTGATGCAATGAGCCTTGATGAGGTGTTTTTTGTTTGTTTGCTTGTTTTTTAAGATTTGTCCATTTAGGGGCGCCTGGGTAGCTCAGTGGGTTAAAGCCTCTGCCTTCGGCTCAGGTCATGATCCCGGGGTCCTGGGATCGAGCCCCGAATTGGGCTCTCTGCTTGGCAGGGAGCCTACTTCCTCTTCTCTCTGCCTACCTCTTTGCCTACTTGTGATCTCTGTCTGTCAAATAAACAAATAAAATTATTAAAAAGGATTCATCCATTTATTTGAGAGAGAGAGAGAGACAGGGTGGGGGGCACCTCATGTGCATACACCCTCACGTGACTAGGGGGAAGGACAGAGGAAGAGAATCCCCAAGCTGACCCCCCAGTGGTTGTGGAGCCCATCATGGGGCTCGATCATATAACCCTTGAGATCATGACCTGAGCCAAAATCAAGAATTGGACACCCAACCAATTGAACCACCCAGGCACCCCAAGGCTTGACAAGTTTTTAGCTTCTTACTTAGTTGATCAAGTAACTTTCAGTTCTAACATTTGTTTACATTAGTTTCTTTTTTTTTAAGATTTTTTTTAAAGATTTTATTTATTTATTTGACAGAGAGAGAGAGAGAGATCACAAGTAGGCAGAGAGGCAGGCAGAGGGAGAGGGGGAAGCAGGCTCCCTGCTGAGCAGAGAGCCCAATGTGAGGCTTGATCCCAGGACCCTGAGACCATGACCTGAGCCGAAGGCAGAGGCTTACGCCACTGAGCCACCCAGGTGCTCCCTCCCCTTTTTTTTTTAAAGATTTTACTTATTTATTTATTAGAGAGAGAGAGAGAGAAAGCACCCAAGTGGGACGAGGGACAAAGGGAGAAGCAGACTCCCCACTGAACAGAGAGCCCAATGCGGGGCTTGATCCCCATGACCTGAGTCAAAGGCAGCCGCTTAACCAACTGAGCCACCCAGGTACCCCCGTTTACATTAGTTTTAAAACAGACTGCTCCAAGTAGGTCCAGGATCTTTGTAAAACATTCCTACGGAATTCTTACTAAAGAAATATATAAGACTTTGCATAAAATATCCTATGCCTATGGCAAAGGAATTTTCTATGCAATGTAAAGTCATTTCAAGAGGGAACTACCTGGAAGACTGATGGGAAATGTGCTAGCATTATTCCAATTTTTAAGAGTTAAGTAGGTTATTGTCTCTTGGTTTGAAAGTGTCAGCTCATTGAGAGAAGAGTTTGTATACTGGTTTTAGCAAGGCCTAAAGTTGCTGTCTCTTCTTGCTTTTGAAATGCGGAAAAGAAGGTCAAGGCACTATTTAGGGAGCAAGAAAGAATGTACAAGAAATTAGTTGGATAACAGATTGTCAAATTTATTTGCTGTAGCTTTCCTAAACACCACAACAGGTTGAAGTTTCTAGAATCTGGATGAAAGCCAAGTACCCTTCCAGTTTTATCATTTGTACAATCACGGATCTCAGAGCCAGGAGGCACCTCAGAAACTACCCAGTTCATAAATACTTGTTTCTGTCCCAGAAAGGTGAGCACAGGGTTTGATTTGGACATTCCAGAGCAGAGAAGTACTCCCTTGCAAGAAACTCCATTATACTTTGAACAGTTCTAACCGTGAGGAAATTAGATCTATTACTTATTCTGAATCAAACCTTGCTCTCCATTACTTCTATGCACTTGTCCTTATTTTACCATCTGGAGTCACAAAGATAAATCTGAACCTTCAAAAATATGAAGGCAGCTGTCGTCTCCCACAGGTGTGTTATTCTCTCACATAAATATTCCCAGTTTCTTTAACCATTCTTTTAATAACAAAGTTTAGTTTTCCTCACACTCTCATTACTCTAATTTGAATATGTAACAGTTTTCCAATGTGTATATAAATTATAGCACCCAAAACTGAACACAATGTTAGGCATGTGTTTTTTTGTGGCCAAGTAAAAGAGAGCAATGCACTCCCTTCCATGTTTCACAACACTCCCTACACATTAAGATGGATTTACATTTGCTGTAGGTGAACAGGCACTGTTCAACTTTCTTTCTGTACATTAGCACGTTTAATCTCCCACAAACCTGTGAGGTAGGTGCTTTGATTATTCTTATTGTTTTAATGAGGAAATTACAGTGTCATCTACAGTGGTGCTCCTCCAACTTTTACATGTGTAAAACCATATGGGGTTTATATTAAAATTCAGGTTCTAGGGGCACCTGGGTGGCTCAGTGGGTTAAAGCCTCTGCCTAAGGCTCAGGTCACGATCCCAGGATCCTGGGATCGAGCCCCGCATCTGGCTCTCTGCTCAGCGGGGAGCCTGCTTTCTCCTCTCTCTGCCTGCCCCTCTGCCTACTTGTGATCTCTGTCTGTCAAGTAAATAAATAAATAAATCTTTTTAAAAAAATTCAGGTTCTAATTTTGTAGGATTTCTGTGAGTCCTAAAATGCTGCATGTCTAACAAGCCCTTAGGTAATATGATCCAGGGAACATAATTAAAGTAAGAAGGGTCTATGTAACATGATACAATGATAGGAAATGATAAATCAGAAAAACTTTAAGGTGAAGTAACAAAGGGTTTCTTTAATGGCACTATAGTAAGTTCCAGAGAATTTACCTTTACTTAATTGGAGAACTGTTTTTGATGAGGAAATAAGTGTACTCTATGATGGCTGACCAAACCAGCAAGGGAATCCCAGTTCCTGTCTCAAAGCCCTTCCGGGTTCTTCCCACCCCTTTTCCCACACACATTGAAAGTACCAAGTATACGGAAGTAGAAGGGTATAAATTACCCTCCCTCCTGTGCTGGGTGCTCAGACCTTCGGAGACCACTCTACTCTGAGCCAATCTGTGTTAATAAACCTCCAATCCTCTAAGGTCTTTGCTGCCACCGGTTTGGGGCAATGGCAGGGCGGTGACAGAACAAGGGATCGTAAGGGAGAAGGCGCGCCCTGCCTGGTTTTTGGCAGTCTCCCACCCAGTCGCCTTAGACAGGCCCCGCCTCGCTGTTCCCACACAGACTCAAAGATTTGGTGGGTGAGGACCTGGTCCCGATGTCTGATTCTGGTAAGGCCTGGGGCACCAGGACCGAGTCAGTCCCACCCATCAGGGTAGAAGGGGGAAACTGATCACCTCCCAGTGACCTCTTAGAGGTCTCACAGGTTGGGACTCCTGTGGGGGGGGGGGGAGTTTCCTCAGGTCAGGAACCCCCCTAAAGGGGGGACAGGAAGGAATTTCCAAAAGGAATTCCACAGCTCAGGGCCTCCTGGGGGTGAGGAACTGTAATAACTTCTGGAGAGAAGGCATGAGTGAATGTGCAGTTTGACCTGGCTTGTTGGGAGGACTGATTCTGTGGCTCCATGGGTGTGCACCCGTAGGATCCCCAGAAGCCTATGGAGTCCGAGTGGGCCCTAATCTTTTTCTGTGGTGACCTCATAAGGTCTAAGGCGAGCCCCTTCAGGGTGCCAGTCCAGGGCTTATAGGGACTCGCTATGGCCAAGAGGCATCCAAGTCTCCTCTGAGAGGGTGAACAGGGGCTATCTGACTGGTCTCTCCTCTGGAGGGGCACCGACACTTTGTTTGTCTTTACACCAATGACACAGGGAGGGAACACACAGGGTGGCCAAGAGAGCCCCTGCTCATCATGGGTAGAAGCTCTTCAAAGCCTATGGTCTTATACTGTATGCTCAAAAATTTTAAGAAGGGATTCTCAGGAGACTGGGATCAAAATGTCTCCTGGAAAATTAGGCACATTATGTGAACTGGAATGGGCCACCTTTGGGGTCAACTGGCCCTCCCAGGGTGCCCTAAGACCTACCCACCGTCCAGGTCATTTACAAAATTATGGTCAGGACTCCTGGACACCCTGACCACTTCCCATATGCGGATTCTTGGCTTCAGATAGCCCAAACTCTGCCCCCATGAGTCTGATTCTGTGCTAATAGGAAGGACCAAAGTAGGATATTTGTAACCAAAATAAAAGAGCCCAAAGGCTGTAAGGAAACAAAACCTATCAGGGAGGCCCTGCCCGGGGGCATCGGGGGCAGCAATGGGGATGAGCTCTGGACAAGGATGAGCCTGTCAGGAAGCAGGGGGATCACAGTCCTCCTCTGACCGGGGGCCTAAAGCTGAGCTGCAGGAAGACAGTGCTCCTGCTTCTGGTAAGTGGCATGTGTGGGGAGATACCTGATTTAGCAGCTCTGATAGCCCACAGGAAACCTGATCCAGACAGAAACAGAATGTAAAATAATAGGAGGTCTCATCCTTAAAGTTGAAGGTAAGAGGGTGGCTCAGTCGGTTAAGCATCTGCTTTCTGCTCAGGTCATAATCCCAGGCATCCTTCAGGATGGGGACTTTAAGGAATATTCCCAAGCAGCTGCCAAAATTCCATTTGTTTCCGGGAAATTCCCTGTCTTCTCTGACCTGACACAGACTGCCTGTCTCCTATTGTTGGCGGGAAAACATGGCATCTGCTCCTCTGTTGGAGCTGATAAGCTTCCAAACTGGAACCCTTTCTCTGCCCTCCAGCAGCACTTTGTCTCTTCTGATTCCCCCTCCCCCTTCTCCCATTTCTGTACCACCTTGGGCATGGCCTGCATTACTGGCTTCTAGACCATTCTTGGTGCCTCAGGCTCCATGGCTCCTCCCTTCACTGTCAAGAAGCAAGCAGAGCACCCCCTGGACCCAACACCACCCACTCCAGATTTCCCCACCTGTCTCAGGTGAAAATTGACCATGGGTAGGATCCAGGTGGAACATAATTCAGTTTTTAAACTAAGTTAAGTTTGTTGGTTTAATTAAGACAGACGTGTCTTTAAGTTACCAGCAATTGAGACACCTAGGAGACGGACTTAGCATAAGTCACGCCATTTTTTTAAAAAGCGGCCATTTCATAATCACGTTATTGCACCCGTGTTATCGCAACCTTAGCAGAAAAAAATGCAAAATACTCCAGATATAACAATTCCAGAAAATGTGCCCTACCATATTTATCTGCTTAACCTAGCCTTTTTGCTTCTGTACTGAGATTGGCAATTCTTAGAAACTGGCAACAGAATGTGGTTTATGCCTTTATAAGTCTACCCCTGAGCTCATTTATGGCTGTGAGATTTTGGAGTGCATGAGCCCCCTTGCAGTTGCTGGCTTTTTAATAAAGACTCCTCAATTTGGCCTACCGGATGTGGTGTCCTTCTGTATAACTCGCTGCTCGGAATATAGCACTGTAAACATGAAACTTTTATTCTATCAAGGTTTACTGAAGGTCAAATAATCTCGTGTTATCTCTGTTGCAATTTGTCAGCAAAAAGATGACAAAAATAGTGGTTAATTGTCTCATCAAAGTTTTCATGTCTAATTATTAAGATAGCTTTCAAAGTCTTTGGTAACCTGAAACCTTAAAGTTTTGCTTGGATGATAAATGAAATTAAATTCGTTGGAATCTCAGTCTTTTCCAAATAAGATAAAGTGCTAAGTCATTAGTTACTGGACATAGGTTTGTGCCTTTGACTTTTATTGCAAAGAACTAAGGATATTTAAATCTGTTGGTAAACATGCTTTGTGCTTAACTGATTCATAAATTTGGCATCTAAAGAATTCTGTTGTAACAGTTTGCAACTGGTTACTACTTAGTCTTTAACTGGAGACTAAGTTTTCTAAGAGTGCAAAATCCTGTTAACTGTAACTAAGACTGATGGGAATAAGGGAAAACATCTCTGTATGTGGAAAAGTAGGAGATATGTAAGATAAAAGGAATGGGAATGAATTTTTGTTGAAAGTAAAAGAAGGTAATTTTGTCCTAAATGAGATGGTTGTTTGGAAAGAAATGGCTTGGGACAAAATCCGAATGCAAAGGAAAGTTGTAGAAGATTTAAGGAGGGAAAACTTTGGAACCGAATTTTAGATGCAGTCAGGACGGACTAAGATTGAAATGAATGGGTTTTAAAGACAGTGGTGTAAGATTGAAAGTTTGGTTTCTCTCTGTTCAAAAAGACAAAGTTTTCTCCAATTGTTGGTCTGCTCTTGATTAAAAAAAAAAAAAAAAAAAAAAAAGTAAATAGTTGTTTTCTGCTTGCCTGCCCAGAAAAACCAGTTTCTATGTTTTGCTTTTATCAGGTCTTTAACATCCCTAATCCTATTTAGGCAAGTGCTTTAAAACTTTCTAAGGCTTAACAAACTTCCCAGGATCTAAATTGCAAATGAAGACTTCTTAACTTACTAGGCCTTTTATTTGGTATGCTAAGTTATTCCGGAAGTGCTGTTAAACATATGATAAGACTTGGGTTACGTGGTGGTGGGGGGGGGGGGGTCTGAAACTATTCTGGAGGTAATGTGCAGTTCCTAAAGTTTCAAGGTAAACTAATACAAGATCATCACTCAATGCTCTGACTATTGAAGTGTTGTGTCACAGAGTAACTAGGCTTTCTCATCAATCGTATTGTGATGAACTCTTGTATTGGAACTTTGGCAGTGTTTGTTTCTGAGTTTTTGGCATTGGCAATTGTTCTTATTGTCTTACAAAATGAGTTTCATCTTCAAGAAAGATCATGTAAAGGACTTTTCGGACAAAAACAGGTATTCAATATCTTTAAGATCAAAACTGAAATGAGTACGAATTTCCAGAACAAAGTAAAAGCTGGATTCAAACTAAACAAGAATCAGTAACATGGGACTAAATGAACTAAAAAGGTTATTATAGTTTTTTGGCTCTTGTTTGAAACATTGCTGGTTTTCTCACATTTACTCTTTCAGATTAAGGAAGCTTTCTCTTAAGATAGCTATGACTAATAAAAACATGATAAAGTGTTCATTTGTGAGCAAATTGAAGCATTTAACTTTTCTCTTTACCTGAACCCTCTAAGATTCAAAAGGTCTCAGTAAATATTCTTTCTTCCATGGCAATCATAGTTATTTGCATAAGTTCAATAAGAATCTGTTCTCCTTGTAACAGGACACCATTGAAAACATTGGTTATTTCACCAAGGCTTTGACTGTAATGTCTTAATTGAGAGACATGTGTAGACTCAGATATGACCAAACAGGTTTAAGGAACTAAGGTTGACTTTATGAAACGTGGAGCCATAAAGCCCCTTGGAAATGTCAGCCTGGTATCTTGCTTATGGAGTTTCCAGCAGCTTCACTGGGTGAGTAAAGAATGTCACTTCCTGGAGGTGAAGAAACCTCAAGATATATTGGGGCCCTCGTGAAGAGGAAGCCACCCAAATCTACAGAGGTTACAGGCATTCTGATGGCAAGTACTTGGCTTGGCTTCTGGCCTGGAGAGGCTACTAAAAGTTCGACCTAAAGATTCCTTATGAAAGTTCCAACAAAGCATATTCTAAAAGATCTATATGATCAATCTTGCTGAGCTTATGTAAATAATTATGCTGTTTGTTAAAACTGGACCTGTTTTTCAAACAAATTAGTCTTATTTGGCTATCTCTGGAAACGAGGGTTATTACAGAGAAAAATTATGTTTCAATAATACACCTTTGTGGATGTTAAATTCTAGTTCTGATTGTTTTTGAATGATGTTTATCTAAGCTAGACAAGAGACCAAAGGCCCCCAAAAGATGATGGGAGGCAGACTTATTAAATACCAGGCAATGCTTAATATAATACTTAAAACCTGTCAAGGGGCACCTGGGTGGCTCGGTGTGTTAACCCTCTGCCTTCAGCTCAGGTCATGATCCCAGGGTCCTGGGATCAAGCCCTGCATCAGGCTCTCTGCTCAGCAGGGAGCCTGCTTCCCTTCCTCTCTCTCTGCCTGCCTCTCTGCCTACTTGATCTCTCTCTCTCTGTCAAATAAATAAATAAAATCTTTAAAAAAAAAAAAAAACCTGTCAAACTTTAAACCCAGCTACCCTTATGCCTGGACCTGAACATCGTACTTCTATAGAGCATAACTTTTGGAGGTCATTGTTCTTGTTTATTTTAGTCAACTGGATTTAGAAGATTCCCCTATCGAAAGTACAGATGACAGTTGGTTTACTGATGGCAATAGTTTTATAAAAAAGAAAATAAGAGGCTGGGTATGCTATAGTGTTCACTCATGCTTGGCAATTGCCAAAGTCTTAAAAATTAATATTTATACTGACTCCAAAATATGCTTCCCTAGTCCAACATGCTCATGGAGGTATTTGGAAATTATTACTCTTCTTAAAGTTGTACACCTACCTAGCTCTAATTCACCTCAGAGGCTCTATGGCAGGCCACCCCCTGTAAGAAGCAGGTTTCAAGGACACCTCAAACAGACTGGAGACTTAGAAGTGTCCTGACACCTTCAAGCCCTGGGAAAAACTCTGAGGTGCATCTCCCAAGGACCCCCTCAAACCACAGTGGACAGGGCCCCCACACTGTTGTCCTAACCACCCTTACTGCCCTCAAGGTCTCAGGTGTCACCCAATGGGTCCACCACTTTAGAGTAAAGGCTCACTAGTTGGACAAGGAATCGCACCAGTGGAAAGCCCAACCAAACCCTATGGACCCACTCCAGCTCCACCTTCAGCAAGCCCTCCCACCCTGCAACTGAGGGACATCTGTTTGCCCTGGTCCCTGGATATCATCAGTGTGATATCCCTCACCTCAGGAGTCGGACTTCATGCTACTGCCCCTTCTGATTGGACTTTCTCCCAGAAACTTGTTAATGTTATTGCTTATTGGGCAACCTTAGGAAGCTTAGGATAGATGGCTAAGTTCATAGAAAACAGTGTTACCAGGGAGTCGCTGCCCAGACACTAGCCTTGTAGGGCTATCGGCCCATAGTAGATGACAATGATGCTCTTCAAGCTAGGTGTTTAAAGGGGCATCAAAGGGGTGAAAGAGGGGCGCCTGGGTGGCTCAGTGGGTTAAAGCCTCTGCCTTCAGCTCAGGTCATGATCTCAGGGTCCTGGGATCGAGCCCCGCATTGGGCTCTCTGCTCAGCAGGGAGCCTGCTTCCTCCCCCCTCTGCCTGCCTCTCTGCCTACTTGTGATCTTTGTCTGTCAAATAAATAAATAAAAATCTTTAAAAATAAAAAAAGGGAGGGGGAATGATAAGGGAAAAACTACTCTAAGATGGTCAACCAAACCAGCAAGGGAATTCTAGTCCCTGTCTC
Organism: Martes martes; assembly: GCF_963455335.1. Lineage (NCBI taxonomy): Eukaryota > Metazoa > Chordata > Mammalia > Carnivora > Mustelidae > Martes > Martes martes. Next base: position 110,566,519 of record NC_137891.1, on the reverse strand, counting down.
AAAGCCCTTCCGGGTTCTTCTTCCCAGCCCAGTTTCCTACACATGCCAAAAGTACCAAGTATGCAGAAGTAGAAGGGTATAAGTTACCCTCCCCACTTGTGCTCAGCACTCAGACCTTTGGAGACCGCTCTCCTCTGAGCCCGCCAGTGTTACATAAACTTCCGATCCTCCAAGGTCTTCGAGTGCCGCTTGGTTCTTCTGCCAGGATCCAGTCCAGGTTCTGTAACATTTTTAGCTTACAACCCTATTCGAAAGATGCTCTTCCTACCAAAAAGAACTGGCTTTATGTAACTCCTTCTCCCACGAAGGGGTACGTACCACGAAGGGGTACGAAATAAGCACAATAACTAGCATTTATTAAGCGCCTGCCACGTGTCAGTTTCTGCTCTAAGAAATTTACACATCCTATGTAATGTTTCCAACAGTCCTGCGAGGTAAATCCTACCATTATCTTGTTTTGAAGGCGAGAGTATTCAAGCAAATAGAAGAGCACAATTAACATCTCCTAGTTTCTGTTTCATGGAAACACAAAGATCAAGTAAATAGACCAAGATCATGCAGCTAGTAAGTGGCCCCATTGGAAGGCAAATCCACCCGACTCTGGGGTTCACATGCCGGCCTATAAAGACACATCACCTGCCCACGCTCACTTCACAGAAAATACAGGCAGCAGTCCAAGAGATTCAGGGGCAGAGAAATTGCAGAGGCCAGCAAATGGAAAGAAAGCGGTCAATTCCCAGGTAAGCCAGTTGCTATGCAGCAGGTATGTCCTCAAATCAACCTGTGTTATATCCTATGTTAAAGACTACAAAAGCGAACATTGATCAAGTACACAGACAGAGACCACATATTTTTCTGTAGTTAATAATAAGGAACTTAATGTTTCAAACACCAGATCTAGTTCAGATCCTGGGCTAGGTGCAAATGGGTACACGTGAGGCCTGCCTGCCGTGAGTTCCTAGTCTAGCTGGGGAACCGTTTATAAACAAAGGACTCTCTAATAGAATATAACAGATGCTCTAGTAATAATGGAGTAGAGAGAGGTGGTTAAGGAAGAGCAACAGGGAAGATATGCATCAGGTAGATTGATGCCAAATAGCATCCTGGCAGAGAAAACCAGAAGACCAGAGGGAGGCAAAACCTAATCTTACTATTTCATGGGTGGTTGCAATAGTACACAGAATGTTCTTTCCATTTAAATATTTGCTCCTGGGGCACCTGGGTGGCTCAGTGGGTTAAGCCTCTGTCTTCAGCCCCGGTCATGATCTCAGAGTCCTGGGATCGAGCCCTGCATCAGGCTCTCTGCTCAGCAGGGAACCTGCTTCTGCCTCTCTCTCTCTCTGCCTGTCTCTCTGCCTACTTGATCTCTCTCTCTCTCTCTGTCAAATAAATAAATAAAATCTTCAAAAAAAACAATTATTTGCTCCAAAAGGGTGATTCATTTTCATGATTCTCAAATTATGCTCCTAAGGAAGACAGCTCTTATATAAAAATAACAGAATCTCTCAATTCTAAGTTTGATTTTCCTATATTTTTTTCTTAAACCCGTTGGCAACTACTTTTGCTGGCTATTAAGAAATATCAAGTGGATATTAAAGAAGCCGTTACAAGCAGATGTTTGAGCCTGGTTTAATAGCTTGGATAGCAAAATTATTCCTAGATTCTTTTCATCAATGAATTAATATAAATCAACTTCCATGGTGTTGTCAAACATGATAGTTTAAAGGAGCTATGCTGTGTGAACAAGTGTTCTTGTCCGTTAAAAACTGTCAAATTCATCTGTTTGAATCAGGATTTTATTTATGTTTTAAAAGTTTACCATGTACCTTAGTCCAGCATGCGCAACATGGCAAAGGTAGACTTGTCTTGTATATCATTAATACAAGCAAATTCAAGACTTCTGGCTTTTTATGGGACACAGGGGAGTATAAATAATGTCAAAAAATAGTTTAAGTTGGGGAATTTATTCTTGAAAGTATATAAAAGAAATAGATAAGTATATGAAAGAAAGTATTTGAAAGAAGATTGATCAAGAAACCCCATGTGGATTACAGGCATAGAATATGGTTTGTGGTTTGGACACTGTGACCGAGACATTTACCACCAGCTGGTATCAGCGTAACTAGTTGCAAGAAAATATCCAGGAGTAGCAGAGACACTTCCAGGGCTGAGATCTCTACAATCCATATTTTGGTAACATAGAGCAAATGTCATTTGGATAGAAATTCTATACCTATTTGGGAAGGAGAGTGACATAAAGGGAAAGAAGAGGCAAAAAAAGAAGGTTGGTAAATATCGCCCACCTCATCTCTTTTCAGGAATGGCATCCCATAACCTCTTTTAAGTTGTACTGCTTCAGAGCTACCCTACACCTGAGCCTTGGGACATTTCTTCCCTATTGAAGATATCTGCTTATTCATCTGGTAGGATTCCCTGAATTCATTGATTGTCACTGCTAGGGGCTGGGAAATACATGCCTCATGCTTCCTATCAAAACAGTGTGTAGAAGAGACAAACAGACAGGCAAAGAAAGATAATTTGTAAAGCATTATGTGCTGCACTGGATACAGTGGGGACAAAGGAGTATAGTCATCTTTACCTAAACCAAGTGGAGAAAGGAAAGAAGATCTGAAGAGGGATAGAAAATCTTCATTTGAAAGAGAACTGACCCCTGATTAGGACATAAAAAATGAACATAGAACTTTAGGAAGACTAAATGGAAAGAGCTTTATAGAAAGGAGAAAAACTGGATGCACAAAAGCATGGAAATCTGAAAGAATATGGCCCATGTAAGAAACCAAAAATAATTTGGTATGACTGGAGCTTAGCGCGGTCCTCCTTATTCACAACTCTCTGCTATGTTGCATCGTGGAGACAAGGAGATGAAATCCAGTTCTATTGTAATCATTCAAACAAAAGATGAAAGTCTGACTCGAATGAAGATAGAAAGGATAACTAGAGGGGTCTGACTAGAACCGAGCCAACTTTGCTACCAATTGCCTCCTTGGAGTAAGGGGGGAAGGACACAATGAGGATGAATCTCTCTCTGGATTCAGGCTGGGAGTGTGTATTAGAAAACCCTACCATTCTCTTCCTATGTCTTTCTTTTATACTTTCACATATACCACTTCACTTTTGACACTCCAGCCACCAAATGTATGGTGGCTTTTCCTCCACCAAGCAATTCTCTGACACTGTGACTATCCTACAGATTAACTCAGTTCTGAGACTATCTACATGGAGATACTGTCAGATCCCACAAGTGAAGGGCTCAGTCCCAAGAGACTCTCCTCCACTTCAGATGCCAATCTTAAGTAGGAGGTCCCCAGGTTATTCCCAGCTTCCATAGGCCTTAGCTATAAACCATAGGTTCCCACTACTTCCTCTCCCTTGGATTTGATTATTTGCCAGAATGAGTCCAGAATTAAGGACACACTTACGTATGTTCACCAGTTTGTTCAAAGATAGGATAACAGACAAAGATAAAAAACTAGATGAAGAGAAACATAGAGTGAGGTCTGGGAGAGTCCTAAGCACAGGAGCTTTTGTCCCCATTGAGTTGGGGTGTGTGAATGTGTTTACCTACCTGGCAGCTCTCCAAACCCCATACTATTGGAATTATATATGGAGGTTTCCTCATATAGGCATGATAAGTTATTAACTCCTTTTCCAGTCCTCCACCCTCTCTGGAGATTGGGATGGAGGTAGGGTAGGAGAGCTGAATATTCCAAGCTTCTAATCATGGTGTGGTCTTTCTGGTGATTAGCCTCCTTTCCAGGTGCCCACCCAGCGCCATCTCATTAGAGTAAAAATGCTCCTAGTGCTTTTATCACCTAGAACTTTATATGGATTTTAGGGGTCTTGTGTTAGGGATGGGGTCAAAGACCAAAGAGATGCTCTTATCACTTTGGAAATTACAAGGGTTTTAGGAACTCTGTGCTAGAACTAAGGACAGAGGCCAACATATACACCTTCTATCATGGTACCAGTAGCATGAATTGTGATGCCATTTGATACATACAGGAGATATGTATCAACTTTTGGAAATTTCTATTATAGATCATTTGATGAGCTTCCTTCAAATTGAAGAAAAGGATTAGGAAAGGATTCATTATATTGTTTTATCTAAATTCTATGAATATTCAAATGATCCCACATGGTCTGTGGGCTAGAATGAGACACTATATGTTGTTTTATTGTTCCACATTATTATAATAATTCTTTTCATTTGGGACATGGCAATCCCTTTGGAAACAGCCTGGAAAAATGACTCACAAGCAGTTAAAAATGTAAGTGAGAAGCATCAAATTATTAGGCAAGTCTTTGAAAAGATAAATGGTTTGTGAAGGAAAATGTAATTAACAGGTTACACTGTATATGTTTGCAAAATGCCTATGATGCATGAAAATGTTTTTGTCTACTTAATTTTCCTAACATTGTGTGTTTATATTTAAATTAATTAAAGGCAAACAGCCTTGTGTTCTTAAATAACTCTGTAGTAACTGATAGGTACAGTAGCCAAATTGATGGCATGTTTTTTAAAAAATTACCCAGAAGTTTGTGGTCCAAGAGCTCAATAGAGCCTGAAGACAGTTGTTCACAGAGTCAGTTGCTATTCTTAAGAGGAAAGAATCTTAAAGCCTCAGTGTACAGTAGAAAGGGCCTTTCCACACAAAGAGGGATTTGCACCTCATTAAGGGAGAGCCAAAAACAAATGCGCCTTGAGAGCGGACATCTTTATCTAATTTATTCACTGACATACCCCAAGTGCTTAGAACAGCCTAGGTGCTCAATAAGTATTTTCTTAATTAATAGATTGATTAATTAATTTCCTCAGCAGTTTGGTAACATGATATAAGAACAAGGATTTGACAACAGAGTCCTGGATTTTAACCCTCATTGGTAGTGTGATCCTGAGTAACTCACTTAACTTTGAACTTTAGTTTCCTCATCAGTAAAATGGAGATAATAGTTATGAAAATGAGGTTGCAAGAGACAGTTTATGTGAAAACACATTAGAAACACTAAAGAGCTGATGTGTTCATTTATCTCCTTGAAGGCAGATTCTGCTTATGCATCACTAAGTAATTTCCAATCCCCACTCCTTATGTATTACTTAGTTTTCAATCCCCTGGTGCATGATCAATCCATAATAAATATTTATTAAAGTGTCTTGAATTCCCCATGGCTGTATATTTTACATTGGGAGGTCAGGGAGAAAGCAGTTGACATGAATGAGAAGCACTCATTGCCAGAAAGTGTCCTAAGTTGGTTCATTGGGGTTTCTAGCATCTGGGTTTCTTTCTCAGTCTGAAGGCTCTCTCTCAGCCTGATTTCTAGGAACATTTTGGTCATAACAATTACTCCCATACCTCCATTTAAAATTACTGCATTATATGACAGAGTAAGCTATATCTATTGGCTCTTTGCAGCATGTTATATGAGAGAATGTGTGCACACATGAAAGAGGGGACCAGTAGGGGAGAGGGCAGTGAGAGAAGAAAGAGAGAGCTTCAAACAGGCTCCATGCTCAATGTGGAGCCCAGCACAATCTCAGGACCACAAGATCATGACCTGAGCTGAAACCAAGAGTCAAACACTTAACCAACTGAGCCACCCAAGTGCCCTGGGGCGGGGGGCGGGGGAATACACACACACACACACATACATACATACATACATATATATATATATATATATATATATATATTTAAATAAGTCCTTGTCTCATGGACTAATCTAGTTTTCAAAATTTCACTTGTAAGAACTTTATTCAAGAATTTGTTAAAGAAACATTAAGTCCTTATTGTTCTGGACTCTATATTAAACATTGCAAAACAAAGATGTCTAATATGTCATTTTTACTATTTTTGGTGACTCTCATTTCCTAGAAACATCGAGAACAGGGAGATAGCTCTATGGTAATATGAGCAAAAGATACTTTGGTGGCAATGCAGATTTGGAAGAGGGCTTAGAAGAGAAAGATATTTAGAGGGTAAGATTGATAAGACTGAGTGATAATTTGGATATAAGAATTGATGAATTAGATAGAGTCTAAGATGGCTTTCTGGATTTTGGCTTCAGGGATTGGGTGAATGATTCTACTGTTTGCAAAAATAGAGACACCCAAAGAATAAGCCATTTTAAGGTAGGAAAAAATTGTCTAGCTATGCATAGTACTTAGCATGACTCTGGAATACAGCAGATAGTACCTCACCAGTGTCTTGCACATACCAGGCACTTAATATGTATTAAATAAACCAATCAATGAATCCCTGCCCCACCACTTGTTACCTGTGTGACTCTGGGTCACTTACTCTCTCTAAATTTCATTTTTTCCAACTGTAGACATAGCAATGCCTAACTCTTAAGGTAATTAATTATCCTAAAAAAGAGAATGACAAACTGTATATAAAATAGGTAGCACAATATCAGGTACATAACAAATTTCCAATAAATTGTGACCACTTTATCTATTCCTCTCCCCCAGGGATTATGTCTCTTGGACAGGCAGAAAAGAAAATAGATGTCAATAATCATTAATTTTATTAATAGTATTAGCACTTTTTTTTAAAAAAAACAGTTGTTGACAGAGCCTCTCTTTAATGCAGAATATACAGGCTTATATGATTAACATGGCAATCTGATTAATTGGGTCTAGTGCTCTCCAACGTAGGGTATGGCTCAAATCCCTATCAGCACTCTACCCTCTGGGGCCCGGTCCCTGTGCATCTTGCCTTCTCCTTTCCCACAAGATGGCTAGATCATTGACAGAGAATGAGTAAGAAGAGGCAAGAAGAAGTAAGAACTGATTCCCTCCAGCTTACTAATGGAAAGTTTAATATTGTGAGTAAGGGCAGACCTTACTGTCAACATAATTATATGCATAGTACGTGTGGATATGCAAAAACATGTAAATCATACCACTTTAAATGCAAATATATACATGGTCTTTTTGATTATCTGTGCCACTTGGATATGACCCTCAGGATAACCTTAGTGGAAACTACTGCCCTAGGTACCATCTTTTAACTGAATCACTGATCTGAGATGTTTTTTAAAAAGGAACTCAGGAATGAAAAAGAAATACATTTTACAGTTCACATCTGTGTGGGTTAAACCACCTGCTATGATTCTGTAGATTGTATTCCTTTTACTGCCTTGTCCTATTAGTTAGTGTTTATATGTATGCGTTTTCTCTCCCACCGTTCCCTACTCCAGATTGTCAATTCCTTAAAAGAAGACACTGTGTATTAAAATCCATCATGTCCCACTCTAACCTTGGCAAATAAAGTCTTTAAACATGGAGGCAGTGCCTTGAAACAGGAATGATATCATCTTATCTGTTCCTCACTTTCCCCTCCATTCTCTTTACCCCTAATTTCCCCATTTTCTTTCTTTCTTCCTTTGTCAGTCCTTCTTGGCCTCCTCCCCTCCATTCTCTTGGGACTGAGCTTCTGTCTTTCCTCCTTAATTCAGCATATTCAAGGATGACTTGCATAGTAAAAATCCCCCCCCCACTTTCCTTGGGTCCCCCCAACTGCACTCTCTGTTCCCTCCTCTTTGAAACAATCTCCCATCACTGCTGAAGCACACTTATCCCTGATTTTTTTTTGAAGATTTTATTTATTTATTTGACAGAAAGAGACACAGTCAGAGAGGGAACACAAGCAGGAGTGGGAGAGAGAGCAGAGAACCCAGTGTGGGGCTCGATCCCGGGACTCTGGGATCATGACCTGAGCTGAAGGCAGCCGTTTAAGAACTGAGCCACCCGGCTGCCCCTCATCCCCGATTTTTAATCCTCTTTCAGATCCTACATGAATCTTTACATCTGGTTTGAAGCCATCCAGACACCTACAGTGTTTAGGGTTGCTAAAAGACAAAATTCAGCTGAGCAAATTTTAAAGATCTTACCAGGTTTATTCAAAGATTCATGAATCAGGCAGCATCCAACCTAGCAGATAAAAAGGAGCTCTGAGGAGCTGAACAAAATGAGACTTTTATAGGCAGAAGGGAGAAGGAGCAAGGAAGTTATACAAGACAAAAAGACAGATTGGTTATTGTAAGGTCATTCTTTTTTAGGGAATGGAATATCAGGGGTCTGTTGAGCCCATTACCTAACTAGTGCTCATGAGGTGATATCTGATTGACTGCTTTAAGGTTCCATTTCTAGGAGAGCCAAAACTAATTGGTGAAGTGGAGCTTAGCATAAGTGACTCCATTTGGGCCTGTTGTCTTGTTTTTAACAGGGTTTGGATAATATCACGTCCCTACAGGGATATTATTGTTTTCTCCCGTAGAGAGACAAAGTGGCCTGCTTACTCCTCAGGTTGTACCCTAACAGAAAAGGCCTTCACCAATCTCTCCCACAGCTGTGTCTCACACTGTGGAAGTGCGGGGTGTAGATCTATATGTAATGAGAAATTGCTAAGAGTAATGCCCTGTTCAGAGGCTCCTTGAGTTGCTTCTGGGGCAAACATCCTTATTTGGCACTTCCCTTTAGTGTTCTAAAATTTCCATTTCATCTAGGAATTCTGCATACCCAAGTTCATGTTCATCGGCTGCTACTCTTTTTTCATTCCCATGTACTTGCCCAAACGCCACATCTGTCTGTGCGGGGCTTGTCAATGGTTTTCATTGGGTTTAGGCATATATTACCTACTCAAATAGCTTCCAGGGTCTACTGGGAAATGAACAATTCATTGTTACTCTGTCAGCGCAAACCCAGAGAGGGTAGCTCAAGACTGTGTTTCTGTTTTTTAAGGAAATAGCTCCTTTAAAGAATGGTTCTGCTACATAAGCCTGGGAGGTCCAATGTCTTTGAGATTTTGTTCCTACAAGAAAATCAAGATAATTTGAAGCAATTAAAAACTCTTTCCGCAAGCCTGCTCATTTCTGTTTTGGTAAGCCCTTCCTCTACAGGAGGTTTCAGCAAACTCTTTCTGTAAAGCGTCAGATCATTGATATTTTAGACTTTGCTGGCCTTACAGTGATTGAACTCTGCCACTGTAATGCAAAAGTAACCATAAATGAATGGGACGTGGCCATGTTATAAGGCAGGAAGGGAGAAAGTGAGGAAAGGAAAAAAGAAAACTGAAGAGTTTAAGGGGGAAGGTAAAGGGCTTGTTTTGTTCTCTAATCTAGTGGAGAGCACATAATGTAGCTAAAATTGCCAAAGGCAATCCATTCTTTCTGTCTATATTCAAGTCAGTATCAAAGAGTGGAAGATTAATAAGTGGTAGGATTCAAATACCGTCCCTTTGTATTATCATCAGTTAATGACCTGGCTCCTCAGAACACAGAAATGGAATCTGTTTTCTAGACCTAAATAATGAAAGTAACAGTAAGTGAATTACTGCTATTAAATTAATTAAAACAAGGAATTGAGGTGTCTCTCATGCCAGAGTGACCACATAAGGAAACCAGATTCTAAAACTGTAAATGCCTCGAGGCTACAAAACTGAAACCCAAAGACAACCAAATGACAAACAGGCAACTAGACTTTAAACTATAACCAATCAAATACTTTTCCTTTCTTTGTTTTTCTAGAGAAATCTTACCCCTGGTTTCCGAAGGCCAAAGCTCACCCAACCACTTCCAGTTTAGCACTGCCTGACTTCAGTCAGTTTTTATTCAAACAGATTCTTGAAATGTTTAATGTGCTTCGGTTTATCTTTTAATACTGGTTACAGAATCTGTATAGAAAGCTTCAGATGTGAGCTTTTCTCATAATTATCTTTCAGATATTTAAAATCACCAATAAAATAAACTAATAAAAGCATTATCCCAACTCTGCAAGTATACCATTTGGCTCATCATTGCAATTTAAGAAAATTATTTGCTGATGTGTTTAATATAGTAAATAGACATAGTCATATTTATTATGAGTCACATAGTAAATGGTGTGAAGCCCTCAGGAAACTCTTTTTCACTAACTCCAAACTGATATTTATAATGGTCCGCTGTCTAGCCAACAAGATTTTGTTGTCCTATATGTAACAACAAAAGGAATAACTCCTTTCAAGCTTAAAATTTTTCCACTGATTATAAAAGTTTTCATTTGAATTTATTGTAAGTTTTAGGAAAATAGAAGACATATGCAAAGAAGAAATTTAAGACCATGTTTATGGTAATTACCCAGAGATAACAATTTTTAATATTTTGGTATTTTTATTTTCTATTCTTTTTTTTGAGAATGCACAACCCCTTTATCTTTAATTGAGTTTGTACTTCATGTGTTAAAATCCTATGAACTATTCTTTCCCTTTAACCAAAAGAAAAGTAAGAATTTCTTGCATTTTATTAAATATTATGTGAAAAGAATATATGCCTTCATAATATGTAATCATATAGATATCCCACTTTAATTCATTACCAGTTTACGATATTTGGGTTCTTTTCAATTTTTTAATATCACAAGTTATATCATGATGAAATTCCTTATACATGTTTTGCCTTTGTTTCTGATTATTTTCATAGAAAAAATTACATAACAAGTTAAAGTTTAAATGTGGGTGTGTGCAGATTGTGTCCAAAAAAGTTTTAGGGTGACTGGCTGGCCCAGTCAGTAGAGCATGCGACTCTTGATCTTCGGGTCGGGTCATGAGTTCAAGCCTCACTTTGGGCTAAGAGCTTAAAGAAAAAAAAGTTTATTAACAAAAAAGTTTTAATAATTTATACCTCTATTTTTCCAGAAAACTGCCAGCACTAGTTTTTTGTTTTTTGTTTTTTTAATCTTTTCAGCGTAACAGTATTCATTGTTTTTGCACCACACCCAGTGCTGCATGCAATGCGTGCCCTCCTTAATACCCACCACCTGGCTCCCCCAACCTCCCACCCTTGCCCCATTAAAACCCTCAGGTTGTTTTTCAGAGTCCATAGTCTCTCATGGTTAACCTCCCCTTCCAATTTCCCTCAACTCCCTTCTCCTCTCCATCTCCCCATGTCCCCCATGTTATTTGTTATGCTCCACAAATAAGTGAAACCATATGATAATTGACTCTCTCTGCTTGACTTACTTCACTCAGCATAATCTCTTCCAGTCCCATCCATGTTGCTACAAAAGTTGGGTATTCATCCTTTCTGATGGAGGCATTAATACTCCATAGTGTATATGGACCACATCTTCCTTATCCATTTGTCCGTTGAAGGGCATCTTGGTTCTTTCCACAGTTTGACGACTGTGGCCATTGCTGCTATAAACATTGGGGTACAGATGGCCCTTCTTTTCACTACATCTGTATCTTTGGGGTAAATACCCAGTAGTGCAATTGCGGAGTCATAGGGAAGCTCAATTTTTAATTTCTTGAGGAATCTCCACACTGTTCTCCAAAGTGGCTGCACCAACTTGCATTCCCACCAACAGTGTAAGAGGGTTCCCCTTTCTCCACATCCTCTCCAACACACGTTGTTTCCTATCTTGCTAATTTTGGCCATTCTAACTGGTGTAAGGTGATATCTCAATGTGGTTTTAATTTGAATCTCCCTAATGGCTAGCAATGATGAACTTTTTTTTCATGTGTCTGATAGCCATTTGTATGTCATCATTGGAGAAGTGTGTGTTCATAACTTCTGCCCATTTTTTGATATGATTATCTGTTTTGTGTGTGTTCAGTTTGAGAAGTTCTTTATAGATCCTGGATATCAACCTTTTGTCTGCACTGTCATTTGCAAATATCTTCTCCCATTCCCTGGGTTACCTCTTTGTTTTGTTGACTGTTTCCTTTGCTGTGAAGAAGCTTTTGAACTTGATGAAGTCCCAAAAGTTCATTTTCGCTTTTGTTTCTTTTGCCTTTGGAGACATATCTTGAAAGAAATTGCTGTGGCTGATATCAAAGAGGTTACTGCCTATGTTCTCCTCTAGGATTCTGATGGATTCCTGTCTCACGTTGAGGTCTTTTATCCATTTCGAGTTTATCTTTGTGTACGGTGTAAGAGAATGGTCGAGTTTCATTCTTCTACATATAGCTGTCTAATTTTCCCAGCACCATTTATTGAAGAGACTGTCTTTTTTCCACTGTATATTTTTTCCTGCTTTGTCAAAGATGATTTGACCATAGAGTTGAGGGTCCATATCTGGGCTCTCTACTCTGTTCCACTGGTCTATGTGCCTGTTTTTATGCCAGTACCATGCTGTCTTGGTGATCACAGCTTTGCAGTAAAGCTTGAAATCAGGTAACGTGATGCCGCCAGTTTTATTTTTGTTTTTCAACATTTCCTTAGCAATTCGGGGTCTCTTCTGATTCCATACAAATTTTAGGATTATTTGCTCCAGCTCTTTGAAAAATACCGGTGGAATTTTGATCGGAATGGCATTAAAAGTATAGATTGCTCTAGGCAGTATAGACATCTTAACAATGTTTATACTAGTTTTATATTTTTTATTAAATTAATAAGTGAAAGTAGTATCGTATTATCTTAATTTACATTCATTTTAGTACTGGTGCAGGTAAATAAGTTGTCAGAGCTGATCAGTCATTCACAATTTCCTTTTGTGAGTGCCTTTATTTCTGTTGAGTTGCTCATGTTTTAAAATGTATTTTGAGAAAACAACTTTTTAAATTAATTTTTTACCAGTCATCTATTGCAGATACCTTTTTCTTATTCACACCTGTCTTTTAAATTTTTATCATTTTAAATTAACTTTTTATCATTTTAAATTAAATTTTTACCATTTTATCATTTATATCAACAGTTTATTTTTATACATTTTGTATAATCAAATTGTTTAGTCTTTGTTTTTATTGTTTTTATGTTTGTTTTTATGCTTGTCTTTCCCAACCAGATTTCAAATTAATTTTTAGTCAATTTCTTCCTTTTCCTTCCTTTCTTGCCTTCCTTCTTTCCTCCCTTCCTTCCTTTCTCCTTTCATAACTTCCTACATTTCACTGTTTCATCCATCTTGAATTTAATTCTGAATGTGCCATGACATAAGGATTTAACTTTTTAGTTTCAAAGTAATTAACTAAATATCCCCAAACTGTTGAAATATTACCTTTATTCATATTTATATATACACAAATAAGAACACAAACACATAGGACTGTGTTTTATCACTTCCTTATACTTTGCCTATCCTTGTACTATCACTTAGTTTTAAAAAAATTATTGTAGTTCTGAATATACTTGAATTTTTCTGATAGCACAAGTTGCTCTTGTTAATCTCTTTCACAGTTTTCATGGTTGTTCTTACGCAGCTGTGAACAGTGCATCTTCTTGGGGTCAGTGACAGCCAGGAACCATTATCACTTCTAGGCCTGAAGTTGCAAAGAGCCATGCAGCTACCTGATAGTAGAGGGTTCATCCAACCTAAGGTGGTCCTACAAGGAAGTAAGAGTTGAAATAAATACTACCCCCATTCCCACGGCCCTCCTCCTCCAAAACACACACACATAAATAACCCAGCTCCTGCCCTTCCATCTATTGCCGGGCAAACTCGTCCTGAAACCAGAATATAAGAGAGCCCTCTGATGCAATCCTTCTAGGTCAGGCTTGCAGGACACAGAGAAAGGTAGAAAAGAGTCAGGGGGTGTAAAAAGGGCATCTCTATCACTTGGTTAGTTACAAAAGCAATCTCCCACAAATTTTTAATGGAATTAAATTACATTTATGACTAAATTTTCTGAAAACTGACATCGTTATAATTCTGAACTTTGAAATCTGAGACATGGCATGCATTTTCTTTTAGTTATTTTTTAAAAATACTTTATTTATTTATTTATTTATGAGAGAGAGAGAGAGCAAGCAAGTGTGAGAGCATAAGGGTGGCACAAGGGGAAGGGGAGCTGGATTCCAAGACCCCAGGATCATGACCTTGGCTGAAGGCAGACGCTTAACCAACTGAGCCACCCAGGTGCACCAACATGGAGTTTCTTTTAATCAAGTCTTCTTTTTAGTCCTTCAAAAATATCCTGCTTATATCTTAAGTTTGCTGTCTTGTTCTTTCCTTCTTTCCTTTCTCTCCTCCCTCTCTCACTTCCTTCCTTTCCACCCTCCTTTTTTTCTCCCTTACCCTACCTTGCAAGGCTTCTTTCTTATTCATTCATTCATTCATTCATTCACTTGGAACCTTCTTCCCCATTCCCATGTCCTTCCTTACCCTCAAATTTAACTCTTTTCATTTGTTTTTATCTTTTTCAGTCTTCATATGTGTATCTGTGAAATGTATATTCACTCATGTACATGAATTGCTAATTTACACAAATGTTATCGTGCAGTGTAAATTTCATTCTTTCTTGCTTTTCTCATCCCATCCAAGTTTTAAAATATTCATCCGTGTTGCTGTTAGTGCACGTCTAAACGCTGTTCATTGGTCCTAACCAGTATGTTTCTCCATAGCATGCAATCACAATATTCATATATCCATTCCTCCAGTGGTGAATAACTGGATGGTCTCCAACTTCTTGCCACCACAAACAATGCTTCAAGGAACATCTTCATTCGTTTGTACTTACGGTTCTATAAAGAGTGGAGTCACTGGTCATAGAAAACACCCTCATTTAGTTTTGGTAAGTCCTGCCTGTTTGCTACAGGTCGTCTGTTTTATTCTATACTCCAACCAGCAGTGCCTGAGTATTCATACATCCCCTCCTCCTGCCAATACTTAACAGTGTCAGCTAATGTTTTATCTATCTGACAGGTCTTCAGGGATATGTCATTGTTATTTTAATTTGCATTCATCTAATTACTAATGGTTTTGAGCATCTCTGTGTAAGTGTATTAGTCCCTAGGGTTTCCTCTTCTATGAATTGCCTCTACATATATTCCTGGGCCATTTTTCTATTGGGGTTCATATCTGTTTCTTGTTCATTTGTATGAGGCTCATGTATATTCTAGATATTAGTCCCAGTGGTATTCAACATTGAATAAAACTCTGTAGTGTAATGTAATCAAATTCAGCAATTTTCCACCTCATGATTCTGGAGTGTTGTATTTTTCTACAATTAAGGTACTAAGATATTCTTCTATATTATTTTCCTATTAGCTTTATGGTTTTATCTTCACATTTCTTTAACTTCTCTGTAGTCTTCTCTATACATTATGTCTTACTTGTCTTTATACCATAAGACATTTTTCCCAATATATGTACTAAATAATCTCTTTTCTATTAATACTGTGGGCCCCCTCTATTGTATATTAATTTTCCACATGAAGTTGAGTCTGCTTCTGAGACCTCTAGACTGTTCTATGGTCTATTTTTCTTTGCAACAGATTTATAACTATAGCTTTATAATATAATATATGACAACATCTAATAAGACAAACCTTTCCTTTTTTTTCAAAATGGATTTAGTTCTTAGACATTGATTCTTCCATATAAATTTTAAATTGTTGAGTTCCTTTCTTATATATATATATATATATATATAGTTTCTAAAGTGACTAGTGTTTCATTTAATTTGCATTTTGATTATTGATAATATATAGAAACATTCGTCTATATTTCATTTACATTTGACATTTTCCCTAAACTATATTTTATCAGTTTTTCTGTTGACTTTATTGGGATTTCTACATAATTTATATCATATGGAAATCTCTTCTTTTATAATACTTATCTATCTGAATTATTTTTCTTGACATGTTGCATTGGCTATAACTTCCTGAAGTATGTTAAATAATAGCAATGATAACAGAATCCTTGTCTTATTCCTTATTTAATGAGAATGGTTTATGAATATTGTATTAAGTATGATAGACATGTCCTGATAGCATAAGGGAGTATTCTTCTATTATTAATTTGCCAATAGACTGCATACCTAGAATTTGAATGTTACTAAATATTTTTTATTGTTTATGATCAAAGTACAGTCGTTCTCATTTTATTTCTTAATCTGATTGCTATTCTAATGAATTTCCTAAATAAATTAATAAAGCATATTGATTTTGCCTATGATTACAGCTTTGACTGGATCCTTATGTTTTGATATGTGCTATTCTTAGGATTCCTATTTTGTAATTCTTAAAACTGTATTTTGATTGCTGTTTTAATCCAACAATTATTGAGGAAAATTGTGGTAGTTGTTTAATTCCCAAAATTGCTGGAACAAGGGAGTTATTTTATATATTTATAATTAGCTTCTTACACTGTTCAGAAACAATGAGTCCTGCACACTTTTTGCGACTTCACATTTATTTAAGGAGTTCTTTGGTCTAATATACTTTGAAATATAAAAAAAAAATGTTAATTGCCTCTCTGAATAAATACATTATCTGTGTTTTGGGAAACAGAGTATTAGTTAAGTCTGTTAAATCATCTGTTTCAAAGCCATTAAAATCTTTTACATCCTCATTTGTGTTTTGGCCATTACTCCCTGAAATATTGAGAGATATTTTTGCCTCCCACAATGTTTGTATATTGGTCAGCTTTAAGGCATTACTGCCTTTTCCAGTATGAAATTAATCTCTTTGTTAGAAGTACATTTAAAGTTCTTTTATGTTAAAGTCTACTTGAATAATAGCATTTGTCCTTATTTATGTTTGTTTTCATTTGCTTTAAATATTATTGCCTATCTTGTTACTTTTAAACTTTCAGAGTTACTTGAAGTGGAAGAGGAAGGTTGCTCTCATTGACAGTATAGAATTGAGTTTGCTTTTGGTTCTATTTTGTTTGTTCACTCAATGTGAGCCTTTTTTTAAAAAGTAAGGGAATTTCACTTAATTTTCTTTATCATCTTCATTAATATGGCTAGTCTTAATTATGCCAAGCTTATATGTTGTAACTTTTACGATTCATTGTTCTTTCCTTTGTTTTTTCTTGTTATTTTAAAAATTTCTTCTATTTTTTTAGCTTTATTGAAAATATTATTTTACAAAATGAGAATATAAGCACTTATATCGAAATTCATTGGGAGGTTTTACTTACCTATGTAAAGGCATATGACCTAGTACCTGATGTATCAAAACGCTCAGGAAGTGTTTATTATTTTTATTGTCATTCAGCACCAGCAGCATTATTTGGCATTTAAAGTTATCAAAGAAAACTCAGGGACCCGCTTGACTTTCATTCCTAAGTGTCTGACGGGATGATGACAGAAATCATTTTGGACTCTTTGAAATTCATAGACTCCCCAATAATATGTCTAGATGTTGCTCTGTCTGAAATCTCAAAAAGTTGCTTCCTTTTGAAACCTTGATGGTTGCTTCTGTTTCTTTTCTTTCTTCTTCAAAAACGTCAAGTTATCAATGGGTTGGATTTCCTCATTGAGTTCAACACATCCATTACTCTTTGTCATTGCTTCTAAGTTTTGTAAACTCCCCTCAGTTCGCTACCTGATGTGATGTTCTTCAGTGCTCTTTCTGCTTCCTGCTAGGACACACGTTGATTCTTCCATCACAGTACTGTTATATTATTTCCTCATCTTGTTATTTACACACAGAAGATAATTCCTATCTTCTCTTGTCTCTCATTTCGTTTTTCATCTCTTCTTTGCCTAAAGTCTATATATTCTAAAGTTTTATGGAGCACACAAAGTAAATATTATAAATTTACCTGTGCTTCATTTAAAAAATTTGTTTAAAAAAGTTTCCCGGGCGCCTGGGTGGCTCAGCTGGTTGGGCGGCTGCCTGCAGCTCAGGTCATGATCCCAGAGTCCTGGGATCGAGTCCCACATCGGGCTCCCTGCTCCATGGGGAGTCTGCTTCTCCCTCTGACCTTCTCCTCTCTCATGCTCTCTCTCACTGTCTCTCTGTCAAATAAATAAATAAAATCTAAAAAAAAAAAAAGTTTCCCTTAAATTTCAAGTATTATATTTTCTTCATAAATTTATGTTGAAAAGCTTTTTTTCGTTGCCCAACCTTTGAGTGAAAATTCTGCTCTCCTGACCTCATATTCGCCTAGGAGTAGAAGAGTGGATTATCTCCCAATCTCCATTTTATCTTCTTGGTGAGAAACCTTTTTCCAGGCCTCCTGTGTGAGGGTGATGGAAGCAGGATATATTGAGATGTAACCAACTGAGGGTTGGGAAAGCGCATGTCTGTTTCTAAGCAGTTGTTTAGGGGAATTGCTACACTTGGCTATACCCAACTTTTTCTTGTCACATTCTCCATATTATTTACCGTGTATGGCTGTCCAGGCCCCCTTTCTGGTGTCGCCCTACAGTTGGGGAAAACAGTCACTAGGATTCAGCTAGAATCCTGTTTTACTATTGCATTATCTATGCTGTGCCCATTTGCATAAGCCTCCACAACCTCCCATTGCAGCCACACCTACACATGTTATCCTTCCAAGAAAAAGAAATTCTAAAAAAAATGTTCCTATTCATTCCATGGTCCACTATATTTAAAAGGTGTTAATTGGGTTCTACCAGGTACTTCCCTGTTTTCCAGAACACTTCACTGCTATTATAGAAGACAGTTGTATAACAACTGCAATGACTTCTTTTAATTTCATTCCATCCACACTATAGTTAGTTCAGTCAAAGTACCTGGCAGGAAAATGGTAATACTCCCTAGTTTCCCACATTGATGCAGATCTTCCCTGATCCTTTTTAAAAATTATTATTATTGTATTTTATTTTTTGGTGATTTCAACATACTTCTCAGGCAGAATTGTGAGGGCAGTTAGAGAATAAATTCCATTCATGTATTCCAGTTGTCACAGAGCCTGTAAGTACAGAGAAGCAAGTATATACTATCGATATTGCAGGAGTCGGAAGTTCTTGACAATAATCTATGAATACTACTGTTACCAGAATGTATGCCATTGAAATCTACTCTTACAGTCGTAGACATCAGCCATGCTCCAAATGTGAAACATTGCACCATCTTTAAAGGGTACTCATAAAATTTCAAAAGAAATCTCATGGCAAGTCCTATCATCTGGCATTGGAGTGTTTACCTTGCAGTCATGACAAACAAGCCTGGGAATTCATAGGAAGGTTCTGAGGGCTCATGGGAAGATATTTGAGGATACTGCAGTCTTTTGCACAGAATTAGAAAATGACCAGAGTGCCAGATGGGAGTCAATACCAGCTCTGCTGTGTCAGTCAGTAAAAATACCAACAATGAGGCTTTTTGACAGTGGGTGGAGGCCATAATGCACTTCTCAAGATTGTAGTCATGGTACAGATGGTATCCCTAGAAGCTACAGGCTAAATAGGCTGCATAGCTTGTTAGAGAGAAATCTTCCACCAACTCTGAAAGGGACATTAGAATCCTCTTAATAGGGAACTAGGCTCTACCAGAAGATCCTGGAACCGTGACATTTATGCCACTATAACCGCCTGACCATAGGAGTGGGTCAGTAGACTCTCTGTGGTGTCCTCTGTGGACTCCATCTTATTAAAGAATTTATTTATTCATTTGACAGACAGAGTTCACAAGTAGGCAGAGAGAGAGGAGGAAGCAGGCTCCCCGCCGAGCAGAGAGCCCCATGTGGGGCTCCATCCCAGCACCCTGGGATCATGACCTGAGCTGAAGGCAGAGGCCCACTGAGCCACCCAGGCACCCCTGTGGATTCCATCTTAAAAAACATTCCTTTTAAAGATTCTTTTTGCCCCAAAGAAATATTTTTAATTGTTTAAGTAAATAATCCAAAAAGAGTTTCTTGAGACAATGACAAATAGACTCTTTGACAGGGTCATAAAGGCTTTTTGACTACTTGAGGCAAAGAAACTGGATAACACAGTCAGGACTGAAAAAGATTAACACGCCTTCCCAACAGGGCCTGATCCACACCAGGAAGTAATTTTTTCACTTGGTAGAAGCTGACCTAACCATTTTGGACAGGTATAGCAGCTGGTCGGAATGCTGAATTGGTGGAATCCAACAATTCTCTGGCCTCATCTTCTATAAAAGGCTTTTGAATTGTGAAGGGAACAAGCTAAATGATATATGGCAATCTTATAAATAGATCCATAACTCTAAAATATATCCAAGGCTGAATATCTCAAATGGCCTAGCTCCCATTAGTCAGTTGCCTTAGCTCCTCAAGTGTATTACAGTCTCACAGTTCTTCCAGCACCATCCATTATCTTACTTATCATTGACGTGAAATCACCTTTACAGAATTCAACACACGAACGTCCTGGTTTATTTTCAAGTGGAGTATGTTGGCTGGATGTGGTAATAAATGTGACGCCTAGTTTAAAGTCTTGCAGAATCTGCTGTATTCAACAAGTTAACTACGTGGCGAAATAGCATACGAAGACCTTGACTAATTCTGCTGTTTGAGTCTCCAAGAAAGTCAAAATAATACAAGTCTGAAGGCTTAGCCAGACTGTTGGCTCCCTCCTGGGAGGGAAATCATTCCCTTGCAAATGCCATGAAACAGGCTGCATCCACACACCCTCCCCTTCCATGCTGAGGGTAGAAAGCAAGCCAAGAGCTCCTCCAGTCACACCGCTGGTTGGTTACTGTTGCTCTCTCTTCAGTTATCTGCTGACACATCCAGAGAAGAACAAAGGCAGGGGAACACACCCCACTTTCCTTTCTCCACAGGCTGTCTTTCTCATGTTAATAGAACTCTTTCATATTACTAGGAAGCTTATCTCATTTAATCCTCACGGAAATTTAGAGAATTCGTTTCCATGACTATTGCTATTTCACAGATGAAGAAACTAAGGTATGTAGATTAAATACCTTGTGGGAGGTTACGGAGCTCCTGAAAAGTAGAGCCCGGGATTCAAACCGAAGCCTTGGGACTTCACCCCTCCCCTCTGCTCCGCCGCAGTCTGTCATCATTTACACAGAATTGGTGCGAGTTTCCTATTGTACGAAGGACCCTCGAGGCCCAAAGCAGTAAATACAAAGAGCCAGTTACAAAAGTGGGCTTCGGTTTCTGGGGTGCTCTGGCATGAGCTCGAATCTAGCAATTGGCTCCTGCTGTGTGCTCACCTTCCTTCTCTCTCTCTTACCCAGCAACCCCTGCTAAGACCCCATCTTGGCTTTTTCCTAAGACTTCCCTGGGATCTCGGCCAGGCATAGTCACAACTTCTCATCAGATCCTTAGGTCTGTGAATAAAGACATATCTTCTTGGCCGGGGGCAAAGCCTTTTGACTTTGAGAAAGTACCTGTTAGTGACGGTCTGGGGAACCCGAGACCCTCCTCGTTCAGCCCACTGAACAGTTTTCTTAACTCTTGACGACTCACTTGTTATTTACTCTCCCTAAACTGAGTTCTGATATCATCAGCTTTTCCTGGTTTCTGTTGTCTCTCTCCTCTTCCGGCACTGCACGTCACCTGTCTGATCTTGCTTCTTCTTTTCTGTTTGGTCTCTCCAACACTTCCCCCTAATCCTTTTCAAACTGCTGTTTCCTCAGGCCCTTAACCTGGACTCCGTTTGTCCCCATTCCTCTAAGCCTCCTTGCTTTTCTCCATAAACACACAGGTTCACGAAAAGCACTCTTTCCTTTCTAACTCTCCTTCAGCAAGCCCCTGGCCAGGCCATTCCAGCGCTCTCTCTCCTGTCCCCCAGCAGGAGTGAGCACTAAATCTCTTTCAAGGTGCCCTGTCACCTAAGCAGTGCCCCTTGGCATGTTGAAAGACAGCTGAGTCCATCAGCAACCATCCTTAGAAATATTAACATTATTTATATTGATAGCATTTACTTCACTTTTCCAGAACTTTTCATCCATACTCGCTTTTTGGATATGGATGCTATTCTCTTCTATTTGCTCCTTTGTTCCTACAGGGCGATTATCTCACAAGCTGGAACTTTTCATACGAATATTCTCCGTGTTACGATGTGTTTGATAAGCATTATATTTTATATACAGGGTTTGGTAGAGGATAGGACAGACTAAACTCGTATCTTGGTTTTTGAAAGTTTAGCCTGTTTGTTGTTAGCATAATACGTTTTAAGCACAGTTAAAGACGCAGAGGGCAGGACACATTCCCAGCAGCAGGAAATCGGCAGGAAAAGTCCAGGCAGATGGCAAATGTGCATCAGGGGAGAGTCGGCAGTGAGCAACAGGTGTGCTGGCAGAGAAGGCAAATGCAGCATCAGGAGCAGGGCTGGCAGCAGGCAGAGTTGATATCAAGGAAATATGGCAACAGGTAAAAGGCGCCAACCAGAAGCAGTAAACTTTAGGTCCATAAAATGACTCAGGTGGCAGGACAGGATCATAGCGGTGGAGGGTCTAGGATACCAGGCAGAGGCTGACTGACAGTAAACACAGGAGCACCCAGGGTTTATCCATTACTGGAATTAAGATGCAGGATGGAGGTTTTTGTTTTTTGTTTTTAAGATTTTATCTATTTATTTGAGTGAGAGAGAGAGAGGGAGAGAGAGAGAGCACAGGAGAGGGGCAGGGCGGGAAGGGCAGAGGGAGAGGAAGAAGCAGGCTCCTCACCGAGCAGGAAGCCCGATGTGGGAGTCCATCCCAGGATCCCGAGACCATTATCTGAGCCGACCGCAGACACTTAACTGACTGAACCACCCAGGCGTCCTCAAAATAGGGTTTCATTCACAAGGAAGGTGATAGCTAGGGTAGATAGTCAACAAGACTGGAGACCGAGTCATTGAACAATCGCCTTCCACTTATTTCCACCTGCCTGGGACCAAGATTGACCCCGAGGCTGAATATGGAATCAAACTTGGAGGTAGGAATCAAGCTGTTCAGGGCAAATGAACCCATCAGATGGTTACTGGGTGAATCACAGGTGGCTAAGAGATTACGAAGGGGATAAGAACAGCATGAGCAATTTCTGGGTCTACTTGGTTGCCAGAAAATCCTTATCCCTTATAGGAATTTGTCTGGCACAGATTCTAGCCTCCCAGTGGAGACTTGCCTGCCTGCCCCTGGGCAGGCCTCAGGGGACCCCTGCTATCCAAATCCATAAGTCCAAGGCATAGAATAACAACTTCTGTTATACACACCGGAAACAGACCAAATTTGCCCTGACAGGATCATCTCCCATGCATTTGACAGATATGTTAAGATTACAGAACCCTTTGGACTTGCAGGCCAGAGAAAGAGCAACATGGCTTCCAGCATACCTTTTGGTCAGAGTGGGCACTCGATAAATATTTGGAGAATTGGTTAATCCTGCCCTTACGTTTAGGTTTCCAGAAAAGTAAGAACTTGATTCTAACCAAGTCCCTGGCCACTCTCATTTATCCAGGAACCAAAATATGAGGAATCTAGACCTCAGTGTGTTCTTTGGTGGTGGTCACGTGTTGAGTATTGCATAGAGGAATAATTCCCCAACTGCAGGGAGAACTGACATAGAAATTTTCTGACTATAATGTCTGCAACTTAAAATGCAAAATATCTCCTGTCTGGGAAGTTGTCCAGATTTTCAGAGCTGGCAAGTTGCTGAGTTGCCCAGGTAAATACTTTTGTTTAAATACAGAGAATGGTGAGTATAGGTGTGTACCGTCTATTTGAATGCTAATTGTTTCAGAATTGATGCACCTTTAAAAACTATTATTTGTATGTTTCTTAATGAAGTCGCTTTTGCCAAATAAATTATACCGTAATTGAGCACGACAGAAACTCGTACTTTTTGCAGTTTTAGAGACCCTCATTTCCCCTGCCCCGGAGCAAATACCGATACCACTCTGCCATTCAGGCATGTACAAGGTGACCAATAAATGCGGGAAATGGCTCTACTTTGACTGTCCAAGCAGGAGGTAGAAAGAAGTAATCCGTTTCATTTAGAGTTGTGAGTATCATCTTGGCATCAAAATGACAAATGGTCCTTCCGCATGTGTGAAGCATGCTGGAGTTAGTGGGCTATGTACCAGGGCTATAAAAACTTGGAAATGTCAACGGCATTTCCGAGCATCTGCTCTCTCTAGCCCCACATTTCTGGGCAACTGCAAAAATTCTTCAGGATGATGCATTCAAGCCCCAGTTTCCAGCATACACTGTCAGGAGAAATTTTAAATTTACATCAAAGAAATTAGGTGAATCATCCCACTCTCCCCTCTTACTGCTCCATGGGGGTCTCTGGGATGAAATGAAATGGTGGTTACATTTCCAAATGGGTTATAAACCCAGTACAACTCTCCTTAGAGACTCACAACTTACACTTCTCCATTTCCTGATACACTCGTGCGTCTCGAAAGCTACTCCAAACACACTGGGTGTAGCAGTGAGCCTTAAAGAAAAGGCAAAAATGGGGAAGAGAGCCCTGATGATGGATGTTTAAAAGCTTTGTGACCTGATTAAATGTGTGTGTGTGTGTGTATGTATGTGTGTGTGTGCGTGTACACACACACACACACACACACAAAATCTCTAGCCCTGCATCGCTGTTTCCTGGGTAACTCTGTCCCATTATATGCTGGTATAATGGCATACTAGCAAATAGCTAAATAACAACTCTCCACCCCGACAGAGAATTTACACTCTGTGAAACCTTTATTTTTGTGACTACTGAGCTTTCAATGGGGGCTACCCTTCAAAGCTTTCAAAGACAGCATTTTGGGGGGGGGGATAGTGACACCTCAAATCTAACTAGACATTTTAACTAAAGTTCTTGAGTAGATAATTATGTCAGCCAGAGGAGGATTTCCAGCTGGAGGCAGAATCGTTTTATTTTGAGAAGACTCATCTCTTGCCTCAGCCCAGAAACAACAGTAAGAACCCCAAAATGGCAAACTCGGGCAGCCTTTATCATGCCCTGTTTCAGCTTCTAGGGAATTACCAAGACACACATGGCTTTCTCCAGGTATTTTTAGAAAACAGACAATAACCGAGAAATAAACACATTGACTAAGTGCGCACGTCACGGAGATGATTGCTAATTTAGAAATACACTTCTAGCAACTCATTTTCTCCTAATGTTTCCAGGCACAGTACCAGCAAGAAATTAATTGCTTAGGAGAAGGGGGGAAAAAGTAAAAATCAAATCAAATCAACTTCTCCTTAAAAAAAAATAGTATATATGGAATTTTAAGAACATTTTACAGTCGCCCAGTTAACGGGATAGTCGGGCTCCCCTTAAGCATGGACCAGAGTCCATGCGCAAAATTCACGTTTCCCAGTCTGCAGCAGCGGCACCTCTCTGACAGTTTCTGTGATATATGCACACTTCTACTCATCTTGAAGTTTTTGATTAATGTGCAGTTAATCTTTCTTCTTGCTAATAGACCAAAATATTTCTCATCAAGGAATAAATGATCAGACTACTGATACAAGTGGCTTTTGAGAAGTCCATTTATAATGCAGCACCTTCAGCAAAAATTCTTGATTTAAAAAAAGAAGAAAAACTAAAATTGATGTCTTTAGACTCTTACAACTCTCTCCCATTCCTTTTCTTGGACAGGGGCTTTCCAGTAGCAGGAATAGAAGGGGGAAGGAGAGGAAGAAAGCAAAGTAGCATTTTACTGGGAACTCACCGTGTGCCAGGCCCCATACCGGGCACTGAATTAACACGTTACCTCATTTAATTCCCATATGAACCTTTCTGAGCAAGTATCATTATCCCCACTTTACTAATGATAAACCAAGCTTCACTGATGTTAGGTTGTCCAGTCATGCAACGAGCAAGTGGTGAGAACTCGTTTCTAGCCATTATCCCTCTGACCATAAGAACCACGTTATTAACACCCCATAGTACTGAACATCCTCAGGTTGAGCATAAAGAATGAGTGTGTAATTCTGTGCATTAGAGATGTTAATTTTAGACCAACTCCTATAAAAATATAGAATGTTTCTTGATTAGCTGAATTAACGGTGCTAAGCTTTCACACAGATATTAAGACAGAAAACAATGCCCAAGGCTTATCTCCTCACAAGAGCATGAGAGCCTCAGAGAGACAGAAGTCATCAGCCAGAGGGTCAGAGGGTTTTACTCACGGGACCAACACTGACAGGGAAAAAGACACCTTAAAAATCTATCGTTCCAGTCCACTTGATCCCTTAGGAAGGAGTAATCAGCAATTCTTGGTCGGATAATACAGGCAGCAAAAGTTTTAGGGATGAAGGCCAGACTTTGGGGCCAATTCTGGGAGGAACACGAGTTGACACAGATACAGTGGCCAACCCAGCCTTTGAGAAGGGCATGAAATGCTGAGAGGTTGACAGGTGCACTGACATGATAGACGACTAGAGTCGGGAGATCCACTCAATGTGGATTCTGGTCCTAGTTCTTATTTACGGCAAGATTCTAGACAAGTCACTAAATCTCTCTGGGCTGAGTTTCCTCATCTCTTAAATAAGAGTTTTATATCAACATCTTCAAGGTTTCAGTATACAGTAGTGTGTTAGCTTGCAGACTGTTTTTAGCTTTTTTGTTCAACAGTGGAGCTAGGAGAGAATTCAGAGTTGGGGCATAGAGGAGGCCATGCTGACATTCAGACTTGGTGCAACCAAGAGGATGGACAAAGCGTGAAAATCTTGTTCCCAGCCAAGCAATGCCAATGAAGAGAAAGGCAAAATCCAAGCAAAAGATAGCAGCACAGTGACAAGACACCAACAGTAAAAAAGGTTCTAAGGAACAGTCCACTAAGTTTGAATCCCAGGCTTTCTTCCTCAAGAAACTTAGAAGTTAATATGACAGTTACAAGGAGTGGAAATACCTGGTCTGAATGAGAAGCAACCTGAAAGAAAAGTCTCTAGGCAGCTCCTACATCCTGACACACTATTTTTATTGTCTCTAAATACAATTTTGACCAGCATTTCCAAGCATTTAGTATTGGTCTCAGTTCTGTTAGTGATTCCCATATTCTTCGAGAAGCAGAACTAAAGAAATCAATAAACCACAGAGACATTTTAATAACATCCTTCTAATAAAGGAATTCGAATCCTTAGGTTTTTTCCTTGAGGGAGGTTGGTTTAATTGACTTAGAGTAATAGCAGCTTGATTCATAAAGAATCTTTTTTTAATCTTCACTACATTTTAAATCAGTTTTGCTAATAGCTACCACCTCACTTACCCAGCTTTAAATAACACAGCCCCAACCAAGTGATAAAAAAATGTGACTTTATTTATGTTATAATTGTATAA
The DNA here is from genome assembly GCF_963455335.1 of Martes martes. Lineage (NCBI taxonomy): Eukaryota > Metazoa > Chordata > Mammalia > Carnivora > Mustelidae > Martes > Martes martes. The sequence goes on along the minus strand of NC_137891.1, from coordinate 110,539,620 downwards.
TTTTTTGAAAAAAGATGAGTAGGTAATTTGAGGATTTCTTTGGGTTTGCAAACTGCCTTCAAAGTCAAGTGGAAGTTTTATTGACTATGGGAAGAAATACATATATATATAATACATGTATCAACATATATTAATTACATTGTAATTCTTAATTTTATTTTACATACTATATTGCTGATATTCATATATATGTGCATGTGTATCAGATCACGTGCTTGGACTCCTTGATCTAAAAGCAAAACATGGAATTCTGGGTTAATAAGTATAGTTAACAAATAAATATATACAAGAATGAATTTTAGGGAATAACTCAATAACCCAAATATTAGCTAAGTATGGACTGGTTTAAGTAAACTACTGCTTAGCCTTATAGCAAATACTGTATCACTGTTCAAAAATATAGATGTGGATTTCTATATACAGACAGGAAAAGACAATCAAAATCATCATCAAGGTATTTTGACGTCACAGCACAGCACTCTACACGAGCTCCCATGTTGCTGTAGGCGTAAGAAAGTTTGAAGAGTGTGCGTGGTACTATGGCAAATGGTTTTCTCCCGGCGGAGGACTTTTGTTTTTGGTACGATATATTTTCTGTTATGTGCAAATTGGATAACAACTTTATACTACTATGATAATCAGAAAAAAAAATTCAAAGGAAGGACGCAAGATAATTCAAAGATAAAATGCAAGCAGGCTGCCCGTAGACATACATGCCTCTTGGCATCTTAATCTAAGTGAAGCATCAGGGCGGAGTCTGGCAGTCTGACATAAGTCTCGTTTCGGAGGACTCATTACCTTGCAAATTTGTGCATACGGTAGCTCATCCATGTATCACTCAGGAATCTCTTGATGATGATGATGATGATGATGATGATGACGACGACGATGATGACGACGACGGGAGTGATCCTGGCTTTCAAAAACCTATTTGAACACATTATTTCAGAGGGGAGCCAAGAGGTTGATATAATGCTGTATGTGTTTAAGCGTGTAAGCCCCGGGAATACCAGGTATTTCAGGACACATAACTCAAACCAATATGAAACTTTCAATGAATGAATGAATACAAATAGAAAATGCATAGAGGTGCGTTAAAACCCATCTGGTGTTTCAAGGTCAATAAATAGAGTTATTTAGCACAAAACCTCAGCTGTGGCTATTCTTGTCTTTTGCTTTTACTGTATTCTACAAATGACAAGAGAGTGCAGTGTGGTAAGCAGATTCTGGCCTGGAAGTCACAAGACCCAACGTCTATACCCAACTCCACCAATGACAGACGAGCAGCCTGACACAGGCCAACCCATTCACCCTCCACAGTCTCCATATCCTTATAGGGATTGCCCTGGATTTTGTCTATGGTTCCTTCCACTGAGTCTATTTCCCGTCTCAAGTCAAGAGTCTGAATGACCTGTGCCTTCATTGCTGCCGCATCTCTGGCATCCAGAAGGGTGTTCGCTCCATCCAGGATGCTTGACAAATACACAATGAAAGGATGAAGTCTTCAATGGTGCATTCTGAGCTTGTTTTGTTGGGTTCCCCCCCCCCTTTTTTATGGGTGGCTTTCAGCATGACCTAGAGTAGTGGGAGAGCAGCAGACAAAGATGAGGACCCGTCTCTTGGACAAGAGAACTTCTTTGCCTGGAAACCCAAAACAAACAAGACTGAAAAACCCCTGGCAAAGCCGTCACTGAGTCTTATTGTGTGTCACGTGCCCAGTGGCAAGCCTGCTGAGGGGCTGCTGGGAAGGTGACACAGACAAAGCAGAACCCACTTAAGAGTCTTGCTCGGGGTTCCAGTGATTGGGCCCCCTCCGCTTTGCCTTCCTCTCTTCCCTCTTTGACTGTTGCTGAAACCTGCCCTATAAATCAGATTTAATTATCTATAAAATTTGGTGTAGAAAAGGATTTACTCATTAAAAATGTTCATCAACTTGCTACCCACGTCCCAGACTAATAGAAGCGGAAAAGGAACACCATGGAAACACCAGACGGGCTGGAGAGATAAGCAAGCTTTGAAATACCTGAACCTCAATTAAATAGCAAGTTCCAGTTTCTCTATTTGCCTTTTAAAATATCACGTTGGGAATAAGTAAATGTCACCAAATAAGCAGCCTATTTTCCCATCTTTTCTCTAGGTGACTTGCTTCAACAGGTTTTTAAAAACCAGGTTCTCCTAGTTGACCTCCGTTGCCTGTGTGGTACCCAGAATATTCTCCCCACTCGTGTGTGTGTGTGTGCACGCGTGCATTTGCAAAATGTCATAATCCTCTCTACAGCCAAACGCAAGGGCTCACATTTACTCACAGAGTGAGGATCAGTTAATTAATGAGCGCCAAGGGAGGCAGGAAGGAAACTGGCGAAAACCGTCGCCAGTAGAAGATCAGAGGGGAAATGTCTGAAGTCAGTCCAAGATAAATCTATAGTCCTCAGAGATAGCCCTGGGACAGATGATGCTGGCTGCCAGCTAAGCTGCATTTCATGTGGGTATGTGTGCCTGCCGGGAGGAGGGTTTGTTGTTTTCATTTGTTAAGGAGGTAGGAGCAGGGAGTATGGGAACTTAGAAGAGTGTTAGAGTAAGTTTAACAAAGGCGAAGCTCCCCTCTAAAATTGCACATCAATTTCCATGCAACTCTTTTTGTGAAAAAGGCAACGATCTAAAACTTTTTCTCCTTTCCCAGCACATGACAGGATTTTTGTCGTGACTTTCCTCAATTCTCGCTGTGCCAAGAAAGAAAGTGCCCACAGGAGTGGGAGGGAACAGACACATGGAGTGGCAGCAAGGAAACCTGCCCAGGGAGCCAGCCTTGCCTTCTGGCCCCTCGCTTCCTTCCAGAGACAACGTCTTTCCTTGACAGTGCCTGCCTCCTGTCGTTTCTTCCCCACACTCTGCCCAACCCTGGAAATCTGGATTTTCTTTTTAAAGAAAGTTGTCTAGAGAGAAAAATAGACCACGAGCAGCCAATGGAAAATACAGCAGAGCTTGTTGATACGGTCCTGTCAGATATTTCAAGTGCTAGTGGTAAGGCTCGCTTCTTATTTCTAGAAACTGGTTTCCTTCCATTTTCCTCTTTTTGTTGATTTGTCTCTAGTGCACATAGTCTTCTGTTATTTGTCCCTTCAGTCTATTGCTGAGCTTTCCATCCTGGGATGTATCTACTCTCACCAACACACCAAAACTGACCCAGAGTAAGTTTTCAGATGTCTTAACTAGGTTTTGGAAAAGCGAGCTGCTCCAATTGTTATCTACTCACTAATAGAATGGGTCCATGGTCTTAGCTCACACATGGTCTTCAGAGACTCATGTTCTTGACCACACAACTATGAGAACATTCCTTGGCCACACCACCCAGACTGGTGGTCTGACTGACTAAGGAAGCTTGGTCTGGGTCCAGTATTTGCCCCACGAGACTACAACAAACAAACAAACAAACCAAAAAAACAAAAACAAAAAGATATTATAGATTGTGCTTTGTGATGCCTTTTTTTTCTTCCTGAACCTTTTTTTGGTATGAATGCACTGCATAGATGGCTCCCTTAGATTACGAGCAACTCATAGAGTAGAATCTTGTTTTATTCATTTCATATTATTAGCGTCTAAGACAGTGCCTAGCATTTGGAAAGATTCTAATACCTTGAAATGAATGAATGAACAACTCAGCTTTTTTAGTAGTAGAGCTGTAGAACCATCTTATTCTGATGCAAAAACTAAAATTTTAAAACCCATAGGATTTTGACCTCTGGGTTCACCCCATTACTCAGAGTGCAAGGCACTATGAGCAATGGCCCTGGTATTTTTCCATGGGCGGTGTGTTCTCTATCTCTTTCTGTTCCTATTTTGTCCTTATCCTTGCTTCCCAGATAGCCATAGAGGGCATCTACTCAAATCTCTGTGCTGTCAGTAAAGAAAATTTTTGGATTTTATTCAAATTAATATCTACTAAATCTAAAACTGCCACTCCACTTCTGCCTGCAGCGTTAAGTGCATTCATTGGAAGTAGGGATAGAGCAGAGTTGCACAGGAAGGGAAGGAGGAGGGTGTGAAGGGGAAAATCAAAGAGAGTGTTGTTCATTCAACCATCACTTATCGTTTTCTTACCCCAGGCCCAGTACTGAGCCATTCTCTTGCAAAACAGTGGTAAACAAGACTTAGTCCCTGTTCACAGTGAGTTAAAAATTTAGTGGCGCAGGTTGTATATGAACCTGGTAGACTTACTGATTTCACTGCCCTGAAAATCATACCATATAAATGGTTGTTAGGCCTTAGGCTGTTCTCCCGGTGTTGAGGATAACTGATAATGGATGAAATTTCCCAGAACTTGGGCCATGAGCTTGACTGTTAGTTATGCATTGTTGAGTTCTATGATCATTCTTCCATGCCAATAGGCGCGCTGCCACTCCCAAGTGAATACTGAATATATTCCTTAGGCAGTGGCAGAATCTGATGAAATCCAATACAGGACCAGTTAAAAACAGAAGGCAGCCATCATTGTCTTTCCAAATTTTGCAAATATAGCAGTTGGCATTCAGAGGCAGAAAAGACTGACACCCCCGTCAAATGGCTGAAGGAACCTCAAAACTCATCCTGTCCTCAAAATATGCCCCTCAAACCAGCCAGGAAATTCTTTTTTTTAAATTAACATATAATGTACTGTTTGTTTCAGGGGCACAGGTCTGTGATTCATCAGTCTTACATAATTCACAGCACTCACCATAGCACATACCCTCCCCAATGTCCATCACCCAGCCACCCCAGCCAGGAAATTCTTAATACCCTCTCCAGGAAAGACAATTTCATCACTTAAGTCATCAGATTCTTGGAAAGAAAAACTCATAGTCAGATCTTACCCACTATCAGGAAACTTTTTATTTAATTAATCCATCACCCTCTCTCCTCCTAACCTCCTCTGTTCATCCCCACCCATTCCCACCTCAATTTCTCCTCAAGTATCTCTAAGTCCCAAACTGGAAGATCGAGTAAGGTGGTGGTGATTAATCGTTGATGGGAGAAGAGCGTCTGCTCTTTGCAAAAGGCTTTGACGTATCTCAGTGAGGGGGTGGGGTGGGAGGTGTCTCACTTTGGTTGTGGGGATCTGGGAAAAAAAAAAAAAATACAGGGAAACGGAAAGAATCGCCAAAAACAAATTTCCCCATGTCACAGTTTTGTGAGCTACCTAATCTGCAAGTGATAGCTCTTCACCTCAAATCTCAACCCTGGTTCAGAGCTCTCTAGAATGTCTGCTACAGGCGCAAAACCCCCATTAAGATGCTTGACAATCTAACCCATGCAGTTCCCCTCTCAGTTGCAGCTACGTTAAGTGACATCCAAATGTTGGTAATGAGGAGACATCTGCATACACACTGGTTTTGAAACATAGAGCACTGGAGGAGTTATGAGCTGTCAATCATTTCAGCTCTTCTCGGCCCCGTGTTTATTCAGAAATAATTTTCAAGGCTGCAGGAAGCGTTGTTACTGACTGATGAGCAAGTCTGAACGCTAAGAATGAAGAATGATTGATGTTCTTTTAGGTAAGCTGGGAGACTCTTCATCCGCTAGAGGCAGCCACAGCTCAGGATGCTGATAAGGTACTGCCAGGGAGAGTGAGTGATGAGTGGTGTGTAATGTCTGCTGAAAATGAGAAGCTATGACAACAATGTGAGGAGGAATCCTCCGAACACAAATCTTATGGCTCCACGCAAGCAAGTTAATAGCTCTGAGATCTGGACTTGATCTATGACAGAAACCCCAGTCAGGATCGCTTTTCCTTTTCTGTCAGAAAAGGCTGTAGAAGCAAAGACTCATTAATTGGTAGTAAAATCCCTTTGATTTACTGATTGGCTGGTAATTTTGGAATTTTCTCATCTAAATGCTAAATTCCAAATATTTTCCAACTCATCAGATGTTACAGAATTACTAGAGAAAAGGACAGGAACTTGTAGAAACATCAAAACTATCTGAATCTAGAAAATATGGATCCCATCTTGGCATTCGTGTCAGGAAGTCAACAACCCTGAAATAACATCCAGCTAGCTTTCCTGAACCTTAATGTCAATACAGAACGTGACTGAACACAAATCTATGTTTTCTGACAACTGCAGAAAATTCTTTTGATCATTGGCTGTTGACCAGCGGGCCCGCAAGCTACGGTGATGCCCCACCACTTTTCTCCTCCAACTCCCACCCTTACCTGCAGCAGCTACACATATGGATGCTCTCAAGAACATGTAGTTGGGGCATCTTCTGTGCCAGGCATGGTGATGACTCCAAAGATGCAGTGGTGGATGAAACAAAAATGCTCCCTCTTCCCATGGAGTCCACAGAGCAGCGTAAGTCAGAGACACTGAATGCAACAGATGCATTTTGATAAGCGTTCTGAGAGAGGAGTTGCATAGAGTGTTGTGAGAGAGGATAACGAAAGGGACCTAACAGAGTCATAGAAGGCCTCTCGGAGAAAGTTCTAGGTTGAAATGTGAAGCTTGGGGACACCTGGGTGGCTCAGTTGGTTAAGCAGCTGCCTTCGGCTCAGGTCATGGTCCCGGCGTCCTGGGATCGAGTCCCATATCGGGCTCCTTGCTTGGCGGCGAGCCTGCTTCTCCCTTTGCCTCTGCCTGTGCTTGCTTGCTCTCCCTCTCTCTCTCTGACAAATTAAAAAAAAAAAAAAAGGTTAAATTAAAAAAAAAAAAAAAAGAAATGTGAAGCTTGACTAGAACACCAAACAAAAGAGGGGTGGGTGAGTCGGGAAGGGTTCTCCGCAGAGGGAACTGCCTATGCTAAGAGCCCATGCTCTTAGCATGTTAATGGAAGAGAATAGCACATTAGAGTTACCAGTTTTCCTCAGACAGCTGAAGTCATTCAAACTCAGTGAAAACCCTATCTTAAAATAGAAAGCCTCTAAATTTATTATGAATAGTGAATTATTATGAATCTTGACCCTCTCACTTGCTCTGGATTCTCAAAAGTTATTAACCAGCATCTTGGGACTCCTTTTCTGGCTTCATTCTCATTACTTCAAAGATTTTTATAACTTTTCTAGTAACAGCGAGGGTGAGATAAGATAATCTATTAGTCTACTCAGTTTCGTGGACTCACTGCCCTGGAAAAGCTGAAGGATTAGAAAGCTGGTAGAAGCAGGGGTGGCAGGAATTTGGAGAGAATGTTGGAGTAACTTTAATAAGACAAGGCTTCCCTTCCACTCTCGTGCTTCCGGGCAAGGAAAGGCAGGCCTTATCTTCCAAGGTCTTTTTTTGTTGTTTCCCAATTAGTAGACAATTCACAGCTTACTTTTGTGTCAGAGGCCCCCTGAAGGTTCATCATTATTCAAAATGTCAATCAAAATGCCCATCAAGAGGAAACCTGTATGGAGATGGGCTTTGAGGACGAAGAGGAATGATACGCTTTCTTGGCAACTCATGAACACAACTTTGCCCTTCTCTTACTCAGGAACCTGTAACTGAGCATCATGATCTATCAGATTCACTCAAAACTGCAGTTCAACAAGTACTTTCGGCTACATTGAACCTGACATCTCGTCCCCAACTACTCCCCTCTGTGGCCAGATTCATTCTCAATGTCAAGTTCTTGCCCATCGATTCCACCTCTTCTATAATAGATCTCAAGTCTCTTTTCCTCTATGTTATCCACTTTGCACTTCACCCCTATTTCAATCTCTCATTTTCCTGATGTTCCACAATGCTCATTGCCTGTCCTGTGCATGCTGTTATGAATTACATCCTCTTACATATAAAACAATTAGAGAGCAATGCATGTACTTTATTTCTCCTCCACTAATTTGGAGAATCCTTAATTATAGAGATGAAGTCTTAAACTTCCTTGAAACTCTTCCAATGCTGATGCAAAGCTGGATCCATGGCAAGCTCTCAAAATAAAGGAAATATTAATAAAATAAAATCATTTGGCATCCCATCTATGTGGAATGCCATGCTATGAGCTATATGGATTTGTAAAGGACGTGTCAGCCTGGCCAACTCCTTATCTCTCCAGCCTCAGTTTGCATACACTACTTTTCTTGGTAGCTTTCTTAAATCTAAGTACAAATTAGATGTTCCTTCAATGTGTCACCAAAGTAACCTGTACTCCCCATAGTATCCCACTTTACATAGTGAGCCACTTTATGTAAGAGCTCATTCACAAGACTTTCCTCCGGGCTGAAAGCACCATGGGGATAGGGACCACATTTGACTTTATTCATCATTTAGCCTCAATGCCTAGTTGTCCCATGGTAGACACTCTGTAAATATCTGTTGAATAAATAAATGAAAAATTTACTCACTTCAAGGCATAAACGATCTAGTTATTCAAACAGAAGAAATGCTTAAATATATATATGATGCATACACATACAAATTATATATGTTCATATATACTAATGCGTCGGTTTTATTGTTTGCCTAAAAGAATATTGTGGTTTGAATCTACTTTGGAAATGATTAAGAGCTCCTTATAATGGCAGTTGATAAACTATAAGTCTGAAAATAGTAATTATTAATGCAATATATAGATCTCTAGATTCGCGTGGGTAATAGCAGATGGTAAAACTTAACCAGGTACTTACCACAAACCCCTATGTGAGCTCTTACCCTTCATTGCTCTTATCTTTCTGACCACACTTTATTCCTCATTGGGATGCACACCTAAGTGAAACATATTCATTCCTGAGTTAAGTAAAAACACGAATGAGAATAATTTTTATCTTTGTGTTTCCGCAAGTTCAAAGTTTTGTAAAAACGGAATTAAGATGGAGAAGGCTTTTATGAGTCACCTTAACATTTTCTCTCCTTCAAAATCAGACTGCATCAGAATCTGCATTCCAAAAGTGCCAACATTGAATATAGTTTAAAATACTTATAATGACTAACACTTCTGAATAAACTTCTCCCACCATTTAACTCAAAGACACTTCCATCTTTATACCTGGACTATAGATTCCAAGCACTATGAAACATGGCCAAATAACTTCTAGCTGTCTATCAAAGTAGATATCATTTGAAATTTACTAATTCCTACCTAGGGTTGGTAAGAACAGATACATATTTGGAGACCATAGCAGTTCATTCATTTATTCCTGGGCTGAACAAATATTTCAGGAGCATCTACTATGTAGCAGGCAAGGTATGAGGTGCCAGGAATTTAGCAGTGGGCAAATAAAGAAGTATTTTCTTCCTGAGGTCTCTATCCCAGAGGAGAGAGACAATCCAGTTTCTCTTTCCTTAGCATTTTTGGCACAGTTGTCTACATTCCTCAGGATCTATATGATCATGAGTGTGAATAGGAGGCTTCAGGGATCAAATGAAATGACTTCATTACATTTGAATTCTTCTAACTTACTTTTTTTCCTTTTAAAGTGGGCTCCAAACCCAACATGGGGCTTGAACTCATGACCCCTGAGATCAAAAGTCTCATGCTTTTCCGACTGGGCCAGCCAGGCATCCCTGAATTCCTCTAACTTACTTTTGATATCTTTAATTTGGATTATCTTACATGTTACCTGTACATACCGGCCTTGACTAAGGCTTCGTTGTGTCACCGGAGAAGTGTGCCTTGCTCACAGGAAGAAAATATTACTTATTTTGCAGATTTTTTATTTTGAACTTCCTTTCAGAAGCCATTCTAAAGACACCTGCTGCAACAATAATGCACCAGCAGGAGTTTACTCTGATTGAATAAATTATTTTTTATGAACCATAAAAATAAAAATGAGGAAATCTTATTTCCAACTGATCCCATTAAATCCCACTCCTGGAATTTCAACACATTTCAACATTAAATGGGGGGAGGGGGAGCTATCCTTTTCAAAGTACCAATCAGGACTCACCTTCAAAGAAAATAGAAAATGAGGACTATTCATAATGCAATGGAAAGAGTGTAAGAACATGATTGGGGAAATGTGGAAGCCAGAGATCAAACCTCGGAACAGTAATCTGTTCATTTGCCAAGGTGTGCTGGTACCAGGCTGGAAGGAAGATCAAGATGAGGAATCTGCCCTTTCAGGACTAAGTGAGTCACCATTAGGGCTACCCTGCCCGATTAGCTCACATGGGCCTTGGTAAGAATGGCACAGACCAAGTATCTTTGACCTTCAAGTACCTTTGACCCTGGACTTTTCATATCCCATCTATTTGAGGAAGGAGAGTTCTTTACTGTGAAATTGTAGACGATATTCCCAGCAACTCCTTGATTGGGAAATGAGTGGTTTGGGCTGTAAAGGAAGGACTGAATTAATTATTAATATTTGTCTATATCCAAAAGGTCAGTTTTACTTGTTGTTCTCTCTTTTAGGGAGGAAGAACTGTTAAAATGTTATTTCAACATATGATTGTTTGAAACTGGTTTTTGAAACAATGCTCCTGGGAGCCCAAAGCTTCTGCCAATGTGCCCCCAGGGGGAGCTGTGTGGTAACCCAAAACCTTTGGGAGGTGCCTAAGGGATTCTCCAGTCTTGCCATCCCTACCTTTCCTTCAGAAGCTCCATTTAATTTTTTTTTTTTTTTCAATTTTAGAGTTTAGTGGGAAGTAGTTTTTTGAGGGTCAGGGGAAGTGAGGATTCTGCAGCTTTCTATTGTATATAAACTAATGGATTAAAGAAAGAAAAATTGCAATATATGCACTGGTCTTTACCTATTTCTGTTTGAGAAACGCACTGAATTTCAATGATGTGCACAGAACGTGAGGGAAAGTTCTTTGTGGATTTTTGTTTGTTTGTTTGGCCTTTATTTATGCAAGTTAGTGTCGTGAAGATTACTTCTCTGGTAGGTCAGAGTGCTAAACGATACTGTGAAATAAACATTTAGGAAATGCAAAGTTACTTGTCAAGACAACTTAATATTGTTGCTCAGTTTTCTCCAAGAGGATCCAATGGAACTCAGCATCACTATCAAATATTGTTTCCTGGCCCTGGAAGGCGAGCCCACGTTGAAGTAAAACATACACCAATTTTGACAGGAAGCCTACATATATAGAGTGCTTATGTAAGATAAAGATGTGTTCATTTCCAAAGGTAGTTTTAAAATCTGACCCAACTAAAATGTCATGCTATTCATTATTTGAATTCTCTTATGCATTTTTACATCCTCCCAGTGCCCACTGTGAACTATTGCTACAGGGTGTAATTCCCGTTAACAATATGACAGAAACAGCAACTGTGTAACTAATTCCCCACAATGCGTGTGTCTTCTGCTCACACTACATTGAACATACTCCCTCATGAGTCTGAAAAGAAGCAACAGTACACCACCCCTTTGAAGAGTGGAGCAAATAGAGAAATAGCGGGGATTGTGTTCAGTACTAGATGAAGTGAAGTCTTGGACATTATGTGTGCGCTGTGCTGTGTGTTGGAGCCATTATCTGTATGCACACACAGGACACTAATGTTGACATCTAATTAACATTACGAAACGGATTAACTCTCAATAAAATCAGCACAAAGTATAGAAATATGTCTTGATGCAACCTATTAGGCCATTTATTTAATAAATTAAAATACTTAAGGAAGGAAAGTCAGTCTGGCATTTTCTCCAATCTATTCTCCTCTTTGGTGGATGACTGAATTGTAGAGAAAATTCAAAGAGTGGAGGCAACACTACATTAAAAGCTCCATAATCAAAACAGAGAGCATAAAAACACTTGAGCATTGTCTAATGGACAATTTATCATCCAAACAGATGCATTCATTAAGGGAAAAATTACCTTCAAATATCAGTAAAATAAATTGAGTCTCTTCTGATTTCTTATTTCTGCAACAAGGGTGTTCCAAACTATAGAAACAAGTATATAAAAGATGCTTCAGTGCATGAGCAGGACATTTTAGGCATTTAAGTTTATTGTGCAAAGCTGTTTGAACTGCTTGAAGATGGTAAATCAAGCAAATATGGAACATTCCAACTGGTAATGTCTTTCTGGGCCAATTACTTTTCTCCTATATTTCAAAGACAGAGACTGTTTTGTTACTTCATGGCTATTGTTATTATTAATGCGACAAGTACCACTAATAAGAAATCATTTTCTCCTTTGCCTTAGCTATGCGGACTCCAATCACTCACCACAGTTTCCCCTTCTGTGGCAGGGAAACAACACATCTCTCAAGTGCGGAGCAGAAAGACCGGCCCCCTCAGCCCCCACCTGCTATCTCTCCTTATGTGAATTCTTGGTGCTAAGCTCACAGTCAGATGGCGGAGGGAATCGCTCTGTGCAGTTGGTGGCCTGAGCCTTCTGCTCCATCAGTTTGCTGCACCGCTCTGAAATTAACACGGAGAAGCAGCTCGGTAGTTGCCCTAAGGCCGCAATCCAGCCACTAAATGGAATCAAAGAACTTTCATAAATAAACAGGCTAAGCAGTAGCTCACTGAGCTATGGCCCTAAGGGGCATGGAAAGTTCTTCCTTTCCCTATGAATGAACTTACAGAGAACTTCTCTAGACTTATGGGCGAATGATGACAGAATGATGCTGCTGTTATTAACAGAGCACCTACTATGTGCAAGCACCTGTTAGGGACTCCTAATCTTCACAACTATCCCACAACTATCCCACCTATCGTATTATCACCCTTTTACTGCTCAGGACACCGAGGTTCAGCATGAGATACCAAAATCTTTCCATCGTGTCAACTTCCTCTCTCCTTACTGATCCCTGATTATAGAATTATGGAATCATAGTCTAAAGAACATCTGGGTCCTTTTATTTTTGCATATTAGAAAATAGAGACAGCAAAAGGTAAAGTCCACACCACCAATGTGCGTCTTACCAGGCAAGAGTTTAGATAAACCACATGTGGTTTTAATTCACTAAGCCTATCTGTCTCTAGCTGGAGAGCGAGGCATTGTAGGGACAAGGGCAAGAAAGTACTTTGGTGTCTGTCCAGCCTGTGTGATCTTTGGGAAAGTAGTTAACTTTTCCAACCTTCATTTCTTCATTTGTGAAATAATTAGTGTAGACAAAATTTATTGAGCACTTACTGTGAAATGTTTTTCTAAAGCCTTTATAATATATAAACTCATTTAATCCCCAAAACAGCTGTATTATTAACTCCAAGTGATAAACCTGAGTTTCAGGGAGGTTAAATTATTTGTCCAGGGTAGTAAAGCTAGGAAGTACTACAACACATGTCCTAACTCTATATCTTAGGGCAGCAGCTACCTTATGCTTCCCTGCTCACATGGCTGTTTTAAGGATCAGAGACTGTATACAGTATATGAACTACATGTTCATATGTGCTATGACTTACTGAGGTGAGGCAGAGGCCACCTTTTAAAGAGTGCTAAAAGCTAGTATATCACACATAATGATGACAACTATGTCGTTAAAATTGTTTCATGTAAACTGACTTTGCAAATGAGACCAGGTATACACCATAGAAATTTGCCAGGTTATGAAAGAAACAACAAGCTTTCTAGAAGATTTCCTTATTTAAAATGTATCTATGAGAGCAATTAATGGTAAGTTTGGGAGGAGAAGCAGGGTCTTGGCATCTTGCTTGTTTAGAAAGCCTATTTTGCATTTAGAAAACACTCAGCAAAGAGACTCAAATCATATTGCAATAGGAAAAAAAAAATAAGCATAACCATTGTGTCTGTATTTTAGTCATGACTTTGGTCAACTATACACCAAGCTCTGACCAAGACTCTGGGGATGCAAGATGATTGTGACATGGCTCCCATCCCTGGGGAATCTATAATCCATAATGTCCTAACCCAAACATCCTCTGAATTACTCTTTGGTAATGAACAGTTTCAAAATCTCAAACATAAAAAATTTCAAATCTTAGCAAACACAAAAAAGCTGCTTGCTCCCACTCAGCTACACATCCCTTGTGGGTAATAATTGGAGACTCTACACAACACAGTCCCTTGCACCCAGGCTAATGGGGGCTCTGTGGTTTGAAGTTGCACCATCTGGAGCAAGGGACTTCTCATCACCAAGACAGAGGAGGGTGCTGAAGGGGTTCTGCATAAGCAAGTAAATGCTGGGACCGGGGAGTGGGATCCGTCCTCACTGGCCCATGCCAGAACTAGCCACAAAGCCTGCTTTCCCACAAGAAAGCAGAGGAGTGCAGTGCCCCCCTGTGCTCAGGAGCTGAGAATAGGAAATGGGTGAGAACTTGAGGCCTCTAGGGTCTGAGGCAAGCAGAGGAACTATATCAGGGCATCTAGAACATTCTGTGCTCCCAGCCTTACAGTAGAGAGATTAAGGAGTAGGTGGACAATGCTAGCTAGCAAGGCAAAGTGAACAGAATCTGTTTTCTCCATTTCCCCACAGTCCTTTTAAGGGGAAAATATCCGAAGTATCTGAAATAATTACAGCATCAGCTCTTGGTATTAACACAGACTCACAGACCCCATCTGGTTTGTGTTAGAGGGCTCATTTAAAAACAACAACAACAAATAAGCCCTCTCCAATGAGCAAAAATTTTTTGTATAAGTTCCTTATACCTAAAGTCCATTTCTAAACTTGAAGCTTTTATTCACTAAGAGAGCTAAATCACATTTTAGCAATGGCTACGTTGCATCACACGGAATGCTTTGATTTCTCCCATCTAAGTTGAAAAAGTTGTCACAAAACACCAACAAATTCAAAACAGCTCTCAAAATGACTTTTGTTAAAGGCAGATTCCTGAACTATTCATCTGTGTTAAAATGCATTTTGCCTTGAATCATATGTCATGTTGCCAGCAAAGAGTTGTTTCCATGCCAACTCGTTTGCAACACGGGGGAAAAAAATCAAAGCTACTAACATCTGGAAGATGTCAGTACTGATGTAAGCCACTTGCAATGAAAAACAGGAGACTGCAAGTGTCTGCCAGAGAAACCCTATATATGGGGTAACACTTTATAATATAATTACCTAACAATGCATTACTATTCCTTTTCTGGGGTGTTTTCTTGATCTAAACTCTGTGCCAGAAAAGGGTTGCAGCAAGAAATAAATAAGTAGATAGATAGATATTAATGTGCTTCATATGCACTGTTTTTGGTTTTGTTTTTACAAAGCCAGTGCATTTTTCTGACATGAGCCTTTGACCAAGCCACTTAATTTTAGGCTCAGTCTTCAAAGTGGAACAAGAAACAATTGATTCACTTTCTACACCTTTCACTTTCCACCTGCGGTCCTACAAAGTCCCTTTTTCAACAAACACCATCAGCGAGATAAATGAGTCGTTGCGTCTCAAACAATGAGTCTCATGCCCAGCAGTTCTACATACTTAATTCTCTTTTGACCTATTTCTCTGTTTTTCTTCACCGGTGTGGGTGCAGGCTCGTGTGCATGCATGTGTATCTAGTGACTCGTTTTAGTAACATGGATTTGTTCATTTATTTCCTAAGGAATAAAGAATATCACAGACCAGAGCGGGTTCTTGGAATAGTATCTATGGTCAAAGAACCTGAGGACACTGAGTTTTTGAGGGCATCCTTAACGTTGTCACACTAGCTTGGGTCTTATACAGGTGAGAAAGATCCACGGACTACACTTAATTGGCAGTAGAAAAGCACAGGTGTTTCATGTTCTGACTTAAAAATGAAACAAAAATTTCTACTAAGCCTTAGCAGATTGTCAGCACACAGGGGGTCATGTTAACAGAAACAGTTTATGTTTCTGACTCCGGCTTCCTCAAGCAGGACCTCAGATTCTCCTCCAAGTCCTTGTCTCCCCAGTAATTCTGGATTTCAGCAAAGTGTACCTCATCCCCGATCTCGGGAAAACTCTGCTCAGCTGTTCGGCCGACCGTGTCTTTCTTCTGCTGCTCTGCTCACCTTCACCCTAAGACGCCGGCTCTGCCACCAAGCACTGCTGCCAACAGGTTAGTGTGTCCAAGCTGCCCCGGTGAAGATTACAAGCTTCACAAGCTGGGAAAGAATGTGCTTGTTTAGTGTCTTCCTCCCCCTGGGAGTGTACCCAAACAATAGTATTTGAACCCAGAATATTTGGTGAAACAACTTTTAAGGGATTTTTTTTTTTTTTTAGGAAAAAACCCTCTGCTTTCCTTGAGACTCATACATGAGTCAGCAGGACCTGGGTCAGTGCTAATCCGTGAGATAAATTTCCAGAACAGTCACTGTATGGTATCTCTCCCTCCCTGCTGGCATTCAGATTCTCTTCCTGAGTCAATGGAGTCTTGTCTAGATCCTCTTCGTTTGAAATGAGTTCTTTCCCAAGAAGCTTATCTGTCTCTTATAAAAAGATTCTGTCCCATCAGTTCACCAGACACACCCAGGTAGGTCTGGATGTCAGCCGAAATGCTAGGTGACGATCAGCTACAGAGTGGTCAGAATATCTATTGTTTTTCAAGGCCCAAGGTCTTGAGTCATTTTCAGGGAGAACTCCTTCTTAGGGGCCGCCCTCTGCCCTAGGCTCTCACTGTCTGCAGGTGTTTGTAGCCACAGTTCCAGATGCTCCCAACACGAATCTGTTCCTCTCACACTGAAAAGAGAGATCAGGGACCCCTTGAGTCATCCCACACTCTTGACATTTTGGCCTTCTTGGTTCCTTGAGTTCACAGCTGAACTGTAGTTGGAATTCTGGCTGACTTGCAGGTTCACTCCCATTTTAGGCTTTGGAGCTGAGCCTACTCGATTGTTGGGTGGAAAGAGAGCCCTAATTCAATAACTGAAGTGAGCGTGTCACACCATCTATCCCAACACTGCAACTATGCCATTAATGGAAACAGTTCTAGTTCATGTCTGTCTTGGTCCTCTCACTCCCTTGATCTCTCAGGAATCTTGCTGCTAAGCAAATGTCAATGGGCCTTAGGGACCGACATCTACTACCTCCTCCCCACTGCACAGACTCTCTGCCCACTGTCTGCTCTCACATTCCCACCTCTCCCATCTGTTACGGGCTGAACTCCTGACATGCCCTAAATACGTCTCTAGGACATGTGCCTCTCCTGCTCTAAGGCTGCCTGGGCCTACTGCTTCCCCCTTGGGGCTGAGCCTCCTTTCTAGGTATCAGCCCCGATATTTAGACTGTCCCACTGCCTATTGAGCTCAGAATACAGGTTCAGACAATGGAGTCCCTCCAAGTCCGACCCGGGGACTGGTGAATCTCAATCTCGGCATATTCAGGCATTGGAGTAGCTCAGAGAAGCCAGACCTACAAGAGAAATCACACAAGCCATTGGACCACATTCAACTGGCAAAGAGAATTTATTTCATCCATGTGGTGTCTTAAAAATATTTGTGTCAATCTTGAAATTTGGTAAATCTCACATAAATCCCCCAGATTTTCAGTTTTTCTTGAGACATTCAGAAACCCTGATGTATTGACTCAAATTTCATCATGGTAACAATCAGCTGGAGCTGATCACTGGCTCCCCCAAAGGACACATGTCCCACCGTCCATAAGAGTACTCTGTGTTCCCTATGCTGCAAAGGTTATTTAACATTACCCTGGCACTGATGATTTTCTAACAGTAGAGAACCATTTCTCTCTATTCCTGTCTCCATGAAAAGTAAGAAAATGAACAGAAGAAAGAGAAGTCTGCATATTTAAGGAAATATGCAAGAGAGACACTATCATGCCTATGTGTGTGCATGAGTATGTGTAATGGAAGAATAATCTCACATGTTTAATAAGTAGAATGTATGCGGGTCGGTATTTCTTATACATTGGCCACTTTGCCTATTTATAGCTATCTTGATCCAGCCCCAAGCCCGAAAGATTGATAGGACATCTGCAACCCAGGTCTGGCTCTGTAAATGCTTCAAATAAATAGTCACCTATACATTATGATTTAAGAGCAATGG
Source organism: Martes martes (assembly GCF_963455335.1). NCBI lineage: Eukaryota > Metazoa > Chordata > Mammalia > Carnivora > Mustelidae > Martes > Martes martes. The sequence continues at coordinate 110,521,867 of NC_137891.1, read as the reverse complement.
AAATTGGCCTTATTCATCAAGAATCTCCTGACAGCTGGGTTATGCCTCACTCCCCTCCCACCCCTGCCCCAAGGCGGCTGACAGCACAGGTGTAATTGTCACTATTAACGCTATTAAACTCATTCAACCACTCTGTACTAAGCTCCTCTACATGCTTGGCACGGAATTGTGCACTTTACAGAATTTTATTCACCTTCATTTGCGGCAGGCCTACCGTGTACAGGGCTCTCTATCAATATCTTTCGGATACTGTATTAGTTATAATCCTCCAAGGTAAAAATTATCCCCATATTATAAGCAGGCAGAGGAGCTCAGGAAGCTGCCCAACTGGCCTATGGACACACCTTGAAAATGGGGTGCCAAGACTCAGACCCAGGCCGATATAAGTTTAAATGTTGTTATCTTTCAGGAGAATAGAATATCCTCACCTGACTACTGTTGGCTTGGATGGCTAAGTCTCTCCATACTGCTCAAAGCCGAACATGATTCACCAAGAACAGAAGAGACAGCTCAGTCTGAATCTGCATGCTCCTTTTGCTTTCTCTTGCATTAACTCGGAAGACACTCACCGACAAAGAACACGGGTCTCACCGGACAGAACCCAGGCTGGTTGTTAAAAAGGCTTTATTTTTAATTTCTAAAATACCCTCAGCATGTTACAAGACTGAAAAGAAGCTGGGTTGGTTTTTTTTTTTTCATAATCTGACTTCCAACTGCATTTTCCACTGCAGGGAGGCACTTAGCCTTCCATAATGTTATGATCGGCATTTTACACAAACTTTAACCTCTGCATGTTAATAAATAGCAGCAGAAACCCATATGTAGTAGCACAATGAAAAAAAGTAATAAAGCTGTTCATTACCCTTGACTCCTCTGCTCCTTTGCCCTTGTTTTCCCTCTGCACGTGGTCAGAAATTGAATTGATATTGAATTTGCTTCACTTGTGTAATACTATTCATACATGTTTTGTAATTCATTCACTTCACTCACATTTCACCTTTTGTCATTTCAATCACTTTAAATCTGCTTTGGCCTCTTTCACATTCAGTCTACTAAGTTCCTGGGCATGAGCAGAAGATTTATTAACTTTACTTTCTGGGCTCTGGTTCCAGTAGGAATAATCTCATCAGGAGACAGGTTTAGATATTGACAACACGGTTGGCCTGAAATAAAGGCCCAGAGAGCGGGAGATGCCAACTTCCAAAGGCTTCCCTCCAAAGCAGGCAGCACTTTGCAACAGTATCCCGGAGAGGCGGAGTGCGCAGGCTCTGTAAGGCGATGCACAGAGCTCGTATCCTGGAGAGCTGTTTTTTGGAAATTTGGCAAGTTATTCGGTTCCTGGGTGCCTCAGTTTCCTCATCTGCAAGACGCATACAGAAATAGTACCAACCGCTTGGGACTGTTTTGAAGATTCAATGAAAAAAAATGTACATTAAACAGTTCACAACACGCATTCAATAAATATGCACTATTTATTATGACGGTGAAGCCAAAAAATGTAGAGCTAATGTCTTCACTTTAGGAACGCACTGCCAAGTACATGACAAAAGACCTAAAAAACACACTACTTCAACGATGTAATGAACATAAAAACAGCAACAACAAAACTGCTTCATTGGAAGCAATTGTTTATTCAGCCTGTCAACAGGTGTCTTTAGTAAACAAACCTGGTTGTCTTTCAACATCGTCTTCAAATGTTACAAAAGCTGAGTAGAAGATAAATTTCCTTCAGCGATGTAAAGGATCAATCCTTCTTTAACTGATTCAAGCTCCTTTGGGGCTTTCTTTATTTCCGTTCTGTATAACTCTAGGGTAATAACATTCCTTGGGCCTGCTACCTGCCATGAAAGGGGCATAATTTTTACTCTTCCAGTTCTTAAATTTTAGAAACTTGGTGAATGAATCACAATTTTATAGATTCATCCATAACTTACTTTCCCTGTATCTCTGTCTTGGGTAAAAAGGCAAAGCTGAGTGACCAGAGACGTCAATGAACCAGAGCAGATCAAGGCCAACGCAATGTCATAGAAAGACATGGTTGACTTCCTGGGGTTAAAAATGACAGTGACATTGACATGGGTATAATTGACCCAAGTAGTGCTTATAGTAGGAATAACAGATGAGGAAACACTAAGTCTAGGTGCAGTTACATTTCCAAATTAAGCCTGGTTTAGCAAACTGGGTAGATTAGAATAGAATCTAGGTGGAAAATCCTAAAGGTAGCTGGTTGCTCTGACAAAGACACGGAGCAAAGTAGACTTGATTATTTGGAGGCAAGTTAGGTGTTTTCCCTCTTAAGAGACAAGCATCTGTTACTGCAGGCCTGAGTCTTTGAAGGCAGAGGTGATCTCCTCATTCGTTCAGGATGATGGATGGCTATATCTGTGATAAAGCTACACATGCCAATGGAACCCAGGGATCTTTTGCCACCCAGTCTCAAGGATCTCTCAGGAATCCAGCCCCAAAGAAGCTACCCCCTTGGAGTTCTCACAATCTATTTCCTAGAGTCTTCTTTCTTCATACCCCCTATTATAGATATATCCCTGGTAGCAAAGGCTTCTAAATGAGTCATGACAATAGTCATTTTAGTTTGTTCTCATTGAAACTATTCCAGCACCATTATCAACCCCAAACTGCCCATCTCTGGCCCCTTTCCAGGTCAGTTATAGCTTTCTGGAAGTGTAGTGACTAGAACATGTTCTTCTTCAAGGGTAACATAATACTTTCTATTTTCATTCTAATACACCTCTTGGTGATGCCAAGAACACTCTGGCCTTTTTTTCGCTGCAGCTACATACAAAGTCTTCAAGACCTTATACGCCATGGTCCCTTAGAAACGTTCAGTCCAGCCACGATTTACTGAGCTCCTACGGAGGACTACTGAAGAAGCAAGGCTCAGTCTTGTCCTCAAGTAGCTCTAATCTTTCTGAAGCCATGAACATCTTAAATAGCAAAGCCATATATTATTAAGTATCATAGGTTAGGTTGTAAAAGAATCCCAGTACTTTTATTTTAAAGCAAGTATATGGCTGAGGTATGGTAATGGCAATATACTTACTTAATAAATGGGACATAAGAAAATAAATCGGGTGACTTTCATTTCTATTAGGTGGCATTCAATGGTAAAATATTTGATCAGGATCTTATTGTTACTGAATATTCTCAAGGGACACTCAGACAAAGACAGACATCAATATGAACTAGAACTTTGGTGCTCCTGGCCCCGGGAAGTGGGCCATCTCACACGCAAGCTAGAATTTCTTTTACATTTCTAGCCTAAATCAGAGCTGGCAAATACAGAGCCTATGTATTTCTCTGCCTCCTAAAATAAATATCAGTACTAGATCACAGGCTTTTTCTCACTGAGCTCGGAATGGCCACATAATTTTTTCTCAGTTCAGCCCTCCTGGTGGCCATCACAATCAACCAGAAATTAGCATTGAAAACTAATACTTGTTTGTCAACTTGACCTCAGGGCCAGCATGTCTTAGCCCATACTGCAGCCTGGATATAGGGGAAAGGCATCTACCATGTCCTAATAAATTCTTGGGATGCTTTCCATCCTAATGACTCCAACAACCCCAAGTCAGAAGCAATTACAGACAATTATAGTAGATTCTCATTTCCAAACAGAAGTGGAAGACATGAGTATAGTTTCAGTGCAATGAGCCAGCTGCAATACGAAATGTATGATGGGCTCTGATAACAGGAAAGGTGTTTATATGGTAACCATATGCCAGAGGGCACTGTATTAGTCAAGGTTCTCAAGAGAAACAGTAAAAAAATAGGATGTGTAATGAGAGATTTAGTTTAAGGAATTGGCTCCTGTGATTATAGATGCCAGCAAGTTCCATATCTGCAGAGTAGCCTGGCAGACTGAAGACCTAGGGAAAAGCCAGTGTTGCAGCTCACATCCCAAGATCACCTGCTAGCAGCCTTCTTGCTCAGGGGAGGTCAGTCCTGGTTCTGCGGAGGTTTTCATTGGATTGGATGAAGGTGGTCTGGATGGTGGAGAGTAATCTGCTTTACTGTTGGATAAGATTAACATTTAAATGGGTGGACTTTCAACCCATCTAACACACCCTCACAGAACACATCTACAGTAATGTTTGACCAAATATCTGTGCACCACTGCCCAGTGACACATAAAATTAATCTTCATAGGCACTTAAATTTCTTCCCAATTCATAATCTGCAAAATCTATAATTAGTAGTAAAGTACCTATATAGCCACAGTGGGTGATTTGTCAATGTGTCTGCCTCTCTGGCACTTTTTAGTTACCAAAGCTTTTCTGTCTGTTAGGCAAGGGTAAGCCCTGTCAAAGAGTGCATAAAATAGAAGCTTCCAATTGTAACAGATTACTATTATCCGAAATTTTACAGTCTATTCTCTGCATCCAAAGACATCCTTTGGAAATGCCATTTAAAAAAACCTATCATCAGAGTGGTGCTCTCATGCAGTCTCATTGTCAAATAGGGAGAAAAAAATAAAATTCAAAACAGTATGGAGGTCAACTTTTTGGCATACTGACCTTTTGTAAAGTTCTTTTCCCTAAATATTTAACATATAAAAATATTTTCCATATTTCCAGAATATAAAAAGAACTTCTTCAAGTCAATAAGAAAAAGACTAATAGGGAAAAAAAAAGTGTAAAAGACACAAAAAGGCAAATTTACATAAAATGACAACTACACTTATAGTGAGACAATCTATCAGTGTTAGGGGAAATGAAAATGAAAACTCCAATGAGATACCATTACACCCTGGAAATATTGTCAAAATTTTAAAATTTTGGATAATATCGAATGTTGCAAAGAATGCAGGGCAACAGGAACCCTTTTTTGAGTAAAACCACATGGGAGAACAATTAGCTATACGGAGGAAAGTTGAAGCAATACCTACCTTCCTGCTAAGCAATTCTATTTCTAAAAAAAATTCACACATATGCACAAAGAAATATGCTAAAATATTTGCAATAACATTTTAATTTCTTTGTAATAGCCAAAATATCTTTACTCCCATTGCTACTCCTGGGAATAGGAGAATGGTAAGTAAATTGTGACACATTTTTACTTTGGAATACTACATAGCAATTCATTAAATGGACTAGATCCATGTGTCCATATTTTTTAACCTCAAAAATATGTTTAAAAAAGGCAATCACAAAAGAAGGATTTTTAACGTGCACAACTCTATATTCTTAACGTATGCATTGTAAGTGGGGAAAGAATAAACATCCAATTTACTGGTAAGAGGAGGGAAAGAATGAGATCAGGTCAGGGCTGAAAGGGGCTTCAACTAAAGCTGGATTTTCTTTTTTAATTTTAAAGAGAGAAGTGAGGCAAGTGTGGGAAAATGTTAATATATGCTGAGTCTGGGTACCTATGTGATTATTCAAATATTCTCTGTATTTTTCCAAAATTTGAAATATTTTATAATTATTTTCTAAATGTTTAAGGTATCGTAAGATTCTCTTCAGGGTGTATGTGTTGGTTTGCTTTATATTGTCAAGGCAACTTTTATCAAGTAGAAGTAAATACAGAAAATGTACCTTTTGGGGGAATTTTGCAAATCAATCCATTAAGTCCAAACAGAAAAGACCATTTCTGACCTTCTCAAAGCTGGACAATAGTAATTTTCTCCTCTTCAGATCTCCCTTCCATTTAGAACCAAGGACCTCTTTTTGTGTTTGTTTCCGTTGTTCCAAACTTCTGTCCCTAAAGCCACCTGTTTTTTTCCCTGACCGAGGAGTGGTTACACATTTCCCTCCCACAGCTTCTGCTAGCTCACTGCACGACTTTTGTGTTGGGTGAATATGAAGACCCAAGGTTGACTGGAGAGGCAGTTAGAAAACTTGGATTCTAGCCTTAGAGTTTACTGCTTTGACTGCAGATGGCTTACTCAGCTATTCATACTCTTGTGTTATACTGAGGTGCCTCAGTTTCCAAAGGTAAACTCGGAAATAATGCCATTTCTAACTGTAGAGTTTTACTTGGGACATTCAAACAATAAAAGAAATGAATTGGTTGTAAAAGTACCAAACAAGCCAATCTCCATTTTCTCATTATCTCTTGACTTTGTTCAGCCCATCCCATCAACTCGTTCATAAATTCATTCATTAAACACATTTTCCTTCTGTACCAGCAACAAGAACTCTCAAAACTGCCAGGTCATTTTTTCGCACAGTATATAAACTAACGGAAAAAAACATAAACTCTTCAGTAGGAATGAAAACCATTCTATCTAAGAATACAATTCAAACACATAGACTCTAAGACCACATGGGATTATAGACAGAGAAAAAATTGAAAGCTGATAGCAAGTGTTCTCCAAAGAACAGGTCAAGGACAACATCGTCTGACAAGAGACGGCAACACGTAGTACTCTTTGCTCGATAGCCGTGGTGATCAGACTTTGTGATTTAATAAACCAGTGAAATTTCCCTCCTGTATTAGATATAACGTAAAATCTTATTTCCCAAATAAAATCATTAAACAAACAAATGCATCCTTCCATAGTCTATTACCAAATTTATTTAGAAGATAGTACATAATTAATGTCTTAGCCCATTCAGGCTGCTGGAACAAAATACCATAACTAGGTAGTTCATAAACAACAGAAATTTATTTCTCAGTTCCGGAGGCTGGAAGTCTGAGATCAGGGTGCCTGCATGGTCAGATGAGGCCCTCTCCTGGGTCTCAGATTTCTCCTTGAGTCCTCACAGGACAAAAAGGGGCCAGGGAGCTTTGCGGGAGCCTCTTTTATAAAAGCACTCATCCCAATTATGAGGCCTCCATCCTCCCAACCCGCCAAAGACCCAACCTCTAATACCTCCACCTTGGGGATTTCAACATATGAATTTGGGGGTAGAGGCACACAAACATTCAGACTGTAGCACTTACAGAATTAAAAACAATCTTTTCAATGGATGGACTGTTTTCTCATTCTGCTGTGATTTGGGAAACCCTACTATATAGTGTCATGTGAACGATGTAGTTTCATTTAGTCAATAACTGTGCCTATCACGTTCCAGGAACTACTTTAGGAATTTTGGCATACATCCATGAACAAAATTAAAGGTTCTTGCCCTCTCTTTATTTTTTATTTTTTAAAGCATTTATTTATTTACTTACTTATTTCAGAGGGAAAGAGAGAAGGAGAGCACAGATGGAGAGGGAGAGGAAAAAGAAGACTCCCCACTGAGCAGAGAGTCTGACATGAGTTAGATCCCAGGACCCTAAGATCATGACCTCTGGCAGACGCTTAACCAACTGAGCCAAGTAGGTGCCTGCTTGCTCTCTTTTTAAATTATTGGCAGGGGGAAGGTTTGTAATGATTAACCTAGCTTGAAGCACAAAACTTGTTTTTCACATTGAATCTAGGAATTTTCTTCTAAATCTAAATGTAGCTCTTAGAGGCGTGCAAACAAACCTGCTACATATTTGAAAAATACAGTCTACTAAAATTAAAAGGAAACTCTGATGCTTTATTGCAAGTGGTAAATTTAAGGCTGAAGTTAACAAACGATCTTCAATTGACTGAATATGCAAATAGAAGGTTTTTTTGGTAATATTAAAATCTGCATTATTTCCATTTCCTTTTATAGTTAATATGCATATTTCTGTCTGAAAAGTTTTAATGACTCAATTGTTAATATTTCTATTGAACCTGGGATAGGCCACTTTCTTTCTTTCTTTTCTTTTCTTTTTTTTTTTTTTTTTTAAAGATTTTATTTATTTGACAGAGAGAAACACAGCAAAAGAGGGAACACAAGCAGAGGGAATGGGAGAAGGAGAAGCAGGCTTCCCGCCAAGCAGGGAGCCCGATGCAGGGCTTGAACCCAGGACCCTGGGATCATAACCTGAGCCAAAGGCAGCCGCTTAACAACTGAGCCACCCAGGTGCCCCTGGGATAGGCCACTTTCTGATGTACCTCCATGATCAAAATAAATCTTTATTATTATTATTCTTATTTTATCTTTTAGTCAAATTTGGAACTTCTTATTTTTTTTTTTAAGATTTTATTTATTATTTGAGAGAGAGGGAGAGAGAGAGATGCACATGTGAGGGGAGGGGCAGAAGGATAGAGATAATCCCAAGCAGACTCCACTCCGAACACGGAGCCCAACATGGGGCTTGATCTCACGACCCTGAGATCATGACATGAGCCAAAATCAAGAGTTAGACACTCAACGGACAGAGCCACCCAGGCACCCCTGGAAACTTGTTTTTTATTAGTCATGAAAATTTTCTGAGACTAACATTATCTGATTATCTTCATTTAGATTTCATTTTTAGAAGTAGTCTTCAGTCAAGCTATACCTTGTCTAAAAATTATTGAATCAGGTTTATGTCTTCTATTAAAATACATGTATCAGAATTTCCTTTGTTTCCCTAAAACTTATGGATTATCAATGAACTAATATCTGGTATGATTTAAGAATACACCTAGACATTTAGCAACCCTTGAATTCTTGCCTTGCCCTTGTCATCAATAAAGCTTTTCTTCACCTGTGCTTCATTCAAAGGAGATATGCCTATTTCTCAAGTGCAATTCTTAATACTTTTACCTTAGTATTAAACCAGAGATACACACTTAAATGCCTATAGCAGCCAGAAGGATGAGAGACATGAGCTGTTCATGAACTTAGCTTATAAGATAGTAGGGATAATGATGGGGACTACAGTCGAACCAGAGCACATATGCCCTTCTAAAGATATTCAAATATGTACCATTTTCTTAAAACACTGTGCATGACCAAATCAAATACATCTGCAGATATGGCCTGCAAGTTTGCACTTTGCAGCTTATGTCTTAGACACTGCTTGCCTACATTACTGTTATATACTTAGCATATGTCAGCCTGACATAAATCCTCAGGTTCCATTTATTGTTACATAAAATGAGTACTATTAAATAACCAGTAAAGATCTAGTACTGTGCTAGCTGCTATGATTAGTCAAAAGAAGTATAACATATGACTTCTTTCCCTAAGGAATGAAAATAGAAGGGAGAAATTATTTGGCACCTGCTATGTGTAAAGCATTGTACAAATATAAAATAAATTGTATTTCTTTTAATCTTCACAACTTCACAATTAGCTATTATTCATTATGGTTATTCATCCAGTCAACAAATATTTATTAAGTACAACCACAGAGCTAGTACTTTGCTAAGTCCTGGAATTTTTAAGATGAAGGAAATGAAAGGTAGGAAGGTTAGGAAATTTGCCGAAGGGCCAGGATTCAGCTTCATACCTTTCTGAGCCCATGATCTTTCCCCTAGAGGAAAGCACAGAGGAAGAGTATGGGCTGTGAGTAAATCTGACATGATTTGGAATTCTACCCAAGCACTTTATAGCTACATCTCTTTCTTTCTGTGTTGCACTTTTTACTGTCTCTCTCAGAGTATTGTGGCATTGGAAAGGGCTTTATAACCAGTCCTGGCTTTTTGATGGATAGAGAAAACCTTCCAAGCTGAATTCTAACTGAAATTGTTTTCCTACTGTGCAAAAGTCATTGATTCTATGATACTTCCTGTGTAGCCATACCAAAGAACTCGCCTTCAGAAACTAAGGTTTTGCTATTTAAATGTTTCTAAAATATGTGGGTTAGGCTGATCAATCTCTAACCTCAGAACTCCTCTCGGATTTACATATATATACATACACACATATACACACACATACACATACACATGTCTACACATACATATATATACATAGACATGTATACACACAGGTGTGTACGTATATGTGCAGTTATCAGCAATAAGCTGGTCGTTGGTCAATGTGAATAAATAGTTTTGTTCTTGACATTATTATTTCATGATTAACATAATAGATTCTGCTGTTTTTATCTGAGCTATTTATATATTTTGGAGTACACTAACAATCAAATATCAATCAAACGTGTTCATTTATACCTTATGTTCGTAGGACATTAACTAAAGACCAAAAGTTCTTTAAGGACAGAGGCTAGAACTCCTCTCATTTATTTACTTATTTTTTTCATCCCTCACAGCACAGGGAGAACAGTTGATGAATGAGCAAGTGGGGGCGTAGATAAAGAGGCTAGTCCTTCTCCAGATGGTCTCCAAATTTGAACAAGTCATTTTTTAAGGGAAGCCCATATCTCGGGGATTCATTTTCTCTCCTGTTTGACAAATTTCAAATGTTTCAGGACATGATACAGTGTCCTGGCATTCAATCAAGTTTTGATGGATGGAGAGAGGTGGGTTTATGTTTGCAATAGAAACGTTTGTAATTGAATGTTGTGGTTACTGTTAGTAGAGTTCTGTGACCTAGGCATTAAAGAAAATATATAAAAATAAAAATATTAACTCCAAAGTGTCACTTCAGGAAATCATCTAAAACCTTTTTCTATAAGAAAGAAGGATCCATTGCTATTTTCCCTGGAATTCGCAAGCACTTAAGCTTCCATTTTTATCAGTCATTGCTGTCTTGATCACACTTCTATTTCTTCATGTAGCATCCAGTTGATGTCCTCAAGGGTACATTTCATCTGGTTTATATTGAGCTAATTGGCAATTTTACTCTGTGTTGACCTCACTTCTCATCTGCAGCAATTATTTGCAACTACCTCTCTTTGGTCTCTAAGCTGTTTGAATAGTGACCCTGATTTTGTCTATTAGCCTTTCACATACAGAGGGATCGACATTATTGCACCAGGGAAAGTATAACTGCCCTTGGCCTGTTGTCATTTCTGGAGGCCTCACATAAGGCACTTCATTCATTTTTTGTTCGGACTTTGCCTCTCCAGTGTGAATCCTTCACAGCAGACTGTCCCTGGGCTCACTGAACCAATTGCTAGGAAATTTCACATCTTCTATTTCATTTGGTTTTGGCCCCGCCCTAGGCTCTATGTCTTTTTTTTTTCCCCCCGTTGTACACTGCAGCTCTACTGATGTACATAGTTTCTTCCAAAACACACCAAGCAATTTCCCAAGATAATAGCTAACATTATCGAGTGCTTATCTTGAATCAGGCACTATTCCTGGATTACTTCACACAACAACCTGAAGAAGTAGGTATTATTATCATCCCTAGTTCACAGACAAAGAGCTGCATTCTTAACCACGACTGTGCTCACAGGGTTGCTACTTCAAGCCTTGGTGCCTTTTCACATATTCCTTCCATTTTCCAGTCAGTACTGCCCTTATCCCCCCTCTACAGCCTTGCAAGCTTCTGCTTAACCTTTAAGACCCATCTCAGTTTTATCTATAAACTCTTTTTGAATCCACCCAAAAGATTTGGTCATTATCTTTTTTTGTGCCAAAACTATGCTCCCCACCATAAAAATTTAGTATTGCTCATCTCACCCTTTGCAACAGTTTTGGTTTGTTTGTCTTTGTTTTTGTTTTGTTTTACCTATCTGCTTCTCTTACCAAATTCTAATGACTTTGAGAGCGGGACCTTGAATTGTTTACCTTTAAAGCCTTGTCTCAGGTGCCAAATAATTGGTCCATCTCAGGGTTAGTTTCTAACCACTGCTTTGTTTCTTGACTATGAATCAGAATTTCCCTATTCCTTTCTATGTCCAGTAACTTTTTTATTGAACACTGGACATTATCACTAATACATTGTAGAGACTCCATTCTGTCATCCTCTGAAGAGTATTGATTGTATTAGTGGACAGCTCATTTGACAGCTGCCATTGTGTCCGGGAGGTGTTACGCAGTTATGCAGTGTTTTGCTTTGCTCTCTAGATCCAGGCCAAGTCTAATGTGTTTCCTGATTCCTTCAATATCCAAATCCTGTCTTCTTGGAAAATCTGACAGATTTTGGTTTTAGGCTTTGTTAGGGAGAGTCTTACGTGGGTTGTGGGCCTTATTCCTAAGGCGTGATCTTTCTTGGGTCTCAATTGGGTGGAGGATGTTATTGAAATAAAATGATCTCTCCGTTCTGGGAGATCCAGAATTCCAACGTTTCCTGGCTTTTTTCTCGCCACAGATGCTCATCCTCTGGTGTCCTTGTCCTACTCTCCAGTGAATCTTGGTGGTTCCAATGGATGTGTATAGCTTAGTCCTCCACCACAAACTTATAAAGGATACCATACCATATTCTGGGGCCCTTACTCTCCATAATTCTCTAGCTCTGATACCTCATCCTGCAGAATCCAGCCATTTCAGCCAATTCAAATTTGATCTCAGTCTCTGTAACTCAGTGAGGTCACCATGTTTTTCTCAGACACCAGCCTTCTGCACTATTATCAAGAAATTATCCCCAGGCAGAGTTAGATGATCATGAGGCTCATCTTTGATTTCCCTTGTCTCTAGGACTGCAGTGTTGTGCTGGCTATTGTCCAATGTCTAGAAATAGTTACTTCATTTATTCCAGTCTTAATAGTTGATTATGGCAGGGGAAGTAGTCTGGTATCAGTTATGATAGCATAGCCAGACGCAGAAATCTACTCTCTCATTTAGCTTTATATCCCAAGCATTTACACGTATCTAACAAACAATAAGTCTCCAATAATCAGTACATATTTATTTAACAAAGGACTGAAAGAATGATGCTTTTCAATGAGTTATACTATTCTAGCCAAGTAATATATTTATTATCCTATGAGATCACCAAAATAGATTTTATTCTGATGTAAAATTAATTTACTAAAATTAATGGTGAATGAGGAGAGAATTTTCTCTGCTGGTTTTCAGTTGTTTCCATTTATTTATAACCAACACAATTTTCTAGTCCTTTGACGGTAGGCAGATAAATACATAGGCAAATTAAAGTAAAAATTTAGGTTAACAGGAGTGCCTCAGAGAATGGAATTCTCTGTTAATATAATTTTCCCAACCAGTGAGGGTTAACAGAAAATCCTTCTGTTTTGTTACTTATTATTAAAAATGTCTATGAAATAAAGGAATTCATTTTCCTTTAGAAGAAGCCCTTTAACATATAGCATATCTGAGGGAGGTGACTTTTCCTTCAATGACTCTAAATACCAATGCACATTGTCCAGTCCAGACAGGTTCTAACACCTGGAACATGTTCACGAAAGAAAGAAAAAATCCAGGCAACTCCTCTCAATTACAACTACACCAAATTCTGATCATACAGGGTATGTGAGCTTTAGGGAAATGAACATGACTCTACCCCCAAGTTCAAGTGTGATTCCAGAGACAAATGAATATTCTCTCACAGCACCTCCTATATGCAAAACACAGTCTCTCATCCCAGCTCTCTGTAAAATGAACTGACTCGACACTTACTTTCTCTATTTCCTGCCAAGATCAAAAGAAAAGCAATAACCCAGCCCTCTGAGTCCCTGAACTCCCTAATGATGTAGAGCTGTACCAGAAGGAATCCTGGACTAGCTCCTGGGAGACGCATCCCCAACTGTGCACTTTGTTTTTTCTCAGTTACATCCCTGAACACAAGGTCACCAGCCAGTCATTTTACTGGCTGAGGAAAAAAGCTTGCTCCCCTTCCTCTTTCTTTCTTTCTTTTTTTTTTTAAATTTATTCTACTTGGGGTTTATCTGAGCTCTTGAATCTGTAAATTTTATCTTTCATCACTTCTGAAAATCATCAGTCATTATTCTCTTCAGATAGGGCTTCTGTTACATTTTATTTCTCCCCTCCTTTTCTCCAGAAATCTTCATCTCCCTTTTATATTTCTCATCTATTTATATCTCCTGGATGGAGTCTGGATCATTTCTTCTGGCCTTCAGTCCAGCTTATAAATTCTCTCTCAGCCGATTTAAACTGTTTTCCAACCCAGCCACTGGGTATTTGTATTAATAGCAGTGTTCCTCAAAGTGTGGTCTTCAGAGCCATAGCACTAGTATCACCTATGAGCATGTTAGATGTGAAAATTCTTGGGCCTGAACTCAGATTGATTAAGTTGGAATCTATGAGAGTAGGGTCCAGGAATCTGTGTTTCTAACAAGATCTCCAGCTAATTTTTATGTATGTTAAACTATATGAAGCCCTGATTTACAGTATTTTTTTCAATTTTATAAGTTCTATTCTTTTAAAAATACATATGATAATCCCTTGTTTCTTGTTTCCTAGAACACTTTTTAAGTTTTTCTTTTATTTCTTTAAACCTAATAACCGTGTTTGTTTTCTCTTCCAATATGTAAAGTTGCTGGGGACCTGTTTCTGCTTTATGCTCTTTTTGCTGGTCTTACTCACAGTACCATGTCTTTTTCTGTACTTAATGTGTGTGTGTGTGTGTGTGTGTGTGTGTGTGTGTGTGTGTGTTTAATTGTAAAATGTTCATTTTTCTTTCAAAATTGCTTGCGGGTATACTTTGAGGCCTGAGACAAAGGGGGTACTCCCCAGAGATAATTGGCATTTTCTTGTATCAAGTGTAGAGATACTTGAGATTTACAGAGTGCTTTGAACCACTCATGTGGGCTACCAATCCATTTGAGAGCTAGTGGTGAAAACTTCTCTAAAGCAATTTGGATTTTCTTCCTTATCTGATTAGTTTAATGTCAAATTTCCATTTAGTCCCCAGCAACTGGAGGAGGATTGGAATTACTTTTGAATACACTAAAGAATTCACTCTTAGGGTATTTTTACAGGGGTATAACTCTCCACCTTGTATGGGCCAGAGCTTAGTCTCCTATTCCTTAAGCTCAGAAGACCACATAGTCTAAAGCTCAAAGTCATCAGCTTCACCAAGTGACCTCTAAGAAGCATCAATGTTTAACTTTATTTAGATTTAGTCTGATAAGATAAAGCATTTTGTCAGCCCTTTCATACATGTAAGGTCACATATATATGATAAACATACATACACAATGGTGTGCTGGACCTGCCTTGTAACAGCCCCCAAGGTTGAATTGTGAACATCTCTTCACAACTATGCAGTCAGTGATATTGTATGGTACCTTAAAATCAGCTATGGTATGCCATGAAATTTGACAAATACAAGAAATCAGGACACTTTTTCTCCTAGAAAGCTGTTATTGTTAAATATTTAACAGCACCTAGCAATACACATATCCTGTCCAACATTTTTGCTCATGTTCTTCAGAAGGATGAGTCTAGCTCTTGAACAAATATAATTGGCTTTGCTCCTCCCTCCCCACTATCATAAACTTTGTTTTCACTAGAGACCAATTGTGTACATTCAAGATAAAGCTGGTTTTCTTTTGCTTCTCCTAGTTCCTTATTCAACCATGGGTAATTGTTCCATGTAATTCAACTACAGATCAAGACTCTCCTTTTTTGGTTTTCCAATAACTTAACTGTAGGGTTGTTATTGTTATTTCTCTTTTTTACAGTTAAAGGAACTGAAGCCCAGAAAGATGATGCAACTTGATGAAATCTACAGACATGAAAAGGGCTAGAAGTGAGATTCAACTCATCTGTCTAACTCTGAAGCCATCCTGCCTCAACTATGTCATTTTTAGTCCCCCAAACTGACTGGTTTCTCCAAATCAATTCCTTCCTCCCTTAATAATTTTTTCCTCCTCCATAGTCTTGTATAACATTTACGATTTCTTCTTTCAGTTTTAAAAGGATAAATTCCCCCAAGTGTATTTCATGAAAAATTAAGGATTGGGAAGATGTTCTGGAGCCAATTTAGTTTTAGAAATGATAGATATTATAGCCTCCTTGTTGGAGATCCATATGTACAATAACATATCAGAACTCTGAAGAATACTACAATCAAAAAACCTTTTTAACTGTATTCAATTCAGCATTTTTGAGGTTTAATTTTCCCACAGAACTCCATTTTTTTGCCCTAACATTCATTAACATCCCTGTTTCTGCACACATTTTGAGAAGTGACATAATATAGAAAGATAGCTTCCTGATCAATTATCCTGTCCAACTCAAAATTAACTATATGGAAACTCCTTTTAATTTTATTTTATTTGCCACAATGTATTTCTGGAAACTGAGTTATAAAGCAGCTTGGAATAATATTATGATTTGAATGGCATATTCTTAATGAAAGACTTACCATCAAATAAATTATAAATATGAATGATAATCTTTCTAAAAAGCAAAGGCACCAAAACACTAAAATGAGCTTTAGGATTTTAAAATACTAAAATAGTACAAAGAGACTGTATATTTGATTACTGAAGAGA
Source organism: Martes martes (assembly GCF_963455335.1). Taxonomy (NCBI): domain Eukaryota; kingdom Metazoa; phylum Chordata; class Mammalia; order Carnivora; family Mustelidae; genus Martes; species Martes martes. The sequence goes on along the minus strand of NC_137891.1, from coordinate 110,505,787 downwards.
AACCATTGTACTATAAAGAGAATTCACATCTCATAAAATATGTAATCCTGCTGTCTCATAAATTTGATCTGAAACTAATATTCTGCCATAGTAAACATGATTAAGCTTTCAAAGAGTCATTGACTTCTAGGGTGTTAGAAGGACTTTAGACATTAGTGGAAACACCCAAATCAATCACGAAATCAAACACAGTTACCTGTGTGTTAATAAGAAACTCAAAGATGGTGAATATTGCCTTTACTTAATTTATGTTTTAAACATTGGTGTTGGAACCTATAATTTTTAAAATTACAAATATAAAGCATATCATCTGTTCAGGTCTTTTGTGAGTCTGATATGCAAACCATCGCATAGTATACTGATGATCTTGAAAAATATACTCTGAATTTCAAGTAATCAAATGAGAGATGAACTTTGGAACATGACACTCTGAAGCTGCCTATACCAAGATTATGAAGGAGGAGCTGATTAGTCCAAAAGCATATTGAATGTGCTCCTGTAGGAGCTTATTTACTTGAGAGTTATCCCTTTCTATTAAAACTTTTACCTAGGGGGTGCCTGGGTGGCTCAATCATCAAGTGTCTGCCTTTGGCTCAGATCATCATCCCAGGACCCTGGGGTCAAGACCCACATCGGGCTCCCTGCTCAGCGGGGAGCCTGCTTCTCCCTCACTGACTCCTCCTGCTTGTGTTCCCTCTCTGTCATGTAAATAAATAAAAAAAAAACAGAGAACTTCTACTTTGGAATTGTAGGTGACTCTGGTTAACTAAAGCTATCACTCAATTAAGATTTTACTCTAGGCGCACCTGGGTGGCTCAGTCAGTTGAATGTCTGCCTTTGGCTCAGGTCATGATCCCAGGAACCTGTGTCCAGCTCCCTTCTGGGTGGGGAGCCTGCTTCTCCCTTTGCCTGCTGCTCCCCCTGCTTGTGTTCTCTCTATATATCTCCCTTTCTCTCTCTGTCAACAAATAAATAAATAAATCTTAAAAAAAAAAAAGAGAGAGAGAGAGAAAAAGATTTTACTCTATGTTGAAATATTGCAAATGGACCTAACGTTTTGAGAAGCTGCTAAGATTGCCTACCTCTCATCTCCACAGACTCTAACAGGATTTTATTTCCTTACTCATGCTTCAATTATTTGACCTTTGCTATGTGATAAACTAACTGAGGCATTTGAGGATTGCTTGTCTGAGAAAATCTTTATTGGTCCTTCTCTTTTGTAGTATAATTTTGCAGGGTACAGAATTCTAGGTTGGTGGTTTCTTCTCTCAACACTTTAAGTATTTCACATCATTTTCTTTTTGCTTGCACAGTTTTTGAGGAGAAGTTGGATGTAATTCTTATCTTTGCTCCTCTATTGGTAAGGCATTTTATCCCTCTGGCTCCTTTCAGAACTTTGTCTTTGTCTTTGTTTTTCTGTAGCTTGAAAATGATGAGCTCAGGTATAGTATTTCTTTTTCTTTTTTAAAAGATTTTATTTATTTATTTGACAGACAGAGATTCCAGGTAGGCAGAGAGGCAGGCAGAGAGAGAGGGGGAAGCAGGCTCCCCACTGAGCAGAGAGCCCGATGTGGAGCTCGATCCCAGGACCCTGGGATCATGACCTGAGCCAAAGGCAGAGGCTTTAACCCACTGAGCCACCCAGGCTCCCTAGGTGTAGTATGTTTGTCATTTTCTTCCTGCTTGGTGTTCTCTGAGCTTCCTAGATCTGTGGTTTAGTGTCTGACATGATTTCAGAGGAAATTTTCAGTCATTATTGTTTCAACTATTTCTTGTTTTTGGTTCATTCATTTGTTTCTCTTTCTGGTATTACCATTTTGCCTATGTTATATTTTTTTACAACTGTCCTACTCTTCTGGGATATTCTGTTCTGAAATTTTTTTTAGCCTTTTTTTCTCTTTCCTTTTCAGTTTTGGAAGTTTCTCTTGAAACTTAAAAATTCTTTTTATTTTTTGAAACTTAAAAATTATTAAAATTCTTAAAAACTCTTTCCTTATTGTGTCCAGTCGACAAACAAACCCATTGAAGGCATTTTTAATTTCTGTTAGATTATCTTTTAATCATTTGTTTGTTTTTTCTTTTTTTCTTAGAATTTCCACCTCTCTGCTTACGCTGCCCATCTGCTCTTGTCTTTGGTTTGCTTTATCTATTACAGCCTTAGCATCTTAATCATAGTTGTTTTAAATTTCTGGTTTGATCATTCCAACATCTCTGCTGTACATGAGTCTGGTTTGGATGCTTACTCTATCTTTTCAAACTGTGTTTTTTGTTTTGTTTTGTTTTGCCTTTTAATATATCCTGTAATTTTTTTCTTGATAGAGGGACATGCTGTACTGGGTAAGAGGAACTGCTGTAAATAGGCCTTTAGTAATGTGGTAGTAAGTTGTAGGGGAAGAGGAAGCATTCTACAGTCTTGTGGTAAGGTGTCAGGTTTTTAGCATGCCTGTATTTTTTTTTTTCAAGATTTTATTTATTTATTTGAGAGAGAGAAAGTGAGAGGGGAAGAGAAGGAGCAGGTGTGGGGGCAGAGGGAGAGGGAGAAGAAGATTCCCTACTGAGCAGGGAGCCCAATGTGGGGCTTGATCTCAGAACTCTGGAATCATAATCTGAGCCAAAGGCAGACGCTCAACCAACTGAGCCACACAGGCGCCCCAGCATGCCTGTATCTTTGCATTGTGAACTCAATACATATTTTTAATTCCCTTCCTCTCTCCACCTCTTAAGTGAGAGAGGATGGCTATACTGGGCTGGAATTAGGTATTTCCCTTCTCCTGGGTCAGTTAGGCTCTAATAAATCCCCAGAAGCTTAGGTTCTGATTAAATAATTTCTTGCAATTTCATCTGTGTTAAGGAGAACAGAGTTTCTGACATATCTCAGATTTCCCCTCCTTCTGCCAGAAGCACAGGGGGATTTTTCTCCAGTGTGCACTGTAAGAACCAGGGTAAGTTGAGGGTAAAACTTATGTAAGTATGGGGTCCTCTTTATGACTGGGTCCTCCTGGAGTTTTTAACTCTGAGTTGTATACACTGAGCCTCCAGCAATTTGTCAATTACATTTGAGGTTTCCATACCCGGGTACTGGTTCCCACAGAGGCTGCTTCTCAAGCATTTCTCCATTGTTAATATTTGATTTTCTGTATTTACCTGTAGGTCCCTCCAATTTTGGGGACAGTAGTTTACTCTGTGACCTCACTTCTCTTAGGGATCTAAGAAGAGTTGTTGATTTTTAAAAGATTTTATTTATTTATTTGACAGACAGAGATCACAAGTAGGCAGAGAAGTAGGCAGAGAGAGAAGACGAAGCAGGCTCCCTGCTGAGCAGAGAAGCCCAATGTCAGGCTCCATCCCAGGACCCTGAGATCATGACCTGAGCCGAAGGCAGAGGCTTTAACCCACTGAGCCTCCCAGGCGCCCTGAGTTGTTGATTTTTTAGTTGTTCAGCTTTTCCTTGTTGTTAGGATGAAATGGAGACTTACAATCTTCTTATATGCCAGACTGAAAATTTTCTTTTGGGATCTGGGGATTGTTGACAGAGTCTAGACTCTTGTTGACTTGAATACTCTTCAAATCTTTTTTTAGTTTGTAAGTATCTTTGCAAAGGAGAAACATTCTGTTGATTCATTTATTGAAAACGTTAGCTGGATTCACATTTTTTCAAAATTTTGTTAAGCTTTAAACATCTTTGGAATTTAGGAATATTTCTTTTATCTCTACCAGTCCACTTGCCTGGTGAATTTTCTACATTTGAAAATATAAACTGATGGAACTCAAGATAATGTCTCATGTTATGATTCCAGTGTTACATTTCTGGTTCCTTGTCTTTTTTATCTTTTTCATTTATTCTTTTCCCATGGTCTCGGAGGATGCTATCATTGCTCTTATTGTCAGTCAGGGAGACAAGAAGTCTCCCTGACCTTGTCCCTTTGGGTTTCCTCCATAGAATTCTTTCTCTTTCCTTTCTTATCTTATAGCAAATAGTATCTCATATCCTCTAATTTCTTGGATTTTTCCATGAAATTTTAGTTATCCATTGATCACCTCTGTTATATGAAAAGGGGAAAAGTTAATGTAAGAATCTGAGGAAGATTCTCTATTGGACTAATCAGTCATTACCTATTAGATTCAAACTGTGGAGACTGATTTCCTTCTACTTGTAGACTTACAAATTGGTGGACCCAATTCAACCCAGATACAGTGTTAGTCCTTCAGAAGTTACCATTTAAAAGTTATTATTTTGTGAAAAAATAGTCACAAAAATTAAATGATTTATCATCAGTCGCCATCTGGATTCTTCTCATGAGAGACCTGAAGCTTTCATCATCATAGAATGCTTTGCTATTATTTGGCTACTCTTAAATTTCAGATTAAATATATTCATATAAAGCATCTGTTGGTTCTAATATGGTTCTAATAGCTGTTTTCCTGGTTTTTGCTTATTTGAGTTCTCTTGTTCTATGATCTTGTGTTAGGGTTTCTCAGTGTTATGATGTTCTAGATATTTGGGTACCTACTGTTGTTTGGTGATTTTTAAAATTTTGATTATCATTGATATGCTGGTGATGTCAAACATAAAGTGGCTGTCTCACTTTTATAGAGATATATGCCATCACACCTTCTGTTTTCAAATGTTATAGACTATTACAATTCAATGTCATTGACCGTGTTTTATTCCTGACCTCTAACTTCTTAGTAATTTCCTTTCTCCTTAAAGTACAGTTTTTTTTAAAAAAGATTTTATTTATATATTTGACAGACGGAGATCACAAGTAGGCAGAGAGGCAGGCAGAGAGAGAGGGGGAAGCAGGTTCCCCGCCGAGCAGAGAGTCCATTGCAGGGCTCAATCCCAGGACCCTGGGATCATGATCTGAGCCGAAGCCAGAGGCTTTAACCCACTGAGCCACCCAGGCGCCCCCAAAGTACGTTTTAAAGATGAATCATGAATGTTTACCCAGAGTATCTAGAAAACAGCATGATTAATATCCATTCCTTCAAATACTTTAAATATTTAGTAAATTGATACCAACGGTTTTATTCTTTATTTATGATTTAATTCTTAAAATTATGTCCCTTGGAAGTTTCTAGTTGAAGTAAATGTGATGTTTAGCTATGCTGTCTGAATTATATTCACACTGATGATAATTCTTACTGAGTGCTCATGCTTATGTGACAGTAACCCTACATATATTTAATCCTTTCTCTAAGAAAACCATTTTACAGATAAGGAGGCTAAAGCTCATAAAGATTAATTAATTTGCTCAAATTCAGCTAGTATATGGAAGATTCATGATCTGAGCCTAGAGTTGTGCAACTCCAAAGCCTGCGTCCTTTCCTCTATACTGCATTACCTCTCCATTAGGCAGGTGAGACATCTCTTTAGTGATCATGATGTCTGATTAATATCGCAAGTCTCTACCTCATTTTTTCTGTATAGATTATTAATATGTGGCAGAACTAATGAACTTGGCACAGTAAATCCATTTATTTACTCTCTAAGTGACTGATATAGATCACTGGATGGTCATTAATGCCATAGCCATTAATATACATTGTAAAGATGGCTGAAATGAATGAATCAGCTCCAAGATGGGGGTACAGGACACTGTGTTTCCCAGCTTCCATGGTGATGAAACTCAGAACACTAGACTTGGGGTCAAAGCTTGATTTAAGACTCTGCTCAACTGCTTCTTAGATGTGTGACATTGCGCAACCCACTTAACCTCTCTGAATCTCCTTTTTTCACATCTGTTAAATAGGGGTATTGACCTCCTAGCATTGTCAAGAGGATTAAATGAGATAATGTGCATGAAAGGGTATTATATTCTGAAGAGCACTCTATAAATTGAAGCTATGATTATTATTTTATTAGAGCAGTATTCACAGATAAATTCTTATGATACTGAGACTACTTGGGAAAGAGAGAAAAATGTGTTGCATGTTACTGTTCTATTATTTAAATCTTTTCACACTTGGACTCCTACATTGCTTTACAGTCTGGATCGTGCTTAACTTTCTGTTTGCAACTTAGCATCCTGCAAATGATTTATCACTTGCTTTACCATCTGTGCCTTCTATAAAATCTAGGTTACATTATAGGATTTTTGTGTATTTAGTGTCCTACGAAGATTTGACAAAATATTTTTGGGATCTTTTAATGCATATTTAAGTCTTCATTCTTCCTTCTATAATATTCCTCAATATCTTGCAATGAGTAAAAGGGAGTATATGAATTAATCAATAATAATTAATAACTTTTGACTGTGACATATGCTGAATACAATCAAGTCCTGAAGGGCAGCACATACAGCATGTTACAAGTCTGTCACAATCTGTATGATTCATGGCTGTAAATACTAGGTCATAATCAATCTTCATTCGATGAAATCACATATTTATAAAACAAAATAAGTCAGCATTCAATATTACTTCTGTCATCAGCAATGTTGTTTGAAGCTCTCCTACTCTACTATATCATTAGAATAATGTATTATGGTATTTACCAAGGAAAACACTTCATACTGGTATTTCAAAGTAAGGTGGAAATAAAATAGGGCATCGCTTCTTTTAAAGTACCATATTTTTTCCCTATCCCAAGTAAAATAAACAATGAACAATAATTAAGAGAGCAATTTGATGGTCCATTGACAAATTTTAGTGGGTCCATTTCCCATGGAAAGTACACATAGTTGAAATACGCAAAAATCTGTGTGTTTTAATTAGTGAGATTTGATAATATTCATTATAATAAATTATTTCAGCTGTAATGTTAGAACAAAGATGTAGCACACAAAGCAAAATTGAACAAAGGTCCAAATGGGATATTATTAAAATGTCAAAGTGAGTAAGCAGATGGGGTTTGTATGGCTCAGTGGATTAGTCACCAGGCCCCATTACCTTGGGGACTCTAGTGAAATCCAGTCTCAGTAGAATGATCAGAAAGTAAAAATAAAGGGTATGTACAGAAGCAAGTAAATCATTTCGTTTGTGTTCCCAACTAAAACCCAGAGGTTTTTATTTTTATTGTTCTTTAATCACAAGACTACATGGAGATTACATTACTGCTACATTTTGTTTTTATCAAAGATGTTTTTCCTCTAAGGTTGTATGAAAGGAAATAGAAGGAGAGATTGGAAACTATGCAGATTTGTCATGCCCTTCACATAGCGGCTCACGCAATGCGGTGGTTGGATGAAAGCATGCACTCTCTCTAATGGAGCTTCGGCACAATGCGTTAGTATGTGGGAAGGCGCCTCTCAAAAGCAGTGACTTTGTAACAATCCCATAAAGAAGAAATTAAAATTTTTTACTGTCTTTCATCCTGGTCAGCTCCCTACAGCAATTACTAGTGCCGACTCTTTTCAGACACAAATTGAAACATAGCCATTTACATTTCCTCCGAATTTTGACAAATCACTTTAACTTTTATTATGGCTCTACAGTTTAGCACACATCAAACCTCGCTATCTGTACTGGGAGGTTAAGATTTAGAACACGAACCTGCATTCCACAGGAAAAATTAGAGTTGGTAGAGAGTCCTTTCCCTCCATCAGGTAGAAGTATTGCTCCAATATTTCATGATAAGAAGAAAGTAATTGCATGTTACAAACTAGAGTTTGTGAAGTGTGCTTTTCTGGATGACTTTTTGGTAAGAGCTCAGAAATGTTTGGGTGGCACTCTCCTACATAAAATAAACACTTGCTGAATGCAGATTCCCGATAGAAGTGGGCTCTTGAGACAGCAGCTGCGATGTGATCATGGACCCATAATCACTGTAGAGATGGAGGTCAAAGCCAGCTGACAGAGCAAGGTGACGCAACCCAGTCTGCTCAGAGTACTGTGTTGATTTGCTTTCGGGTGTTTTTGTTTGTTTGTTTTGGAGTGGGGGACGGGGTGGGTAACACAGATAAGCACAGACTTCTATTAAAATTTAGTCTGCTCTTTGAGGATTCTTTGAGCCCTTTCGTGCTAAGAATATGTACATGGGTGTGTGGGTGTGTGGGTACAAGTTCTCCCAGAGAATCTGAGCCAGTAGAATTTTATTTGGATATATATAATTCTAAATCTATATGACAATATGTATAATCAAGACACTGCAATAAAGGACTCAATTGAAAGTAGAATAGGAGTGTCTCGCACTACACTGTGCCAATTATATTACTACATTGTTTCCTAACTGCAGACTGATAAGAATCTACAAGATCCAGAGCCCAGGGGACTTGCACATGTCTGGTGAAAATTGGAAATCAATAGGAGTCTATAATCGCAAGCAAACGGCATCATTTTCATTGAGGTAAAAGATGACAGGTATCCTCAAGCCTGTACAGAGCTGTCGCACAGGGGGCCAAATGACACCCTTTCTCCTCAGCCTGCCTTGAGTGTTTCTAGTTTGGATGCTAGGTTTTTCATTTGTTTGTTTGTTTTTTAACACAGTTCTTGCTTATAAAAGAAAAGCAAATTATTCTTTAATTTTAGGCCAAAAAAGAATGGCAAACCTTTTCACTGCTAATTAGATAATGAATATTTTTCTGAATTTACTAGGAATGGGAGGAAATTCATCATGTTAATTTGGCACTTCTGCTTTTCTGCACTCCTGGTATTGAGTGTGCAAATGTTTCCAGGCTTTCTGTCAACTCACCACAAATTCATCTCAATTCTGGCTTGAAGTGAACTCCATTTCCAGAGCTAGGAGGTAATTCAGTCTCCAGGGTCATTTGGTTCTGCCTCTTGTTTGAGTGAAGTCTACCAATTCAATGTGAAAATGAACATTACTAACCACTAGGGGCCCAGCTAAACCAAACATTTAATTCTGTTACAAAAGACTATTTTATCCCAGTTGAAATTACAAAAGTCTTTTTTTGTTGTTGTTCTCAATTTTTAGCCTGTTACATGATGTGTCCTATTCAAAGCTGTCCTTGAGTTCTCTAGCTGAGACAGAAAGACACAGTTCAGCCATAAGAATATGCGGTCGTTACGAAAGACATGATCACATCTACCCATAGAAAGGCAGGTAGTGCACTCGATGACAGCATCTCCAAGACAAACACAGAAAGAGATGTCACTCTTCAGAGAACAGTGCCTTCAAAGGATTTGCAAAATGTAAACCAAAGTTAGCTTCACAATATTCATGATTACCCTGTCCACTTTTTGAGGAAAGGAAGATGTGCTGAATTTGATGGGTGCCTAGGTCAGTTCTCTAAGGACAATGCATGGCCAAATGTCAACTTATTTCTAACATTTCTGAAAATATACACTGTCCTAGGATGCCGCCTTGTTAGTGGAAAGTGAGAAAAGGTTGTTAAGTGCTGCCCATATAGGCTGGTAGACACGTGCCTGGATTTGATGGCATTTTTGAGGGTGAAGCGGTTTCTATCTTGGAGGTCCTGTAAATGGGCGTAATAGTTTTCAGAGAAATCAGGACTTAACCTGCTGAAGGAAACATAGGTTGCCAGCTACCAGTGTTATATAGTCCACAAAATTCAGATTGAAGAGAAAATGATTTTTACGACAAATGGACTTTTTCTCTCCCTTCTACACTTCAGGTAATTTAGTTTGTTAAAAGGAAATATGGACTCAAAATAGAGATGAAACAGAAAAGAAGACTCAGTACAATGGTTTACATAGATGACATAGTGAGTAAGTGTTTCTTGAAAGGCATACAGAAATTTCTAGAGTTTAAAAGATGCCCTACTTTTCAGCATCTTGGACTCAAGATGCTGGCTTCTCCTTTAGAGAAAGCTATATTCCTGCCATGAATTCAGAACATTTTCTCAAGTGTGCAAATTCCACAAACACAGGCTAATTCTGGGCATAAGCAGAGCAGACATCAACTTGTGGACTCTGATTTCATAAGAACCCAAGAACTTCTGTCCCGAGGCTTTCAGAACTGACTTGAGCTTCCCTCTGGGTTGACCTTACTCTCTCATGGACTTCCTGCCTCACTTCATTCCAGTAGAGCTGTCATTCTCAACACACCCCTGACCTGTTTGCCTTCTCTCGCACTCACCTACGTTTTGTCCATTGAGGGTGAGGGGTGGAGGGGGTCGGAACATTTCAGGCGTTTTAGAATGCCCTTGACAGATTTCGTCATATCTTCCCATTTCTATTTCTCCTGCATCTCAGTGCAACACAATAAACAAAGGTCTTACATTGTATCCACCCGAGTCATTCACCACTCCCTACCATTTGGCTTAACAAATCCCAGGCTCCTCATCAGCTGGGGCACAGTATATGCACAATGAGTATGTCATGGACGAACGAAGGCATCAGGCGGACTCAGATGATAGCTGTCTTCATGGCACCCACTTCTGACTGGTGCCTAAAGGGTATTCCCCTGGAACTCAGAATCATAAAATCCCCTTCCCGCTTGTTCTAAAAACACTTCCTGAGAAAGTTGGCAAAATATATCCATTTTACAGCTATGAGATTTACAATTTAAAAAAAATTTTCAATTCCTTCTTTTCAGGGAAAAGGGGTTCTTTATATTATAATAATGTAGCGTCTAATGTGTTTTGCTACACCATTGTTTAATCTTCTATATCAGATAGATTCTCAAATATCCTTGGTTTTGGATTCAGTATGACTGTAAAAGTGGTTTTTGGAAAGAATCTCTTTTTGCCCCAGGGAAAAGGTAAAATATCAATGTTTGTGTAAAATTCAACATATAGGAACATCTTTTTTGTCTGGTTTCATTTCTGCTTTTTATTGAAGACAAATATTCACACACACACACACACACACACACACACACCTGTAAAAAAAGTTTGAGAGGAACTAGTTTTCTTAGATAAGAGTATTAGCTGATACTTCGGTTTATTAATGTTTCCTTAGTTATTACTCAGATTCCTTGTCTCACTGTTCAACTTGTTTATTATTATACATATAATAATATGTTTTATTCATTGCCAAGCTGATTCCAAAAGTACTACACTAAAAACAAACTTGTTATTTCGGGATAAATTTCTGTATTTGGCATCTTATTATTTTTCAAATTGTATGTGTATTTTGGAAATGTCATTATTCTAAGTGTCTTTTTAGTGTGACTTCCTTTTAATATTGTACATTTGTTGCATCTTTGTTTTATGAAGGTATAAGTAATTTTAAAAATCAAGTTATAAAAAATAATTTTTAAAAATAATGAAATAGGATGTCCTAATAGAAAGGACAGAGTACGGGGCAAGAGACTGTCTCACAGTTCAGTTCATTAGTCTTTGGCAGAGCCCAACCAAGACCAAATTCACCTAGGATAACCAATAGCTATGAGCATCTCCACAGAGTCGAGTAATCAATGGACATACTGGATTAAATTTTTAAAAAATTTTAGTACTGCAAAAAGTGTTCACTTGTAGGTACCATTGTGAAATGAGAGATCACTTTAAAATACATCAAATGAAAAATAATCATTTAACTTCATTCTACTTGATGTTCATAACTAATCATGATTTTATAAACTTGCTGGTAAAACTGTGTGCTTTCAAATCCACAAAGCAGAGGTTAGCTATAGTGAAAGACAAACTGTCTCTACCCATAACTTTCCTTTTCCAATAGGCAGCAATATTTGCAAACATGCTTTAAACTTTGATAAAGCTGCATGAGATTTTATTTTCCATTAAAACTTTTAACACTCTTTTAGGAAGCTTAACCAGAAAAAAAGCATAACACTGCTGGTTTAGTTATGAGTATTAAAGTTTTGACCAAAAGCTTGGTGATTTTGAGTTGAAATTTTGACCTAAGTAATATATAGATATGTATTTTTTAAAGAATTTATTTATTTATTTGACAGAGAGAGAGCACAAGCAGGGGGAGTGGCGGCCAGAGGAAGAGGGAGAGTCAGACTCCTTGCAGAAAAAGGAGACCAGTTGTGGGGTGGGTAGGGGGTCATCCCAGGACCCTGGGATCATGACTTGAATCTGAGGCAGAAGCTTAACCGACTGAGCCACCCAGGCGTCACAACCTAAATAATATATTAATGATCACGAATATTCACTAATATAAAATATATTCAGCAAGGTAATATTATAAATAGGGTTCCATTAAAATATATATTGGCTATTGTATTTGTGTTTTAGGCAAAAAAAGCAAGTTTGTCTTTTTAATATGTGTACAGTCTGAACAAATTAGTCTGTGGAAGTATGCTTAATAAAAACAAAAATATTTTAAAATTTAAACACTATGTTAAAAGTAACCAAAATAATAAGGTAACTAAATTTTGCTATTTGAAAAATGCTGTGTTAATGTTGCCTTCCCAGATACAAGGATAGTTTTCTTCAGTTAAAATAGAACTATGACACGAGAACCATGAAGTTCACGAATTTTGATTATAAATGTGGCATTTATTTATCTTATATACAAAAACTTGCTGCATGGAACAATGTGTACATAATGCAGAAACAAAAATGATGCAGTAGTCACTGATGAGAACGAACTGTATTCTCTAGAGCTGTCTGGTGATTTGTGCCTTGGATTACGAGCTCTTGGACTGTCATTCAATTATCATCTTTCTGTGGCTGTATTCAGTGCTATTCATCTCCTTCTTGTTGTTCTGCTGCCCTTACAAGCAGTCTAACCTGCTCTGCGTCATCAGCTTGTGCTCCTTCCTCTACTCCTTGGCCTTTGCCACGTGCCCCTTCCTCTCCTCTGTGCTCCAGTCCAGCCCAGTCTTCATCTGATGGATGCCACAAACAGGAAGGAGGTCCTCCTGTGAGCACTGAGGGACCAGAGTCCTCAGCACTGAGGACTCAGCCACCCAAGGAAATGGGGGCTCCCCAGAGCCTGCATAGATATTCTCCCTACCCCAGCCTGCTTCCGTGTCCTCTCCTCACATAACTTGTTGAACACCATGGCCATCCCCTTCTCTGAGGTTCTACCATTCCACCCTACCTCACCCCCAACCCCCTGCTTTCTCCAGGATATGGGAGTGGGCAGCTCAGATAGACCAAGCATAAGCCTGAAGGCACCTGGGAGACAGGGAACAGGCAGGACAGGCACGCAGCAAGCTGGGCAGCAGCCTCTAGGCCGCACATGTGTAGAGCACGAGGGCCCTGGATGACCAGGTCAGAGCTGCAGCTCTTTCCCTGGGAAATGGGTAAGTCTGTGTACTACATGTCCACCTTAAGAAAAAAGGTAGGGGTCAGGAGGTTCCCAAGAGACTGTGTACCTACGTGCATATGCACACATCTTTCTGAATCTAAGGCTTTGGGGCACTTGGGTAAAGTACTAGTCCTCCAGCGGTCATCTCCCCGACCCTCAGCCCCACAGCCAGCTGGCCCTTTTCCCTTCTCAGCCCGCCCTACTAGTCTCTGAGCCTTGGAGCACCGCAGTCCACAAGACAACAGAATTCCAAGGCTTCCAGGTGCCTCCTGTCTCAGATGCCCTCCTCCCTCACCCCATTCCTGCCCTGCAGATTCTTGGGGAAGTAGTCTCAGGAAGTCCCTACTCCCCACACCCTGGCCTTGCCCCACTTATAACTGTAAGACTCCAGGACTACTGTACACCACTCCTCACAAACACTGACCCAGAGGCCTAGTTCTGGTGTCCCTGACCCTAGGCCTCTAGCCTGTGGTCACCCCTTTATAGCCCCTCACTGTGCCCTTGACCCTGTCACTGCTGATGTTGCCTTCATGCCCTCTTCCCTATCCCCACCCTTGCCCTCTGTTCCTACCTGCAGAGTGGCAGCAACTTGAATTTTTCCCTTCCACTTAAAGCCCCCAACCCCACTGCCCTGGTGACAATGGGAGGCTCAATTTTGCTGAGAAAGCTCTGTATTGCAGGGAATGCAGGGACCCAATCTCTCTGTGTATAAACTGTAGAGACCATGAAAAGAAAATCACTTAGATTGAATTTTCCACTAAGCCAGCAACACAGAGATTTGAATTTGAAATTAAATGGATTTTTCCAGAAGTTAATGTATTTCTTGCCTACCTAAATTTGAGGATGGAGATTCAGGCTCACTCCATATGGACGCCAGGAAAGATTCCTTTCGCATCAGAAGATAAGTTCTAGGCAAGAGGGATCATATTTGTTTTGTGTAATGTTTCCACGGTGGGATGAAATAGGCAGTCAATTAATAATGGTTAAATAAATGAGGACTGGATCAACACATTAGCACAAATGTCATTATTAAATTAGCCAGTTGTTATCCAGCAGAAGGCACAGAGTAAAGAACAACTAAATTTGAGCCCAGAAAAGAAAATTTCCCAAATGTTGGATGACAGGAGATAAATGGGCAACATACCACTTACCCTAGGCTGTAAACATGCTCTGTTACGTGGAAGACCGATGGAAGGGCAGGAACTTGTTTGAACTTGGTTTTGGATATGGAGGCGGCAGTGGTAGACGGCATGGGGTAGGACTGCCAAAGACAAATTTGTTCTAAACCCTTACCAAATTGATGCAAGAAAGGGTTGGAAACATGGCTACAAAAGGAGACCTTGGAATTTTAGCCTTGTAAAAATAGATGACTTGGAAATCTTTTCCAGGAATGTGAAAGTCTGTCTCTTCAGCTAAAACACTCCCATCTCAGCCCCTTCCTTGCATCTTTTTCTTTCTCATTTCTCTTTTGAGCAGATGTGAGCACAGAAGTCTCCATCGTGCACCTGGAATCTAGTTGGGCAGCTGGTGGCTGGTAAAGCTTATAGGAAAAGCCCAGAAAGAAGATGAATAGAAAAGAAAGGCTCTATCTTTCCTGCCACCCAGGCCCTAAGGGGCCTGCTATAAAACCTTTGTGCTCAGTGCTATCTGCATTCTCGAAACTGCTGAGACAAGAATCTTCCCAGAACTTGTACTAGAAGGTCATCTGAAGGCCCTGAAATAATGTTAAAACACCTAGCAGAGCGCCGATCTTCCTCATTTCCATGCACTCAGACACTCCTCTATGCTTACCTCCACCCTTTCCTAGGGAAATCTACCAGTATCTTCTCTTTCATGAGAGGGCAACAAATGATCAAGTAATTCACAAGACAAGCTACAGCTTGCAACGAGGTATAATTAAAAGGTGTCACATATTTACCAACTGGCTCACCTGTAGCTCTAGCATATGGGACTGGAAATACCCTTCATTCTGCTGGAAGAATCCAGCCGCCTGCTGAGAAAACCGTGTCAGCCTGACAGCGCCTGGCTTAATTACTTCAAACTTAAAATAATTAATAAGTTCCTCATTTCCAACAGGAAAGCACTTAACCCTGTTCAATAAAATAATTCATAGCCTACATAACTTGCTACAGCTAGAAGGAATTGTTTTTTGGTGGTTGTTTTTTCCCCCTCGTAACTTTGGGTAAGTTGTCTGCAGCACATTGAAATGGTATGTTCTTGCTGAGCCTCCCACAAGAATGTTGATCTGCTTCTGATCACTACATTTCTTCTAGCAAACCCGGTCGTCCTCAAATGCTCCAGGGCGATCCTTGCTTTCCCCCCTCCCGGCCTTGGCTAATCCTTCTGAGTCCGGCTTTTGTTTGTAAATGGTCTGAGGAGATTTTCAGCCTCAAAACATAAATATATGCTTAAAACAGATGTAGAAAGAGGGTGTGAAAAGGTAATTAAATGAAAGAAAAGATGTATACTAAGGAGAAGAAACCCCGCAAAAGGAACTGTGGTAATAAAACAGCGACGAAGGATGGGTAAAGGGACCTAAATTTCACTTTCCACTATGGGTTCAATGGGCTTTCCATAGGGCTTTCCATTAGGTGTCTTTTTTTTTTTTTTTTGAAATATTTTATTTATTTGACAGAGAGAAATCACAACTAGGCAGAGAGGCAGGCAGAGAGAGAGGAGGAAGCAGGCTCCCTGCGGAGCAGAGAGCCTGATGTGGGACTCGATCCCAGGACCCTGAGATCATGACCTGAGCTGAAGGCAGAGGCTTTAACCCACTGAGCCACCCAGGTGCCCTCCATTAGGTGTCTTTACAGGTGCCTGCATGGGGTACTTGTGGGGGCACAAGGCAGCAAATCTAATTTTAAAAATTGTTTTAAAAGAGTCTTTTTAGGCTGTAAGTGATATTTCTTTCAAGGAGAGAAATGTTACTTGAAAATGCATAACGGAGAGCAACCAAGGAAGCTGTGGTTTCTCAAAGGTTGTGTTTTTGACATCTGCCTTAAAAAGAAGTATTTATTCCATCCCGAGTGGGTTATTTTTAATACAAAAGTTATTATTCAGAGCTCTATAAGGCTATAAAAGTTGGGGGTGTGTGGGTAAGACAGGAATAAAAGGGTAGCTGTCAGCGGGGCCTGCACCGGGGACCAGCTGAGAGGGACTCCGTCCCCACCCCCTGTTCTCAAAGTTGGTGTGTGAAAGAGAAGTTCTTGAGAGCTTGTTCAAGTGCTCAGGGCTACGTCCCAGCCCCAGAGCTTCTGATTTGGTGGGTCTGGAAAGGGACTTGGAACAACCCCAGGCATTTCTGAGGCACGTGACCAATGGTCTACACTTGGACAAAGGGGCTCTTCTCAGCGGCTTGGGCACCGTGGGCTCCAAGAAGTGGCTTGAGAAGCCGAGACGCTGCAGCTCAGGGTAAGCAAATGAGATTAACACACGGTTATTATTATTAAGTGTTCGTAAGCAAGAAGGCAAAGGTTTCTAGTGCTTCTTCCAAAAAGATAAGCTGTCAGCAGTGAGGCAGAGGCCATGACATCGAAAATCCTTCCTTAAACCTGATTTGTTTCAAAAACCCTGCTAGCTCCTTTGGGGAAACAAAACAATAAATAGGTGGAGGAAAAGCTCTCACTTTTATTCCAAAGAATACTTTTTTAAAGTTGTGACTGGATGTCGCGATAGAGCCACAGATCTTCCTAAAGAAAGGGTATTTTTACCACCCCTTCCTCTGTTGGAAGTACTGCAAGGTTACCCTCAAGGGTGACTGTCGGAGCGCCATGCCCCCCACAGCCCCGTGTCCCCGCACACGCGCAGACATGCCACGAGCATAGGTCTCGAAGCCCTCCATCCAGATGCCACCTCCCACCGAGGGGTGAAAGCACTGAGGGCAATACCGGAATCTGGCCTGGCATTGTTTCAGATAGCAAGTCGGGGGGGAAAAACGGACTCATCTCAGTCTCTGGAAACCTTTCTCATTATGATCAAAACATCAAAGCCCAGACTCTTGCCTAGAGAGGGGAGATATGTCTACCTTTGACAGACCTATGCATTAATAATAATAGTAAGTGTGCTTCAGACTGTCCAGAGAAGCAACGTTACCCCCTGCAGTAGTGCAGTGTTTAAACACCAGGACTTCAGCAACAAACAGCTCAAGGTTGAAGCCCAGCCCTGCCCTTTCCTAGGTATGATTTGGGCCTTGTCACTTACTTTGCTCACAGTCATTTTCTTTATTAATAAGTTAGGGATAACAATAGGACCTAGCTTTCAGTTGTTGTTATGAGGATTAAATGAGATAGTTTGGTAGAGTGCCTGGTATAGGATAAAGGAATTTTTAAAAAATAGAGTTATCCTCACCACCCTATAAATCCATGAGACAGGATCTATGTCTCTACTGTTTTTCACTAAAGTTCTGGTAAAAATCCTGGCATATGGTTCATGTTCCATAAATACTTTAGGAATGAAAAGAAGAAGGAAAAAGGGAAGAAGGAAGCAAGGTAGAAAGGAAAAAAGAAAGAAGGACCGACTTTGGAAAATTAAAAAAACGCTAGTTCCTAGGCAAAACATGAAAAGTGTTCACAAACTATATGTTGACCTAGACTATTTATTAGTAACAAATAATATATATAAACTTATTTCTTGACCACAAACACTCCCTTACACATCCAAGCTGCGAGTCAAGGATCCACTCAGATGCCATGAGATGGCACTATCCTCTGAGCAGGTGTCTTCTAGAGTATCTGTGGCAAGAGAAGAGAAAGCTGGGGAGCCTGGTTTCAGCCTAGGAGTGACATACAGGACCTCCACTCAGATCCACTGGCTAGGACTAGTCACATGACCTACCCCCTGCCAGGATTGTAAAGGGAATGGAATGTGCCATGTACTAAGGGAGGAGAGGGGAACCAAACATTGGGGAGCATTAGTAATGCCTACCACATAATGTATCTTAGTCCCAAAGTCTAAGGAAAGGCAACTGGCAAGGGATATATAGGCAAATATATCCTGGAATGAATTAACAAAAATAAATGTGTTAAATGATCTTGGTTTTTAATTTTTTTCAATTTTTATTTTATTTCATTTTTTGGTAGAGGAGGGTCAGAAGGAGAGGGAGAGAGAGAAACTTAAGCAGGTTCCACGCCCAGCACAGAACTTGACATGGGCTCACAACCTTGAGATCATGATTTGAGACAAAATCCAGAGTTGGACCTTTAACCGACTGAGCTGAGCCACCCAGGCTCCCCGACCTTGGTTTTTTAGCTTTTTTCTCCTTAATATGATAGAGTTTTTCATTTGGTACTCGGTATGTGTAAGTGCATAGTAGAGATCTTAAAAAAATACAATACAGCTGAATTGCATTAAACCCTTCGCTTCCCTCCTTCCCTCTGTCCCTCCCTCTCTCTCTTACACACACACACACACACACACACACACACATTTTAACAGACACACGTTCTCATACTTTATGTGGGAATCCTCTCTACCCACGTTAACCAGGACCCTAAGGCAGTGACAAATGTTTGTTGAAATCTAATATATAGTAACAGAAAATAGCTTATTAGGCATGGACAGCCCTACCATGTGAACTGACTTGAAGAAAGCTTTCATTCTCACTCCACTGGATAAACAAAATGTGAAAAGCTTTGACCTTGAGCTACCAGTTGACTTGGACCAGGTCAGTACCTCTAAGACCACTGAATTATGGGAGAGTTCTTTCTTTTAGTGACCTACATTCAATAAAGATAGATACACGATCAATTCCTGAAAATTTACCAGTATCCAAATTTGGCCAGAATAGCCCTGTTGTAATCTGCTCACAGTCTGTCCCAAGACTATTACATAACTTTAATTTGTAGGATTCTTGGATTAAAACTGGTGTCTTTTTTGGGTCAGAAATTTCTAAGCAGACTGTCAGAACGTTTACTGTCTTAGACTAACATACTGTAGTGGAACTCCTCACAAAGTGTTTTAGCTGGCTTCACCGTGGTGAATAAACAACTTCCAAAATCTCAGCGACTTACAAAAACAAACGAGTTGGGACATGCTGGCCGCTGCTGGTCATCTGCTGGGGCTTTGTTCAGTTGTCTCATTCCAGGACTCAGTTTAGGGTTGGGGTTATGTTTTGAGTCAGAAGGAGCTTTTCATTGAGACATGCCATCCTCCCAGCCGAGGGAAAAGAACAAGAGTGCTTATGGGAACCGGGTGCTTCTTCAATGTTCTGCTCAGATATAGCATGCGTCCTGCCCATTCATGTGCCATTGGCTACAGTCAGTCACACACCTGAGGGTTAGGGGAGTATTCCCTCAGGACACACTGCAAGGGACCCACGCAATCCTCTTATTCTAGAAAGGGGAGTGAATATTTGAGAACAACAATACAGTCTACCACGGTAAGTAACCAATACTGACTCTTTCTCATCTTAATATCCCTAGGGCCTAGCACAGGTGTCCAATGAATATTTATTGCATCACATTGAATATTCATTGTATCGAATGAATATATCATTTCAGTGTAAGTCAGTCATCTGAAAGAAAGAGTATTTTATCATTATATCTATCACCTCTATTATCACCAAGTAATACTTTTTAATTACCCTGTATACCTAGTATTTTCTCCAAGCATTCTACAGGTAACCACAACAGATTTTATTGATTACCTTTAGTAGCTCAACAATCTGAAAGGGAAAAAAATGATAGAAAATAATTCTAAGACATTAGCATAATACCGATTTATTAACATATAAACTCACAATTTCCTTTTTGAAAATACTGTTGATGATGCCAATCAAACCCTGAAAAAAGGGGGAGCCTGTTCCTTTGGGCATTGTCTCTGAGATTTAAAATTGTATTTCTTCTACAAGAAACGGTTTTGGAGGGAAATACCAGAAATAATAGGAAAGATATGAATGATTCCTTCTCCATAATGAACTTAGGAATTAGCAGTTGTCTTGAATCTGTTGATTTTGAAGGCAGTCACTGAAATGGTTACGAGGTTCAAGTGCAAAATGAAGGTTGCATGCTCAGCCTGAATGGACTCAAAATAGAATAAAAGTTTGGCATAAATTTGGAGAAGAGTTTGTTATGCTGCTTTTGGATAAAAGTTGAGGCAAAATGAAATTCTGAGGCCCTGCCAGCCTCCCTTAAGGATCTGGGTACAGAGGCTACGCTACAGCACACTTCCCTATCACAGAAATCACTCATTTCAATTTGCATCCATTTCAGGAGCTGGTCACGGGCAAATTCACACATCCAGAACCCGGCTTTTCCTCAAAGATACCAGTATGCTACACATTACATTACAAGAATCAGGACTAATACCTTTATCCTGTAAAACAATGCAATCCCCTCCTAATTGTAACTGGAAATTGTACCAAAGTTATCATTTGTGCTCAGTGAGTTTGTGAATTAATTCATTATGCTGTTAAAATCCCAGCGTCTCTTATCACCTGCCGCTTTGAAGACTCCAGCGGCATTACTAGCGCTGGCCCCGTCAGCTGCCAACTGCAGGAGCTGGAGGCAGCTAAGAAGTGAATCCTTGAGCTGAGAAATTCCACCTAGGGGAGGAGATGCAGCTTTGACTTGCAAACATGGCCCAGGAACCCAGCAGAGCTATCTGGAGAACCACCTGAATCATCGATCCATAAAACCATCATGAAAGTCAATGTCTCCTCCAGCACAGATCAGAGTCAGGCTTAGATAAAATGCTGTCGGTAATGATAGTCCTGTTCTCTGAGCGTGGACAAGACGAAGGGATCAGTTGTACCTTACGTGAAGGAAGCCTTGTGCAAACACTAACCTGAAAATTGTAGTCAGAAAAGCCAGGCCAGCCCTTTGTTTTGAAATCCTTTCCTAAATATATGTGACTTTTGCATTTAGAATTTGATGTTACCTTTGAGGAAATAAGCCAGCATCGCTGATTAAAAGAATATTTATTTTCAACAATGCCACCATAAGCCGCATACATTTGCCTGGCTGCCAAGCGATAATTAATTTCCTAGTGTGCACTGCCTGTCTCGAGACTTCCACCGAGCCACCTAGTATTTCTCATTAAAATGAATCCTGAAGGCACTTTGTTATTGTTTAGTCTCAGAAAAATATTGACAGGGGTTTTCTTTTTCCCTCCATCAACATCATTGTTTTATAAATGTTAAGTGTAAAAGAATTTTTTTTTTGCACACCTTTGAAGTATTCCTTATCAATAATTCATTCAGAATCACAAAGGAGCAAAATAGCTGGGTGGTCGAAACTGTAGCAATGTTAGGAAAATCACAACTGCTTTTAAATCATCATAGTGCTGAGATAAAGCTTCGTTGAAGGCACAGGAACACTCACAAAGCCATGGGTTTCTCTTTGTGCTCATTTCAGCTGTGCTTTTTAACTGAGCTTAAGGGGGGTTGGTTACCAGCATTCCAGATGATGGCACCGAGGTGTGGGCACTCTCACATCCCTTTCTGTGTATTAAAATGCCTTCTGAAAGAGCAGGGTGCTTGTGGAGTGTTCGACCTTTGCCTCATGTCATGGCTGATTATCTCTTAATATTGGGGTTTTGTTTACCTTATTTTTATACTATGCCCACTGGGAAGGGATTATGCCTACTCTGTGATATTCAGTGCAGGGCTTAGTCTATTACCAGTGCTAAATAAATGTTCAATAGTAAGAGTCATATCATTCCTGATATGAAGAACATCTTTTTAAGAAGAGAGGAACAAAATAGAAACCTATTGCACATTTGCCAAAGACATTCTCTACAAAAGTCAGATATAAAAAGTCAGACTCCATTTCCCTTTCAATGTCACATAAAAAGGCCATGCTATTTAACTATTCCAACCATAGGTTAAAGAAAATAGCCATTAGCTCTTTTGTTAAACATTCTTCTACTCTCTTCATTGATTTGAAAGTTAATAATGACAGTGGTTTTCTATGTCACCGCACTGAGTTTTTAAAATTACCAAACCTTATTCCCGAAGTCTAAAGTGACAGGAAAATGTTACATAAAATGCACGTAATAAACTAAGATACACTTTCTTGAGGTTATGAAGTATCTTAGAGCTAACGTTATTTTAGAAACTAAACTACAAAAAGAGAAACAAAAATGTTGGGTGAGTCCTGCTTACAGACTTATATCCGAAAAGTTATCTCTTGGCACACTCAGAAACCCATTCAGACTTCCCTTGGGAATCACAAGAACATTCTCCAGTATGTCTACATTTTAGTCAAAAGCAATAAGATCTGATTTAATCTGAAATAAATCTTCAGTATCTCTTTAACCTCTCATCCACAACAAAACAGGACATGGTGCAAAATTAGCTATTGAATAAAAAATATCGGGGCGCCTAGGTGGCTCAGTTGGTTAACCGACTGCCTTCGGCTCAGGTCATGATCCTGGAGTCCTGGGATCGAGTCCCATGTGGAGCTCCCTGCTGCGCGGGGAGTCTGCTTCTCCCTCTGACCTCTCTCCTCTCGTGTTCTCGCTCTCATTCTGTCTCTCTCTCAAATAAATGAATAAAATCTTTAAAAAAATATCCATTCTATCTCATAATTCGCTTTCTTGCCCTCCACAAAATCTTTCTGTTTCTTTCTTTTGATTTTTTAGCAGCATTGACATCTTTCTGGTTTATTTCACTTAACTTGATGGGGAAACAGTGTTTTTGAGAACTTTTAGAAAGTGGCTGCTAAAGAAAACTCAAGCCAGGTTGATTTTCCACAGATAAAGTCATGAGTAAAATCTTACCTCCTCAACTGTTTATTTAGTTCTGGGTCCTCTGCGAACTTGAGGTGCACCAAACTGTAGACTTAGAAAAGCAAGGTTTTACTCCATTGTGTACAGAAACACGAAAACATCAGTCAAAGGTTTTACAGACTAACAAGCAAGTAGATTAAAACTGTTTACTAGATTCTTCCAAGGATAAGACACATAAATGTAAATAGATCATCAGTGATCCACAAAGTAAACCAAGCCAAATACACTCCTTTACTTGTTTTGATCAGGTATTAGTCTGATATAGAAAGACCTAGATTAATCAGATTCTTTCACAATATCCTCATGGATAACAATATTAATAATAAGAGCTATCATTTGTTGAATAATTACTGTTTGGTAGGTACTCTTCTGGGGGAGATTATATGTATATGTTATGTATACATATGCACACACATGCGTATATATAAAATCTCGAGCTTTACAAGATTAGTAGTATTATCCCCATTTTTCAGTGATGGAAACCAAGTTTTAAAAATGTTTTATTATTTGTCCATAGCCAAAACAGCAGGGCCAGTATGTGACCTATTCTTGTCTGACTCAAATCATGCATCCTTAAACATTGTTAAGTAATAGGATTGTCAGAAATCTCAATAGTGACGCATCAGCTACATCCAAAGAATATGGATAGATGTGATTAGTTAGTATTCTCCCAGAGAGAGGCCCCTACATAAATTTTCACATTTGGCCCTCCCAGGTTTCCTTTCCTTTCCTCCCTCCCTCCTGACCCCCATACCTCCCTCCGTCTCTTCTTCTCTTCCTCTCTTCCTTTCTTTCATCACGAGCTTTATTAAGAGCTACTTTTCAGATTGACATATGACACAAATCTGGGAGGAATAGACAACTAATATACTAGATTACAAAATCCACATTGCAAAAGAATTTAACACACTGGAATAATGAATGCAAACTGGAGACATTTAATACAGAGAATCGTAAAGGGGAAGGACCTATTTTTACCTCGGTCACAAGGGCAAAAAAAATCCCACAGATTTTAAATGGCCACAGATAGCCTGAAAATGATACCTGCCCACAAATTAAAGATAAAGTACATTATCTAGGTAGAGAAAAACAGTTCTAACATTGTACTTTGTAATTGTCAGGTCCTATCTACAACACGAACATTTTTCCAAGGACTGGAAACTGCTTGTTTCCAGGGTACAGAAAGGGAACCTCTCCTTGGCAGCTTTCAACCAGACTAGAGACAACATCAGGTGCACTGTGGAAGCTTCCTGAAATTGCACAGGCCTGGGCTCCTTTCTTCTGAAAGCCCCTGTCCCACCCCACCCTGGTATGGTGCATTGGTTCAGCAGATGCATTTTGAAAATGGTTTCCCGGTGATCCTCGTTTGTTTCTGTATACCTTGCCCCCCCGCCTCCAGCCATGCCTTAACCTCCTCAACCTTTCTTCACTCCCAAGTAAAAGCCATCTATCTGCATATTATTAAAACTGCAAACTAGAACCTCCAGGTTCTCATCTGCAAAATGGGGCAGTAATTGTTCCTTAGCTTGAATCCTAGCTGCACCACTTCTGGCCATGCAACCTTGGGTATATTGCTCAGCCTCTCTGTGTATTCATTTCTTCATCTGCAAAATGGCACGATAATAGCATGTATTTCTTAGGGCCGTGGAGAGGAATAAATGAGTTAATACACGCAAAACGGTCAAACAGTATATGGCTTGTAGTCAACCCTCAATAAATCTTAGCTGTTACTTACCCTTCACCGTGGCTATTATATGACCTGCCTTATCTATTTCACAGGACTCTTACAGGAATCCTACCATGATGAATGAACTGAATTCCACAAACTGAAACTCAAACTGAATATTCACTGGTATTTTTATTTTTATCAGCCAGGAGTCCACAAAGCATTTGTATAAATTTAAACTTAAATTTTAATTAAAATTCTAGTTGTATGTAGTCAGATCATTTATCAGGCATGTTTGGGGACTTGCAATGAATCTCAAAATATGTTACCCAGAATTTTGCATACATATTACCAATATATACTTGCACATTCACATTTGCAGGAGACTTTGGGCAGAATCCAAAAGTTGTGAATTTCAAAACAACTTTTTTAACGAACTTCATTTTCAGGCTTCCCATGGAGAAAGCCCACAGTTGTTTTTGGTGTGGATTTTGTTTATCCCAATGAGACCTGGGATTGTTTTTAACTGACTTTATTCACAAACCTTGGAAAGAAATTGCGGGTTCACCGAAAGTACCAGCTCATGAGATCCCCAAGCCGCCACCAGCAGAACTCACTTGCTGGCCACAGGATGGCTGAATCATCTTCTGAAACAGGGCTTCACGTTGTACTTTTCAAGTCCATCTTTCTATTTTTTCAATTTCTGAGATGAATTTCTCTGGATCCCCCGTTTAATCAACAACCGTTCGAATTCATGTTTGAACTCCCTTTAGCCTGTCAATAACAAATCAGTTACGTTAGCTTGTCTTGCTTTCTCTTCTGCTGTTCCACCAGCAAAGCTCAAAAGCTGAAACTGCACAGATACAACTCCAGTACTTGGGGGCTAATATTACCAAATCATTTTATGTATAGAACGGGTTTTCTAAACTCAGCAAAAGAACGTCTTGTACCAAAAGCATCTTTAAAAGAGTTTGTTTTTCATATCTTATCTTAGTACTCAGCCAATGAAAAGTCATGCTGCCTCAAAATTTATTGGATTTACTGAACTGTGTCTTCAAAGAAAAGGTTATTTTATGAAGGAAAAGAACAAGTTTGTTTTTTTTTTTTTTTCCTGATCAGAAGATTATCTAGTTTGAAGTGAACTGTTATCTCAAAATAAATGAGAAGCAGCAATAGAAGCTAAGTGAAAACCCAGGAGACAATGCTTGCTTTGAACTGAAAATGGAGGCCGCATTACACCACGTGTGAATGTCTAGCACGACCAGCCTGGTGTGAGGCTCCTTCAGCTCTCTGAAGCATGGTAAATCTGCAGCCTATTTGCTAGCCATCAAAGCCTCCGAAAAGGAAATTTGTTTTCAAATGCCCTGGAGTGTTGATGATACCCTTAATTTCACAGGAACCAAACAAAGAGAGGGAGTAAAACTTCTTTTTTGTTTTTCAGTTGCACAAATGAGCTTACGTTTCTCACACTCACCTTCTAGTAGAGTCAAAATAATCAACTGTTAAATAATCAGTTGGGAAAGTAATTAAGTTTAGAAGAATATTTCTAACAAAGACCTCTCTAGTGGGCAATTTAAAGGAAGGAGCAATCCTGAACCAACCTCACCAAGACCTTTTTTTATTTTTTATTTTTTTAACCACGAGAAAGTAGGAATTTGGGATATTTAGTCTACTTTTAAAACAGTGTTCACATAGTTACCCTGGGATAAGCTAAATGCAAAAAAATGAAATTTTAGATTATCATAGATTGAAGACACATTGTGCCACTTAAATTTGCCAAACATTTACTACACAGAAGTGCGTCCAGTTATTCGTGAAAAGGAAGGGAAAAGGGGAGAAAAAGTCACAGCTACTCCAAATCTGTATATCCTATCTTTTCCCAACAGCCACCCTAAAAGCCTACCATTTCCTCTGCCCAAATTATGCCCAGGAGTTACATCTTGTGGCTTTACAACAAAACAGAGAAGTCGTTAATCCTGTCTTTTTCTTTTATAAAGACAAAATGCCCATTGAAAAAAAGACCCCTGGATGACTCAGTCAGTTGAGTGTCTGACTCTCGATTTCAGCTTGGGTCATGATCTCAGGATTGTGAAATTGAGCCCCCCCCCTCCAGGCTCCACGGTGGGCGTGGAACCTGCCTGGAATTGTCTCTCTCTCTCTCCCTCTGCCCCTCCCCCCAATTCCAGCTCTCCCTCTCTCTCTCTTTCTCAAAAAAGACTCCATTACTCAAAAAAGGAGATAATATCCTGAATGCAGGGAATATCCACTCCAAAGCTTAAAAGAGGATGACTTTGAAATTTTCCACAAATAACTTTGAAGGAAGTTAGAACATTAGAATTGTCATATACACCCCCCAGGAAGCAAAAGAATAATCTTTGTACTCAAGGTAAAAATATTCTGCAATTGGACCCAATTTAAACTTGGACTTCCAATATTTTTGCTCCAGGAAATAATATGTTAAAGAATAGGGAGTGTGTCAATTTAAGACATCAACATTTAATTCTCATTACCCAAAATATAATCATAGAAGGGAGGGCTTCGAAAATTAGAACCCAAGATAACTATTGAGCTGAACTCATCTTCAAAGGCAGTACTAAGCATTTAATTAGGCTATTCCTGCAAGGAAAGAGCTGGCAAATCAATATGATCTAATAAGCTTTTGGCCAGGGCAAGGAAGAGTGATCACAATTACTTGCCATGTGTTTACTCTTCAGGCCTTTTATTGGGTAACTTCCGCTAAAGAACAATACAATCAAAAAGGAAGGAGTTGAGAGATTTTTTTTTAATGGAAGAATTCTGGCTTCAGGATACTATTTTATATATTGAAGATATATAAACCTTCTTTGGAAATTCTCCCTAACTATATACTTTGAGCTTCATAAGTTTGATAAATGGCTGTTTTTTCTCCAACCTATTAAACAGGGAGAACCGGATAACCAGAACATTCATGGCTTTAAAGTACAGTATGTGGGTCTGGGAAAGTTAGCAGCTTCTCTGATTTGATTCACTGTAGTACTAAAAGGAATTGGCTTACATTGCAACAAGAAGAAAATATCTTTAAATAACTCACTTAGCTTTTTGGGTGCCATTTTTATTGTTTGTAAAACAGAAGGGTTAGGTTAAATGTTTCTTAACCTTCTCTGTATGCAGGAACTTGGTTCCTATATGCATATAGTGTTAAAGAGAAAAAATTATTTGGCACTTGCAAAAATTTTAAGGAAGTCTCTACTCAGTACTATTGCAGTAGGTGTCAAGGCTCTCCCAATAGGGAACAGGACTCCATTTTATTCCAAGGACAGCAAATGCAGCTAGGGGTGATAGCCAACAAAGAGAATGAGGGGATCTGTGGCCAGAAAATTACTAAGACAAGACACTAAGGGTAGAGGAAACTGCAAGACTTAGCAGGATTCTTGCTGAAAGCATGTCAGGGTGATTAGATCGTGGGGGGAGAGAAATTTGATCAGGTATTGTCCAGGGTGGGGGAGTCTCACTAAACTGACTTAGCAGGATTCTTGTTACACCTGGACTATGCAGGCTCAGCAAGGACAGGGTCAAGATTGAGGCCTCGTGGAAAAGAGGGCTCTGAGGAACATGACTAAAGTCTGATCAAGGGGAGAGTTTGTCAGTATGGATGTTGGAACACTGAAACAGACAAGAGATTAGAACTGGAAGCAGCAACGAGTGTGCTTCAGAGTAAGAAATACATTAGGATGGCACCAAATGAGGTGCTGCCTGCAAAAGGAACATTTTTCTCAGGCATCTGAATAAGGAACAGAAATTGGGACTAATTCAAAAGTCCACTCAGAGGATGCAGATATGAAATCCTTAAAACCTGACCTCACTGCTCAGAAAGCCAACGGCACAGCAGAGCCAGGGAACAAAAATTGTGTTCTTGGTTCTGATGGTTTATGGGTTCTAGAAGAGGTCTGAGGGATATTGAAGAAAGTTTTACTATCTTTTCCATGTTCTGTGAAAACAAATGACCAAAAGTCCTCCAGGTCATCTCTGAGCAGAGACTCTACCTGGGGAGAGGAATCCCAGCCACTCCACCAGCGTATCCTAGGTATAGACCTTCCCTTTTGCTGGTCGTGCCCTCCAGCTGTAACACTCCATCCCCCACCAGGGCTGCCCTGACAGGCCATGACCCCGGAGAAAGAGTTCAGCCTTGTAGTTCTTGTGCTGCTTCCTGGGAGCTACTGATACCTGAGGACAAATGGAAAACAAAGCCTCCCTGATCTGCAGGTGCTGTATCTTGAGCCAAGCTCACTCTGAACAACTCAGTCCCCAACTGCATGTCACACTTGATTTGCAGTACAAATTCCAGCTCTAGCAATCCTGAAATTGTACTTGTCATGGACCTTTAGGGACTGTCTAGTCCAGAGATTCTCAATGCCTATTGAATGACTGCACTGCTTTTTTAGAATGCAAATTCATAGGTCCCGCTCTCCGAAATTCTGATTAGGTTAGACCTGGTCGGGGACCCAGGAATATGGATTTTTAAAGAGGCTTCTGAGATTACCCATATTTAAGATAGCTTCTAGGAGATTTTGATGTATTCTTTGGGAAACCCTGTCTAGTCAAAATCACAAGTATCCGAACTCTTCTGGATTCCAGTAACCCGCTATCTAGGCCGCGCTGAAAGCCTCAGACCTCTTAGAGACAGCACAAACTGAGACGCAAATAATCCCATGAGACTAAACCAGGCTAAGGTATCTCTATACCATGGAAATGTGGAAACACAATTTACTTATAAATATCTCTCTACCTTTTTTTGTTTTTTTGAGGGGGGGTCAAATTTAAGTTTGGGGACTTTTCTTTAAACTAAGACCTCTTGTCATAATTGGAGAGAAGGAATGTTGTTGTAA
This sequence comes from Martes martes, assembly GCF_963455335.1. Lineage (NCBI taxonomy): Eukaryota > Metazoa > Chordata > Mammalia > Carnivora > Mustelidae > Martes > Martes martes. The sequence goes on along the minus strand of NC_137891.1, from coordinate 110,476,447 downwards.
AGTCAACATTGCTTCCTCAGCTAAGTACCACTAGAGTAAGGTCCCTGATTCACCGCAGCCAAATGTATTTTTCAACTCCCCAAATTAAGACAATCTATAAAGAAATGTTCATTTATTAGCAACTTGTGTTTGACAGTTTATTTCATGTCAGCCTCCAGCTTTCCTTTGCAAGCTTATTTGCATAATGTGTTATTATGTCTAAATGGAACACTAAATGCCTCCATGTGGTCTTTAAATGACAAGTGCTTGTCAGCTTCATGCAATATTCAGAAGTAATAGATCCAAATCACAACAGCACTCACTGAGATGTTAAAAAAAACTTGTTGTGTATCCTTCCTTGACAAATTTACACTTTGGTACAGAATTGTCAATTAGACATTCCATGTGTTAAACAGTTTAGTTCAACTGTGAAGGAATTTACTGTAGCTTTATTCTACAATGTTCTAAGTAATTACAATTCACATTAAATTTTTTTTTTTAATTTCAAACAAAGTAGCTCAGGGAATAATCTCCAAATGACCTTGGCAAGAAATCTCTAAGAACTTGTGTTTAATTATTTTAGAATATATGGAAGTTTTATGATAATGTTTTTAAGAACTCTGAAAAATCCATTGTGGGAGTCTAAAAAATTTTTGGCTTTCAACTTGATGTATAGAACCAGCAAAATAGTGCTAATTTTTGGTATTTAACAAGAAGACACTATTTTAAAAGAGTTTTTATGGCTTCATGGTCTTCCCTTCCATATGTTTAGAATAGTTCTTATTTTAACATACAGATTCCACATTACCATTTGATTTAACATCAGCACCGACAACTGAATGCGTGAAGCTTCCTCCACATAAGCCAGTGAAAGGAAGTCATTTTATCTCAAGGGCCTTTTCAACTGAGAGACAACAAAGCTAATGTGGGTACAAGATATCCATTCACACAGCTTCCCCCACTCCTTGCTGTCTGCCTCTCCTCCCACTTGGATGCCGTTCCAAAAAACGCTCGAGCCTGAGGTTGAATGCCCTCAGTGACTCTGGGCCTGGAAGATCCCCATCAGAGAAAAACATAAAAAGAAAACAGAGGCTTGAGACCCCTTGTGTGGGATCCCGGGGATCTTGAAGCAAAACAGGGCAGGACTGAGTTTCCTGCGGGGAGACAAGACCAACGTGGCCTCTAAGGAAAGGGAAGATTAGGAGGCCCGCATTAACGTATGTGCGCCACGCAGATCCTCTCCATAAACTGAATGGGCACGGATGGAATGACACAGCTGACGATGTGACTGATTTCCCAAGTGGATCCCCAAGACTCCGTTGATTTGGGACTGAGTGATGAGAGTCTGTACACCAAGTGCTAGTTGGTGGGAAATGTGCTTTTAGGGATGTTTGACCCTCAGCCTGACCCTTGAAAGTGATGATTTGTTCGAGAGGTTTTGTTTGGGAGGTCTGGAGACTGGTGATGGATGGCAAATGAGTGGGCAGAAGCTGACCTCAGAATAACAACAAGGACCCAGTGAACCCAGATAATGGCCTATTGAAGCCAGTTCCTAAGAGACCACAAATGTAGCCACAGAGAAAGAATTCAAAACAGTGTGATGAAAGTAAGCAGTTAGGTTGATTTATAAAGGGGAAAAGTAATTGATCCAGAACTGTGGGAATCCTGGGCCGTGGACTATAGAAGGTACCTGAATGACATGCTAGTCTAGTCCTGTTATTTTACAAATAACAAAAGGGAAGCCCAGGAAAATGAGTTATGTGATGATTTACCCAGCTGCTAATGGCAGAGCTGGACCTGGATTTGGGTCATCTAGTGCTCAGTCAGGGACTAAGTTCATTCTGTCACATTGGAGAAAATATCAGTTTACCCAGGCTCTCTCCAAATCTTTAGTCATAAAGCAAAGTAGAGTTAATGGATACATAATAAATCTAATCCTATTTCATTTACTGTCCCAGATGTTCTTTGCAGTTCACATTCTTTTGTTATTTTTACTAATAGTAGTAATATTGTCTATTCTAATCATAGTATCAGGAAGAGGAAATTATAGACCAAACAGTGAGTGAAACTGCTCTTTTTGGAATCCTGTTAAACCATTCTGATTACACTACATATCTGCTCAAATCTCCTCTTAGCAGAACAAGAACATAATATTCATAATATTCGTGTATTAGAAATTAAGTCAATAAATCGACATGATTTTTTAGCACCTGCTCTATTCCATTCGTTCAACAAAAATATATTTATCGCCTATCAGATGCCAGGCTTTATTCTAGAAACTTGAAATATAGCAGTGGACAAAAAAATAGGAAGCCCCTACGTTCACAGTGTTTATGCTTTAGAGGAAGCAACAGTAATTACACAAAATAATAAGTAATATAATCTCAGCAGTAGTAAGTGCAGTGGAGAGCAAGGAAGCCAACTCAGTGGATAGGAGCATTAGCCTGCTCTGTGAGCACTGCTAAATCAATTATTCGGCCATAATGGCAGGAAGAGCTTGAGAGGACCAGACCTGCATTTCACAATATGTGACCTATATAATACTAGTTCTTTCAGACAATTATAGGTGTTTTGCACAAAAACAAACAAAAAAGGAAATCCTATGGCTAAGTAACTTTAGGAAATCTTGGCTTAAGTAAGGTAAAATAAATATATTTCTGTACAGCTCTTCAGAGGGTGTGAAATGTTAATTTATACTGGGGCTCTGCAATACAGAACATTAGAATATTATGTGGAGTATCTCCCTATCTTGACTGTAGAACTTGCTGAGTGAGTTCTCTGTGGAAAGTATTTAGAAAAAAATAAAGTTCGATAGGTTTCAATAGAATGGGGGTTGGAATTTATATCTGCAAATATTTGTGCTATGTAGACACACCCTTAGTGACTCAAATATCCATTTTGTTTACTAATGTGGTAGGTTCAGTCAGTGCTGAATTTTAAGAAGTGACTGAGGCATCCAACTTCGAAAATTGGTGCCTGAAGAAACATCTGTTGCACATTTGTGCTAAAGAAAAAAAATGTTATTTTTAACTATAAAACTTATAGTTGACTTGGAAAGTGTAGGGAGGACATCCCAAGAAGGAAAACTTCTATGGTCCATATAAAATACTTGGATTTGTCTGTATCACATCTAGACAGTGTGCTGAGAAGATACCAGCTAAGTCTGTCTTGATGATGACACATAGTACAGTTCTCGTTCCACACGAACAATGAATATGTGTTAAATAAATGAATGAATCAGTAAATAAATGAAAGTACCACACAGCATTCCATAGTGCCATGGTTAGCTTATCTTATGACACATTTAATACTTTTTTTGTTATCGAAGTCAAGTTTACGTAACATAAAATTATTCATTAACTTTAAAAAGGGAACAATTCAAAACAATTTACTGAATTATAAATTAGTACATTTATGATGTTGTGCAACCACCTTCTCTAGTTTTTGCACCCCAAAAGGAAAGTTATACCAACTACCGTGTTACTCCCCATTCCTCTTCCTTCAACCCCCAGCCTCTGCCAATGACCGCTATGTTTTCTATCTCTATAGATTTAGCTATTATAGGTATTTGATAAATGAAGACTATGATATGTGATGTTTTGTTTCTGGTTTCTTAGCATGTTCTGAGTGTGTGTTTATTTAGTGTCTTACATTACGTATTCATATCCCTTTTCATAGCTGAATAATATTCTACTGTGTGTATATGCCACAATTCTGGTTATCTGTTCATCCACTGATGGACATTTGGGGCTATTTCTTCCTTTTGACTCTTGTGAAGAAAACTGCTGTGAACACACATGAACATGTATTTGAGTACATGTGTTCAATTCTTTAGAGTAGATACCTAGTTGTGGATTTTTAACTTTGTGGATGTTTAACTTTTTTGAGGAACTGCCAGTGATACTCTTGACAATTAAAACACTTTCTTAGTTAAAAAAAAGTCAGAATCCTGAAGCCTAGATAACATTCAGCTATTGCCCAATTATAAAGAAGAAAAAGCAGAGTGAGTCTGAGGTAAAATTTTAAGTAGGCAGTTTTTGAATCACCTTCTCCTTAACATGTGTTCTTTCTACCTTTCCATAATTTATTCATTCCAAATTTTTTTAGTCCTGTGCTCCTCCACACCCCCATCAAATCTTGCTGTCATTTATACATTATTATGAATTTAAGCTGCTTTTATTTTTGTGTGTTTTCTCTACCTTTACAAGCTTATACGATCCTAGAGAGCAGGGATCTCTCTTTCTTTATCATTGAAGTGAAATTTACATAACCCAAAATTAATCATTAACTTTAAAAGCGAACAATTTAAAACAATTTACTGAATTGTAAATCAGTACATTTATGATGTGGTGCAACCACCTTCTCTAGTTCCAAAATACTTTTTTTTTTTTAAAGATTTTATTTATTATCTGACAGAGACCCAGCAAGAGAGGGAACACAAACAGGGGGAGTGGGAGTGGGAGAGGGAGAAGCAGACTCCCTGCTGAGCAGAGAGCCCAATGCAGGGGCTCAATCCCAGGACCCTGGGATCACGACCTGAGCCGAAGGTAGACGCTTAAGGACTGAGCCGCCCAGGTGCCCCCCAAAATACTTTTATACTCCATAATTACACCCCAAATAATTTTTCCTGCTCTTTGCTCTTTTCCCTGCATCTCAGACAATGATTGGTGCGTAGTAGGGGCTTAATAAATATTTATGGCCTGATTTCTCTAATTATGGAACACAAATAGCTTGTGCTTGTTAAAATAACTTTAGGCATCAACCAACTACTCTGTGTGTATGTGTGTGTGTGTGTGTGTGTGTGTGTGTGTGTGTGTAGATGAGAGATAGTTATTTAAAGAGGAAGGAAATACTACCAACCTAGACAGACACTGACTATATGCATAAACCAGTCTGCCAAGTGGACACCACAGTCCCCCAGGCCATACAGCTGGCCATTTCCCTCCTAACAATTTACAAAAGTGAGTTACAAAGTTGGGAATCTTCCAAGTTTCATTTAGAAGAAGAAATTATGGGAGCTGCTATTCTCTAAAATGCTAGTGATTTATATGCTTAAGTATTAAAGAGAAAATGAACCCTAAGATGTCCAAAGCTAACAAGAATTTAAAAAAAAAAAACTTTCTAATACATCTGTATGTAAGCTACCAACTAGATTTAATTTAATTACCTGGATGGCAACCAGACTGTCTCTCCAGGTAAGAAAAAATTAAAGGTAATAGAAAATTATATAAATACTGCTATTCATTTTTTAATCTATTATAAAACTGGGGAGAGAACAAATACAATCCTTCACCCTTCTTGGGCATCCTTATCTGGGAATAATTATGCATGTAGAGATTGGTTGCAACCTTCAAGGCAACTGCAGTAGATTTCAGTGGTTGATAAGGTCCACTGGTAATAAAATGAAGCGGGGGCCCTCAAGACAGCTTGGTGGGGGGCAATTATGACCCATTACTGTGTGAATCACACACTGTGATTAAACTCGTAGGAGGCACTCAGCATCCGCACTTGTTGTGAAAAGGGTCCTGATTAGCATTTGTACTATGCATTTTGGTAATCAGAAATCATTATAGAGAATGCAACATTAAATGAAGGAATATGGCAATCTCCCATGCATTAAATAGGCTAATTTTTAAAAAGAAATGACTTTATATCTAAAGCAAATAACATCATTTCTTTTCCTGCAAAGCATTAACACTTGGTCAGATGTTCTCTGCTACAGTTCTATAAGTATTGCCCCAGCGAACATTTGATTAGCAAATATTCCACTCTGCATGATATAGAGGCTGTTTTCATTTAAATGTTGATATGTAAGAGCTATTTTTGCTATGTGTCTTTAGTCTTGGAGAGAGCTAAATGATGAATTAAACTAGCCAGAGACAGAAACAGCAAGTTTTAAATTCTTAAATCATTCCAACAAATTAGGTCAAGATTCAAGAAAGATTCTGACAGAAGCATCAGAAATATTTTCCATTCTATAAAATATTAACAGGGACGAAAGCTGCTAATATAATGTTTTTGGCATATTTTGACACCTGACCTATTCAGGAGACTTGCATCTACCCATTGTATGAAAGTCTTAAACAATTGTGTCAGACCATTTCGTGTATGAATTTCAAAGGCTTTTTCACAGTTTTAGTTCTGTAAGTAAACACACTCTGAGAAATCCTTTTCGTATCAAATCTTTGCAAGATCATATCCCACCCACAAGTACTCAGTTCCATTTGTTTTAATTATATAGATCCCTTTGTAAAATGTTCGGAAAAAGAGGCATTGTCAAAAATTGAAAGGGACGGTCAAACTCTGCATTTACTCAAAAGAAATTTTAAACACTCTATTGTTAACAGGTAAAATTCAAACTAATTATTAAATAACCATTTACTCATTATTTTATGCCATATGATTAAAAGAACTTTTTACCTTGACTGCAACATTACCAGATTAACTTGCCTAAATGTTCACTGCTGGATTTTTAAATATCTCTCCCCTAGCAAGCCATCTGAATTGATTAACCAAAGAGCTAAGGTTGGCTAATAATAAAGTAATTCCCACTTATTTCAAAGTGCATTAGACAATAGCTAAATAAGGAACTTCATTAACATTTATTATAAAGAGATAAAAATATGATTATCCAACATTTCCTCTTGCTTTGCTTAAGCTGGTAATACTCTAAAATTATTCTGTTGGTAATGTGGGTAACACAGTGTTCATGAAAATGAATTTAGTGGTGTACCCTGAATTGTAATAATCTATGATTTTATATAGAGGTGTTTACTCCAGACTGTTTTTCCATGTTCTATCCATACCCTATATCTCTGTCCCACTTTGTGACCAGAAGCATATTTCTGCAAAGCTATCCAGACTTAAGAACTGTGGTCATTCATGTAAAACAGAGAGCTGGTGACAGTCCCATACTGAGATGTGACGGTTTCTAAAATGCTGTGCTTGGTCCCTTAATGTCTGTACTGACATAGCTTGATTCTTAAAACTACATCCTCTGACAAAGTCCTATTTGGGTGTTAGAGCTGAATACTAAGCATTTCTCTCTGTATTTCTATTCTGATACCACTATTTCCAAGGCAGGTAAATACCTTGGGCTGACTTAACTAATCAATAAAAATACTGTCAAAGCATAACTATCATTACTAAATTTCAAATTATCATTCCCAATTACACATACAATATGTGATCCCTTTAAGGCAATGAGTCTTTCTCAGTCTTAGATGCCCATCAGAATCATCTGCAAAACTTAAAAAAAAAAAAACAAAAACAACCTTCCAGTACCTAACCAAGTCTACTTAGATAGCTTAGAATTCCCAAAGACCAACTTAAACAACAAGAACAGCAACAACAACCTCTTTAGGTAATTCTGATCTGCAATTGAGGTTAAAAGCCATTGTTGAATAATAGAAGAATGCGTTAAAATATATGCTTTGGAAAAAGTTGGACCTGGAATCTAATTTTCATCCAACTTACTACTTGAATGACTTTGCTGAAATTATTTAACTGTGCTAAGACTCACTTTTTTCCAAGTAGGGGTAAAAATAGTTAAGTACAGGGTCGTTATTGAGTGTAAAATGGGATAATGTATGTACCATGTTTAGCATCTGGACAAACTCAGTAAATGTTAATTATGATTAATGCTCCCATTTTATAGATGAGAAAATAAATTCTAAGTTATGAAACTTTCCCATAATCCACAGCTAATATGTAACAAAATCAGTGCATGAATCACTGTACCTCTGACTACAAACACCATGAATGAATAAATGAATGGCAGTATTAGGATTCAGACTCAAGGGTATCTAACTTCAAAACTGCTTTCCATTTCTCAACAGTGTTTATCAACTGCAAGTGAAAAAAAAATCAAGGTAGATAGAATTACAATGAAAGAAAAAATAATCAGTTCCAAGTGACACTCACAGTACCAGCAGAAGTGACTAGAATGAGGAGACATTTGACAGGTGTAAGGTAATAAACATTTGCTTGTGTGCGTAAGTTTTTGAGCAGAATTTGTCAGAGTAACCAGGAACGTAAGGGCTCAAACAATGTCCCTGATGTTTGTTGACAGTAAATCATTTAATTTAATCTTCACTAGAATGTATTGCTTCAATCTCAAATAGCAACAACAACTTTTTTTTCCAAAAGTATTAATTTAAAACTCATCACATAACGGCTGTTATTTTGTATCCTCAATTTTAAATCTTCCCATTTGTCAGGTGTTTTGTATTCTTTCAGGAGATGGTCGGTCAGGTGTGGCCATAAAAGGAGACAAAGGAAAGGCTCAGGAAAATGAAGTTTATGATGGTCACAGGTCCTAGAGATGGGAGGCAGGGCACACAGGGGCACATGGAAAGACACAGAGTGGTAGGCAGCAAGAAGACTGGAGCAAGGACATAGTTGGGACTAGAGCCTTTAGTGGGGTTTCCATGGAAAAGGAAAGGCAAGGTAGAGTTAACAGCTTAAGACTGGCTAGTTTGAATAATTTCTGTGGGCTCTAAACTAAAGGGCTGGTTCCCAGTTGTCTGGTACCTAGCCCGGGAATGATTAAGGCAGAGGAATATTGCTTCCTGGAGTGAATAGAGGAGGTACAGCTCTGAGTTGCTTAGTTTGTATATCAAAGGCATTTTCCTAGCTTAGGCCCCTTTATCTGTGACAATTGGCTAGGCCCAGGAGAGGCAGTCTCTCCCTCACCAGCCAGAAAAACTTTTTTAGGAGGTCAAAACATCGTAATATATAGAAATAGATCTATGTATATACACACACAGAGACACAGTACATTAAGTATCTTTTTAGGTACATGTTCCTAATTTTTTCATACATAATGTGAGAAAGATATCTTGAAATGTAGTTATGCATAAATCAGACGGATTTAACTAGCTACCCATACAGTTAGTCTGAAACTATGTACTAAATTGGCTGATTTCCAATGACAGAAACGGGATGCTTTGGGTGTCCTTCTTATATGAAATGTTATGAAACCTCTTCTAATTAGGAGTCCTTTTCCATAGGCCTTGTTTAAAAACGTCCATATTTCTTTTATTCTTAGTGTTGCTACTGTATAACTATTGGGATGAAATGGGCAGGACTTCCTTTGTGAGGGCTGTGGGAGAGGCGACAGCATTGTTTCTCCCTGTGGGCCGGGGGCGATCGGGACCCCAAGCGGCAGGTTCTAGCGGGTGATCATATCTTACCGATTGCTCCACCTCTTCCTTACTGAGACAGGTGCCGTCAAAGCTGGCGCCGTTCAAGGGTGACAGGACGTGACCTCCACAAAACGCAGGAGAATTCGAGACAAATTGAAATTTCAGGTAATTTATTTCAAGTTAGAAATGTAACAAAAGCCTTGTGCTGATAAAGAGGCTCTCATGCAGGATCAGAGCCATTAATCTCTAAGACCCAACTGAACAAAAAGTCCTATTCACCTAAAATGCAGTATCCTATTAGTGATGGAGAATATAATCAAATTTGTGAAAATAGTACATTCAGAAATCGCCCAAATCACAATTATTGGAAATATACCCATTGCCTGAATAATTACGGGATCTAATGCCCTAAACTCGATAAGGTCAGGGATAGAAAGATGCTTTAATCAAGGTCTTTGTTCTCAAAATACTAATAATCTAAAAAGGGAAAGACCAAGTATAGAGGGTAGAACCAACTGTATTTTTCTTGGTCTGGAAACACCTCTAGACCTCCTAAACTCCACCAGTCCTTTTCCCCATTTCCCTGGCACAGAGACTCCAACTCATTTTCCAAAATTCCCTTTCTCTTTGAAATTCTCCCCAGATCTCCCAGACATAAAGTAACTTCCTGCTTGGTGTTCTTCTAGCAATTTGCACACACTTCTCCCAGAGTATTCGCTATGTTATACTGTAGTTTTTCTCTTCCCTCCTATCCTTCCCCAATTAGAACATGAACTCTTTAAATTATACTTATCCTTTGACCAATGCTTCCCCCCACCCCCTGCAAACCCTGTAGGTGCCTTGTAGCACACTTCCTGGCACAGACTCACGGTAACCATTGAATAGAGATAAAGGACTTGAAGGCACACAGAACAATAGGAGGACAGATGATTCTACTCAATGAGATGGAGCTCGGTCTTTGCTGTATGTAACCTGTATGTATCTGTGGCATTTTGCTTGTACCTCAGTTTTCTCAATTTCTGAGCATGACAAATTGCCCCTGGCTAGATGGCTTTTGCTGGCCAAGTGAAGAAAGACATGCCAGCTGCCCTCCAAAATTTTATCCAAGAACAGAGTTGAAGCAAGACCAACTTTTCAGAACTGGAGGGGGTTTGTACTAGAGGGGACAATTTTCTGATGCTTTAGTTTTCAAATGATTCACGTTGGCTAAAATAGCCAAAAAAAGGAAGACTCCACCAAGGTACTTATGCTGAAAGCTTCAGAATTACAGTGTTCAAATTTCAAAAAAAGCCAAGAGAATAACAGTGTTCAAATTTCAACCTCAGTTGGCTTGACACCCTGTCTACCTAAATGTTTTGGCTATTCATTGAACAGCTTGCATAACCCATATGGTTACCATGGAGCCCATGGTTAGACTGAATGCCACTTAAATCTTCTAAATCCCTCTGTTAAAGGATTTCATCCCACTCTCTCTGCTTCCTCCAACAAAATAAAATTTGAGCAGAAGCAGTTGGTAGGTAACTCAGAACAAGCTATCGATTTTTCAATTTCTCAATTTGTAAAACAGAAATGTGATTTCTTTTCACATAACATTTTGCTAAGAATCTTACCAGTAATTAGGTTTTGATGTCTCTAAAATATACTGAATTCCTCAGAATTAAAGCTCTCTGACAATTCTAATCTGAATAAAGTTTAATTAATTTAAAATATCTGTAATGCAACACACCAGTAATTCCCGGTGATTCTGCTAACTGTGTACATTTTTAAAACCTTTTTAATTTACAAAGAAAATAAATTAGAAAGTGAAATCTTGATGCCTTCCCCTCCAGATTAGAAAGGACAGTTCTCTGCTGTTATTGCAGCTCTTTCTTTGGCCTTAATCATCGATTCATCTTTAATTTATCAGGTGGCATTTTCCCAAGGGATCTAAGCAACTGCTATTTTTGGTGTAAGAGATTTGTAATTTTTTCTGTATACTTTAAAAATACGCAATTATTCACACACACTAATAAGAAATGTCGTACTGGTACACATTTCAGCTTTACTGGCTGGAGAATTCTGTCTCTAAAAACGGTATAAACAAATGGTTTGTGGGAGGGCATGTTTGCTCTCCATTATGTCAACATCAGAGTGCCAAGATGTTTTTCCTCGAGAACTCATCAGAAATCTATCATCCAAGTATGTTTCTAAACCTTTTAAAATACATTCTTATTTCAACCTATATTGAATCTTGAAGTAATACATTTCCATAATTTCAATATCCGTTATGTAAAGTTCTAGTACCATTTACTTGTTTTACATTTTTCTTCTTTTAAATGCCAAAGGATGCCCCCTTTCCAGTTCTGCAGGAGGCAGTGAACAATTCCGTGTGAGTTATCCTTTTTGGATCTTTCCTATTATAAATTTTGATTAAAACCTCTCTTTCCTTTGGGCTGAAATGTTCTACTTACTTAATATATTTATAGTCACTATCATGGATGACCTGATAAATACCAAGACATTAGCCTTTTTTGGTTATTCTTTTTATTTCTCTGCAACATACGACATTATTGATCATATTCTGTTTCTTCATGTTCTCTTCTACCTTGGCAATCTGACACACTACATTACCTTAGTGTTTGTGCAGCTGTTTGTTCTTCATTCTGTTACCGACTCTCTTTTTCTTTCCTTGGCTCCAGTTCTTCCTCTGTGTGATCTTAATTTACTTGACCACCATGCTCAGCCACCCCATCCCCTCTAATGTGTTTTATTTTTTTAACTAACTTTGGGAGTCACTCTAGAATTACATTTTTTCCTAGAATTAAAAAAAAAAAAAAAACCAACCTTGAACCGAAAATGAGAGGTTTCAGATTTTTTAAAAATGTGGATATATTATTGCATAATATCCTCCCCTGTGTCTACTGAAAAATGAAACACTTTATCCCAGAGCGTCAATAGATCTTTCCAAAGTTTTTGTGCAAGCTTATCTTTCCATATTCGCTTAAATTGAGTGATCACCACAGATTATTACCCTTTTTTCTGGGTCATTTACAAATGTGTTAAATAAAATAAATTCCAGCCTCAGTCTTTGCAAAGCATCACAGCTTGTATGTCTGCAAGTTATAGTTGCTTTCTAAAAAGCAGAGATGCAAAACTCTGCAAGCTTCATTTGTTATTTAGTTGATTTCCTTGACTATGTGAACATAGTCCATTCTCTCTCTAGAGATACCCACTTTCCTGCAATCTTCTGATTATACCTAATTATTACACTATAGATGATTTACATGGAGACTTTAAAAAAATACAACCTCTTGTTTATTTCTTGTGTGTGTACTTGAAACTCATTATGAAAGAAAATACAATGACAGCATGAAAAAGAATTATAAAACTTCTAAAGAACTTTAATAGCTACTACAATATTATGCATAACAGTAATAAAATTCAATTTATTTATATTCAATTTAAATTATATTAAAATGAAAATAACAAATTAATATTAAGTGATCAAGCCACGCTTAGTGAGGTAGGATGACAGGACCTATAAAACATGCGGTGTAGGGGGCAGCTTGGGATATTCATGAACTTCAAAGAGTATCAAATCTCTCTCCAAAACTACTTAAATAATTTTGCATCCTTTCTAGAAAGAAAAGTCTAACTTAACATTTGATGCAGTGATTGTTATCATAATCTGGAGAAATAGTTTTATATTTGTTCCATCTCTTTCTCTCCTATTCCAAATCCTAATTACAACTTAAATTGCTTGGGCATATGCCAAGAAATAAAAGTATTTTTACTTAGTTTCTTCATTATGACAATTAAGAAACAATTGTGATTCCCAATAAAAGCTCTAGTAGTGTGTGTGTGTGTGTGTGTGTGTGTCTGTGTTGACAAACTGATTCTAAACTTTTACTTGAAAAGCAAATGGTCAACAACAATGATAATTATGAAACAGAACAAAGTTAATTGACTTACACTACTTGATATGAAGATTTATTATAAGGTTATAGTAATTAAAACAGTGTGGAACTGGTGCAAAAATACACAGATGGAACAGAATAAAGAATTCAGAAAAAGACCCATCTATAAATAGCCACTTTATTTATCTATGACAAAGGTGTCACTACAATGCTCTGAGGAAAGGGTAATCATTTCAATAAATAGTGCTAGGTTAATTTATATTCATATGGGCAAAAATGAAACGACTCCTGTTTCATATACACAAAAGTCAATGTATATAGGTCATAGACTTAAATGTGAAGAATAAGACAATAAAGTTTATAGAAGAAATATAAAAGAATTTCTTTGTGACCTCAGAGTAGGCAATGATTTTTTGAGAAATCACAGAAAGTAAAAAAAAAAAAAAAAAATTCAAAAGCACTAATCATATGAGTGCTGTGAAATGTGTAAACCTAGCGATTCACAGACCTGTACCCCTGGGGATAAAAATACATTATATGTTTATTAAAATAAAAAAATTTTAAAAAAAAAGCACTAATCATAAAAAAGATATTGTAAAATAGAACTTTGTCAACATTAAGAACTTCTGTTTACTGAGACACCATTAACAAATTACAATGGCAAAACACTGAATAAGAGAAGATATTTGCAATACACACATCTGACAAACAACTCATATCCAGAATATATAAAGAATTCCTACAAATCAACTAATAAAAGAAAGAAAGAAAAAAAAAAAAGAAAAAGAAAGAAAGCCCAATTTTAAAACATGGGCAATACACTTAAACAAGCACTTAACCAAACAGTGTATACAAATGGCCAATAAATATAGAAATCTGTTATTAATCATCAAGGAAATGCAAATTGGAACCACAACAGATATCATTCCACACCCATCAAAATAGGTAAAATTAGAAAGACCTATAATACCAAGTATTGGTGTGAATCCAGAACAATCAGACCTCCTAGACTCTGATGACAGGAATAGAAATCAGTAACACTGCTTTGTAAAAATTTGTGGTTGTATCTACTAGAGTTAAACGTTTGCCTACTCTATGACCCGGCAGTTCTATTTCCAGTTATATACCCAGGAAAAATGACTGCACATGTCCAAGCAAAATCATGTCAAAAATAATGGTTTTATTCTTAATGGTCAAAATGGGAAAAATCCAAATTCGATCAACAGTAGACTGGATAAATACGCTGTGGTAAATCATGTGATGAAACACTATGCACCAATACAATAGCTACATGCAAAAACACGAATTAATTTTGTAGACAAAATGTTATACCAAAAAGCCAGACATAAAAGACTTCCTATCCAGTTCAAGGCAGACAAAACCACCCTTCAAAGATTGGACTCTGAAAAATGATTACTTTTTGGCAAGAAGATATTGACTGGGAGAGAATACAAGGGAATCTTTCAGGGTACTAGATTTTTCAAGGATCTGGATTTTGATCTGGGTGATGTTTGCCTGAGAGTACATACATTTTAAAAATTCATTGAGCTATACACTAAAGATCTGAGTACCTTATTGTATTAGTATTCTTACTCAAAAATGGGAGGATCAGGAGGGGTATCAGGGGAAGAGAAGTACAAAGAGGAAAGATAGAGGAGGAAGAGAAACAGGAGCAAAAACAGTCCTGTGAAAACTTGAATTCAAATTGCTACAAAATAATTCTACTTTCTGGAAAATGGCTATTTGTTTTATAGAACCATCTTAGATGACCTCACTTAGATTGACTTTAATAACAAAAAAGGAGAGATTTAACTTGGGGGAAAAAAAACCCATTTCCTTCTTTGATGGAAAAGAAAAGGTAAAGTCACAGAGTATACCTTAATTTTCCATAACTATTTAATTTGCTGTTTTCTGTATTTATATCAAAAGGATTTTATGGTTTTTCTTATTATTTCAGTATCACCCCATGTATCAAACTGTTTAAAATGTTGTCTGTAATTACCAAACTTAAAAAAACTTTATAGTTTCAAAGGTTATAGGATATAGTTACACATATATAAAGCACATTATTAGAGAAAAATATGTAAATTTTAAATGACTGGTCTTCTTATTAAATTATAGATTTAATAAATTATTTATTCTTATTTATTAATTATATTAATAAATATATTAAATATAATTCCTGTTTATTAAATTGTTTTCTAGACATGAACTTTTATGAGTATTTTTATTCAGACTTACTTGTATTATCAAAATCTTATTAAATCAGTTACAGATAAAACTAATTATAGTAATACCTTCATGAAATATTAGTTACAACATTAAAACAATACACCCTTATATAGCATGCTATTAGTGATTCTGTATTATAGAATAACAAATCATCTGAATGATGTTTAATATAATACTTCATTTTTTTAATTGAAGTATAATTGACATATGTTATCATATGAGTTTCAGATATATGTCATATATTTTTATTCACTATATAATGATCTTTGATATTTTTTATTCACTATGCAATGATCCCCACAATAAGTCTAATTATAATCTGTCATCATACAAAGTTATTACAATATTATTGACTACATTCCCTATGCCATACTTTTCATCCCTGTGATTTCTTTTGTAACTAGAAGATTGTACTTCTTAATCCCCTTCACCTATTTTACCCCAACCCCCCAACACTTGCCCTTCTGGTAACCAACCGTTTACTTCCTCGATCTAGGGTCTGTTTCTGTTTCATTTTGTTTGTTGCTTTTGGTTTTAAATTCCAAATATAAATGAAATCATAAGGAATTTTTCTTTCTCCAACTTACTCACTTATCATAATACCCTGTAGGTCCATCCCTGTTGTTGCAAATGGCAAGACTTCATTTTTTAAAATGGCTAAGTAATATTTCATTGTATATAAAGTCATACCTCATTTTATTGTACTTCAGCTTATTGTGCTTTACAAATACTGTGTTCTTTGCAAATTGAAGGTTTGTGGCAACCAACCATGCATTGAGGAATTCTGTTAATACTGTTCTTCCAACAGTCCTTTTGGTAATTTTCACAATATTTCAAACTTTTTCATTATTATTTTTCTTTGTTATGGTGATTTGTGATCAGTGATTATGATTTATGGAAATCTCAGATGATAGTTAACATTTTGGACCAATAAGGTATTTTTAAATTAAAGTATATACTTTTTAAAGACAATGCTATTGCATACTTACTGGCTGCAGTGTACTGTGTGCATAGCTTTTATATACACTGCAAAACTAAAAAATTCTTTCGATTCATTTTGTTGCAATATTCTCTTTATTGTGGTGGTCTGGAACCAAACCCACAAGGTCTCCAAGATATGTCTATATATGCCATCGCTTCTTTATCCCTTCATCTATCAGTGGACACTTAGGTTGCTTCTGTATCTTAGTTATTGTAGATAATGGTTCAGTAAACATAAGGTGTTCAAATTGGTTTTTCATTCTCTGCGCATAAATATCTAGAAGTGGAATTACTGGCTGGTAGGGTGGTTCTATTTTTAAATTTTTGAGGTAGTTGCACCAATTTACATTCCCACTGACAGTGTATGAGGGTTCCTTTTTTTCCACATTCTTGCCAACCCTTACTATTTTTTGTCTTTTTGGTAATAGCCAATCTGACAGGTGTGAGGTGATATCTCATTGTCATTTTGATTTTTATTTTCTTGATGGTTAGTAATTTTCGGCATCTGTTCATATGCCTGTTGGCCATCTGTATGTCTTCTTTAGAAAAATGTCTATTTAAGTCCCCTGCCCATTTTTTAACAGGTTGTTTGGAGTTTTTTTTATAATAGGTTGTCAGTATGATACCTAATATAACAAATACTTTTAATGCATTCTTTAGATTAATTCATTTTTCCAGATATTTAAGGTTATTTACTTGTAGAGTCAAATCTGTATAGCCACATCTACCTGAGCTTTCCGTGGAAAAATCTGCTGGAAGTTACATGAAATATTTGTATTTGAAAATTTGAAAATAAATGGGAAAGATTTCTTCACAAGGCATGAATATTATACACTAATTTTTAAATAAATGAAGTTGTAAGAGCAGTCAATTAAATCTAGTTCCTTGCTTTTAAAATATTTCAATATCTTAGGAGAACTATGTGACCATTAAATTAAATAGTATACACACTGACTATCTTCGTTCTGGACTTTCTTTTTAAGCATGTTTATATGGCAATCAGCCTTAGAAATGATAGAGTCTTCCTATGGGTGGAGGGCAGATTTGTTTACTGTCCAGCGTAATAAAGATAATGTCTCCCTTCAGGGCAAAGGTCTATCAGGTTTGTTCTCATTTTATTGTAAAAGATTTGGGTCCCCTGAGCTCAGGGTTCTTTATCTGTGACACAATCCCACTGGGTACGCAGCCTCTACTTGGGTGTCTCCTCTTACAAGACGAATTTAAATCTCATGTTAATTTCTGTGCTGTGAATAATAGTCTTTTGTCTCGGACCCAGGAGTCTCCTGTCTGATTTTGTGTCTTTATCTATAAAATTGTACCAGGCTAACTTGCCTGGTTCTTGACAATCCATAGCTTGTCATTTAACAGGAATTACATAATCAAGGATAAGCTTCCGCTTCATTAAACTTTTCATTATTCCTTAGATGTCCCCAGTCTTCTAAGTACTAGGGACCTCTGCACAGGCTTTTCTTCCCCCTAGAATGCCCTGCTCCATGCTGGTCAGAAATACATATTGAGAGACTTACCAGGGGCAGTCGGTGCACTAAATGTGGACAAGACCGTTCCTACCCTCGTGGAGAATGGATCTGGAGGATCCTCTGTGTCAGCAAACTCTGCTTTGCCCTCTAAGATCTAGCTCAAATCTTATGTCTTCAGAGAAGCCTGTCCATTCTTCTCTAGGTGTTGCTTGGTTTTGTTCTCTCCTCCATGCTCCCATAGGGTTTTGACCCATATCGTGACTTCACTCTATCTCACTGCAGAGACCATGTCTCATTTTTCAAAAAAACAGTTCTCATTATGTGCCTCAGTGCCTGGCACATACTTGGTACTTAATAAATATTTAACTTAGAAAGGAAGAAGAGATGAGCAAACAAATGAAAAAAGCAGCATAGAGATGCCATACACTGTTGTCTGCTCTCGTGCTAAGGAAAAGATGAGCATTGAGGCTTTCACTCACATTTTATTTCATTTGTTTGTACTTTGTCTCCTAAATGAACCAGAGGTAAGATTCCATGTCAGCACACATCCTTACTTTTTACCCAGAGTTACAGATAACCTTTGATTAGGAGACCCAGCCTTGTATAAAAGGAAAGGGTCGTGCTTTCACAGAAGCTGCTGGAAGCCTGGGCCTGCAGTTCAGGTGTCCTGGGACTCGGAATAAGGGCCACTAAGACATCAGTAAAAATGTAAAGAGATGGAGAAAATTGTTTTTCCCAGGATTCCTCTCTGGAAAAATACTATAAACTTCGGGAAGAATTCTGCAATATGTCAGGCATGACGAAGGAGCAGCAAAATAGCTAATAACAATTACTGGCTTACTCAGAAAGTGGAATATATGAACTGTGGGGCTCTGGTTTTCACAAGGGGTGTATAGATTTGAAGCCAAAAGAGGGAAAGGACTGGGCACTGCTAAAAGGGATCTTTCTTCTCCAGTTTCCTTCCTCCTAATCTCTCAGCATCTCTGTTAAGTAAATGTCATATAAACAGTTGAAAAATTTCAGTTCCTTGGCATGGGTAAGGAGGAACAAAGTAGGTGTTTTATTCTGGCTTTGTATTTTGGAGTGACACAGACCTGGGTTCAAATCCCAATTTTGGAAAGGGGGGTTAGCCTTTCCAGGCAGGACCAGCTACAAAATTTGTGTGGCCCAGTGCATGATAAAAATGTGAATTCTGCTTGGATAACTGCGGTATAATTCTAGAGCTAATCCATGCCACAGGGCGCTGCTTCCCCTCCTGTGGGGAAAATGCATGCATTTATCAGATGAAAACCAACCTGTCAGCCTCCCCATTGCCATGGAGGTGGGGGACTGGGGAGGGGAGGGTCCCCTGGCGGCTTTAGTGACTAGATAACCTCAGGCCGATTGCACGCCCCCTCTATCCTAATAAAATCTTCCATAGTCAGAAAAAAAAAAATGTGGAGCCCTTTGTAATAAAATTAAGAATTTCAAGATAGTGAAAGTAAAGCATTAAACCAAGCATGGGGGCCCTTCTAAGAGTGGGCTCTGTCAACTGCAGAGTTCACATGCCTGGTCTCTGGGCTTCGGATTGTTCGTTAATCACCTGTTCTCTTCTTTCCCTTTCCCTCCCTGTCTTTCTCTTTCTCTCCCCACACCCTTCATTATAAAAGGAATAATATGTTAAACACACCTATGCTGTTGGTTAGATTAACTGTCAAAGAAACAAATATAACATACATGTGGATAATGTTAGAGATAATTTTCTGTAATAACAAAGATAGTACAGGAAGATTGAAATTCATGAATTATCTCAAATCACATCCTAACCCATAACATAACATTTCTCCCCATCAATTACGTTTTAATGAGAATTAATAGGAATCAATTTTTCTAGTGCCACATTTTACAATTACACAATATAGTGCTGGAATTAGAATAAAGATCTTTTCTTAGTTCAATTTCATATACATTAGAGCACTATGCTTTAGTTATCTTACAATTCACTGCACAATCACAAAAGAATGGTACCTTCTGTGTGTAAATTTTTAACAGAGTATAAATCAGAAGAGTTGGGTTTTATTTTGGTTATTTTTTTTAATAGTCAGTCCAGACAATAGCAGAAATACACAGCATGCCAAGTCTGTTGAATATGAAACTGAAGTATTTTATATGAAATTCCCTCCTGAAAATATTGAGAAAATGCCAAAGCGTCTGTTATGTAAATTAAATATCAGCCTTGGGCAGCTATGAGTTATGGGTCATTCACATTATACAGTAAAATGTTTTACTTTTTCTTAACTAGCACAAATTCCCTCTAGACCTGAAGTCAGAGTGGCTCACAATCACATACTTAAGTACAGAATATGCAAATGCCATTGCTTCTGAAACCCAGTCATGACACCAAAGAAAACGTATTATACAATCAACGAAGATTGTATTTTCACATAAATTTTTTAATATTTTTCTTATAATTGTCAAAAAGGTTGATGCTGTTCTTTCAAAATGTTTATGCCTAGAAAAGATAAGTGTAAAATCAAGTTAGGTTTTAACAGAATAAGAAAATATCCAGTGTTGGGGTGTCTGGGTGGCTCAGTTGATTAAGCGTCTGTCTTCGACTTAGGTCATGAACCCAGGGTCTTGGGATCAAGTCCCGCATCAGGCTCCCTGCTCAGCGGGGAGCTTGCTTCTCCCTTTGCCTGCTCTGCCTCCTGCTCCCCTTGCTCGTGCTCTCTCTTTTCTGTCAAATAAATAAAATCTTTAAAAAAAAAATCCAATGTATCTTATAAACAAGTCCATCATTTCACTTTATAACATGGTTCATATACCAAAAGATTCACCCTCTTTTCTTCATGAAACTTAACAAAAACATTATATACATATTTAAAGAATGTGTGTGTACCTAAGAAAAGAAAAGATCCTTGATCTTTTTCTACTTACTGTTTATTGAAATTTAAATAGCCCCAAAAGACAGGTAATCTTTTGTCCTCCTCTGGTGTTATTATATAATAAAACCTTTGTTGCTAACTTCATCACAAGCAGGAGTTGAGTGGTATAAGAGCTTCCAAAACCCCTATAAATATAAAATGCAATCACATCAGTCTGTGTAATTTAAAATGAGGATAATTCCTATTCTGCCTATCTCTGAGGGTTGTGATGAGGATCAATGGAGATAAGGCGTAAGCAAGCTTTCTTCAAGCTCTAAAGCTTTTTGTAAGTGTGTGGGAATATGGTAAAAGGGTGACATTGTCATTTCTAAGTATTGTCAAACGCCACTTATTAAATGCATGATTGCTTGTAACACTGTGTTACATGTGAAGAGCTGGACTGAGACTGTGGTGCCAGCATTGTGTTTGCAAGTTATGATGGTATAGTTTACTTTAGAAGCCCCAAGCTCCCCGTGGAATATAATGATTCTCCTCCCAGTATCCAAAAGAATATTTGTTACTAATATTAATGACTGGACAAATATTTCTTTTGTTTTACTTACCACATGGAACTAGGACTGTAGCTTTTGTCATAGATTAGTCAATTTAATAATATTTTTTAATTCAAAAAACTCACTCCTATGCAACAAGTCTCATAGTGATTTTTCCCAAATGTTTCTAAATGCCTATGTTCTACTACAAAAATTGTTTACCAATAGTTTTCATTTACTTGTATTTTGTTTTACACACTTTAACTAGAAGTATTAGAAACTTGAGAATTCTGAGCTATGTCCTAGGCCTGTACCTTTAAGTCACATATGTTCGATGTTAAATGTTATAATGAAAGTGCCTTAAGAAATATATGTGTATATATATTTAGAAAGTGTCCTAAGAAATATATTATGTGTAATAACTCTATGTGTAGTTATTATCTTGTTACTTAAATGTGCTTTTCACCTAATTCATTTCATTACTTGAAATAGCAAAAACATTGCATTTTAGAATATTTTCTATTTTCTTCTCCACCAAAGTATTTTGGCATGTATGTGACCAAGATAGTCTAATTGTAGAGGAATATTGCAGCCATTATCTTGCTACTTCTGATTTTTGATTTTGCTTAGTATTTTTCCATATAAAGATATGTTTATCAGGAACCATATTTTTTAAAATTTTCATCCTTAAGCAGGGATCTAACTAATGACTACTTGGTTATTAACTAGGCATACATGATTTATAGTGACATAGTGATCACTGTGATAAATCTTATATATGTGGATAATTATCTCTGAGTTTGATAATAGATAAATATGGATATGCAGGAAAATAAAGCTGCATCCTAAAGTTAATGTATCTGAAACAACAAAAAAAGAAAAAAAAAGACTGAGGAAATTAGAAACTTCATCTCCTCCTGACTTTACTCTCTACTTGTCTAGCAATAGGAGCATTTGGGGTAGGAGGGGCAGAGGGAGAAGGTGAGAGAGAATCCTAAGCAAGCCCCACGCCCAGTGCAGCAGAGCCCTACATGGGACTTGATCTCACAACCCTGATACCATGACCTGAGCTGAATTCAAGAGTCAGATGCTTAACCAACTGAGCAACCCAGGCACCCCTAGAATAAGAGCATTTTTGAAGGATACTCCAGCCTTGACATTCCCTAATGGAATGACTCTACCTAGGTTTTGCCAGTGGATTTTGACAACTCAGACAAAAAATGCTGTTTTAGAAAATAATGTGAGGACTTTCTGCTTTAAAATTAAAGTCTCTGGGGCACCTGGCTGGCTCAGCTGCTTAGGTGTCCAACTCTTGATTTTGGTTCAGGTTGTGATAGGGTTGTGAAGCAGGGTTCTGTGCTGGGCATGGAGCCTGCTTGAGATTCGCTCTCTCCCTTTTTTTCTGCCCCTGCCCACCCACTCACAGTCTAAGTAAGTAAATAAATAAATAAAACTTCAAGTCTCTGGATTGGTCATCTGCTGACCACAATACTAATCATCATGAAGCACTTTTTTTTTTTAAAGATTTTATTTATTTATTTGACAGATAGAGATCACAAGTAGGCAGAGAGGCAGGCAGAGAGAGAGAGGGGGAAGCAGGCTCCCTGCTGAGCAGAAGGCCTGATGCGGGGCTGGATCCCAGGATGCTGAGATCATGACCTGAGCAGAAGGCAGAGGCTTAACCCACTGAGCCACCCAGGTGCCCCGAAGCACTTTAATTTTTGAACAATAAACAAGTGATATAGGGAAGAAAGAAATGGTAAAGGCCTTGATGTGTATGGAGTGTCTACTGTAGATTAGGTATCGTGTTAATTGACTTATATTAGATATTTTATTAAAAGAGAATGAGGCCCCCAAATTTCTGAGAGATAGAACACACACTATCAAGGAGTTACTTGACAGTTAATATGACAGTGCTATTCTTACCTAAGAAATTCTGAGTAATAAGAAAATGTCTACAGTAATAAAGAAAGTATGCTACTGAGGATAGGATAAACACATAGATCAATGAAACAGAATTGAGAAACCAGAAATGGATCCATTAAGTGTACTCAACTGATTTTTGACAGAGGTACAAAAGCAATTCAATTGGGAAAGGACAGTCTTTTCAGTAAATGTTGGAACAATTGAACATAAAGTAGGGGTGGGGTGAAGAAATTTGACCTTTATAAACCCTACTTTTTATAAAACTATTAGCTCAAAATGGATCATAGATCTAAATGTAAAATGAAAAACTAAAAAACTTATTTATGACCTCCAGTTAGACCAAGAATTCTGAAATATGACAACAAAAGCAAGGGAAAAGAATCAATAACTTGACTTCATAGAAATTTAAAACTTTTGCTCTGTGAAAGACTGTGTTAAAAAGATGAAAGACAAACCACTGACTGGGCAAAAATGTTTGCAAATCACATATCTGACAAAGGACTTGTAAACCAAATATATAAAGAACTCTCTAAACTCAGCATTAAGAAAACAAACAAGCCAGTTAAGAAATGGGCAAAAGACTTGAACAGACAATTCACCAAAGAGGATATGGTGATGGAAATTAAGCACATGAGAAGATTTTCAATATCACTAAGTATTAGGGAAATGCAAATGAAAGCCACAATAAGCTATTACACACTTACCAAATTGACTAAAATGAAGTATACTGATCATACCAAGGGCTACCATGGATGTTAAGCTACTAGATCTCTCATACATTGCTGGGGGGAATGTAAAATAGTACAGCTACTCTGGAAAGCAGTTGGGTATATTCTTATAAACTGAAACATTCACTTAATGAACACAACCCAGCAATTGGACTTTGGGGTATTTATCGTAGAGAAATGAAAACTGAGTCCACATAAGAACCTGGGGCGCCTGGGTGGCTCAGTGGGTTAGGGCTTCTACCTTAGGCTTAGGTCGTGATCCCAGGAGGCCTGGGATTGAGCCTCAGCTCCACATCGGGCTCCCCTCAGCAGGGAGCCCACTTCCTCCCTCCCTCTGCCTGCCTCTCTGCCTACTTGTGATCCCTGTCTGTCAAATAAATAAATAAAATCTTAAAAGGGAAAAAAAAAAAAAAGAAGAGATGAATGTTAGCCACAGGTTAGGATTAGAGTGTGTGGTGATAAAGGGTAAGCTTGAAGGACTTCTTTGTGGTGACAGAACACTATCCTTATCGTAAAGGTGGTTATATGAATCTATACCTGTGGTGAAATTTCATAGGACTACATACACACACAAATAGAGTGCATGTAAAAGCTGGTGGACTCTGAACAAGTTGTGTAATTTAGTTAAAAACATTATACCAGTGACAGTCTCCTGGTTTGATAAATAAGTATGGTTACTTAAGATGTTATTGAAGAAAGCAGGGTGATGTTTGCATAGAAAATCTTCATACTATTTTTGCAACTTTTTGTGAGTCCTACATTATTTCGAAATAAAAAGTTTTTAAAAATTATGTAAGATGTAACTGGAATGTAAATTTACTTCCACCTGAAACTTCAAGTCTGTATGAATATCTATACAAGCTAAAAAGAAGAAAAACCTTGACACATCTAAAATATTCAAATCCAAGTGACAACAGATATGTAAAGAACCTAGATTTCTGAGTGATTTCTCTAGTAACAAAGTATTCTAGAAATAATGTTTATAAAATTGGGAAAATAGTGATTTATGGGACTGGCAAGAGCTTTGGAGCTAATACAAGAGGCTACCATTGGAGATAAATTCAGGAAAAATAAACACAAGAAAATTAGAGTTATTGGAAGGAAATTCAGTGATGAGCTTACCTAGCCTTGAGTTTCAATTAGTGATGTTAAGACAAAGTTTACAATCTTGACTTCAAATTGCTATTTCTGTTATTTACTGTCATTTTAAGCTTATGATTGAAACACTTTGGAACAAAGTTCTGCAAATGGGCAAAAGACTTGAACAGACAATTCATTGAGGAGGATATGCAGATGGAAAATAAGCACATGGAAATTCTTATCAATTTCATAAAGTGAGAAAGTTTGTAAGTTATGCCAACATTTGCCTCTAAAAATGTCTCTCAAAATTCAAGGAGTTCTTTTGTAGTTGGGAGTATTCTGTGATCATTGTAGGGTCTTCATTCATGTGATATTATTTACAAACTGTCTTACCATCTTGGAAATATAATTGACCTTGGCTCACAATTTCAAATGATTCTCTTGTCTAAAGAGGGTGAATTTCTCCAAAGTTACAATAGGAAAGGTTACAATCTCTCTAGATAACTTTTTTTCTGAAGAGAATTTGCTAACATTTTACATCCTTCCTCTAAATTTAAGATTATAAGGCGGCGACATCAGAAAATTGGGTATTTGTGATATGGAAGACAAGCATCAGTTCTTGGATGAATATCCAATGTACCAGATTATAGACACTGATGCAGCCACCATTGCAGCAAATGGACTGCAACTACATATTTTGAATTACTGAAGCAGTGGCTTGAAACTATTCAGTAGATCAGATGTATTGCCTTCCCTCATGAGATTGATGAGAATTCAGTTCTGCTCGCTACACTCCAGCGCAGAGGACTGGAGGGCATTTAGCACACTGAGAAAGGTCAAAGTAAGACAGTATTGGTTTCTGAACCTAAAAATTCCAAACTCTTTGCTTCCCATTAAAATGAATGAAGAAAAACTACGTTTTGATGAGT
The DNA here is from genome assembly GCF_963455335.1 of Martes martes. Lineage (NCBI taxonomy): Eukaryota > Metazoa > Chordata > Mammalia > Carnivora > Mustelidae > Martes > Martes martes. Next base: position 110,450,678 of record NC_137891.1, on the reverse strand, counting down.
AGCATCCCAAAGACTTGCTTGAGGCATAAAGGAAAGAAACTACCGTGGCCAAGACCAGGAAATGCTTATTCGTCACCTGCTAGAGCATTGCGAGGAGCACAGTGCAGCACGCTATCTTTCCTGAAACATTATCGTCTCAAAAGTTATATGCAACTTAAATAATGGAGTTTCCAACATGGAAAATACATTACTGGGGGGTGGGGAAAAAGAGAGAGAGACAGAGGTGAACCAAGAAGCCAACTCTTAACCTACAAAGAACAAACTGATGGTTACCAAAGGGGAGGGAGTGGGGAAATGAGTGAAATAAGGGATGGGAATTAGGGAGTGCACTTGTGATGAGCACTGGGTGACACGTCCAAGTGTTGAATCACATACTGTACACCTGAAACTAATATTACACTGTACATTAATTAACTGGAATTTAATAAAACCTTTAAAAAAAGAAAATACATTACTATATTTGGCTCTTCTTTTTGGCAGACATTCCAGGAACAAAACGGCAAAGTGATTTTGCGATTCAAATTGATTGCAAAATGGATTTTTCATACAAAAGCTACAGTCAGATTTCACTATAGGCAAAAGTTTAAAAGTTTAGGAAAAGCACTAATCATGCAGAATATTAGATTTCTGAGAAAACACTTGAACTAGTGACCAAAGATATGTAACTCTTTTTTTTTTTTAAATATTTTATTTATTTACTTGTCAGAGAGAGAGAGTGTGAGCACAGGCAGACAGAGTGGCAGAGGGAGAAGCAGGCTCCCTGCGGAGCAAGGAGCCCGATATGGGACTCGATCCCAGGAGGCTGGGATCATGACCTGAGCCGAAGGCAGCCGCTTAATCAACTGAGCCACCCAGGCGTCCCCGAAGATATGTAACTCTTAAGTTGAGTCCAACTCTTTGGCTAAATCGAAACAGCTCCAAATTGTATGACATGTTTTAGGATGTGAGGAACACCCTCAGTCAAACATGTTCAGTGGAAATGTTAAAAGGAAACAATTGCTCATAGAACTGAAATAGTGGGGATTTGATATGATGAAGGTTTTTTCCCTGCTTATGTGCTTCTTGTTAGCATGTCAGATTTACCAGAACTAGAATTCTACCAATCTCTCCCACAATTTCCCCCCTCCTCTGACTCTCTCTAGCACCAGAGGTCACAAAGAGCTTGACACATCTATTGATAAATTCTGGGAGAAGGAAATGTGATAACTAATGTGCTTGGACACACACGCACACACACACAGTTTCTTCTCTTTGAAATTATTTCTGAAATTTCTTCTACTGTTCTTAGCCAAATTAAATCATAAGGCTCAAAATAAAATCTTCCTTTGAGATCCCATAATTGGTAATCTCCCAGAGAAAAGAAGAGCACTATTTGTTATTTAGAACACCTGTGGTGGGTGCCTGGAACCTCAGTCTGTTAAGCTTCTGCCTTCCGCTCAGGTGCTGATCCCGGGTCCTGGGATCGAGTCCCATATGGGGCTCCTAGATCAGTGGGAAGACTGCTTCTCCCTCTACCCCTCTTCCCTGCTCGTGATCTCTCTCTCTCACACACACACGCAAATAAATAAAATCTTTAGAATGCCTGTGGTAACAAAAAGGATACTTATGTTCATTAATTAGGTTTCTATTCTGTCCTTTTTATTAACATTTGATATATGTATAAGAATACATGTAACATAAATTATTTGAGACACAAATTGAATTGAACAGTTACTAACCTACCCCCAGCTAAAGAATATCGCCAATAATGTTGCCTCTATCTGCGTGTCTCTTTCCCATATCGCATCTTCACCTCCCTATGCCCAAGAGGTTCTACTATTATGAAATTTGTGTTTATCTTGTTTCCCCCATCCCCTAGTTTTATCCCAAACATATTTAGGTCTAAAGAATATGCTGTTTCATTTCTTGGTTTGAAGGCTGTAAAAACAGTAACCTACTGTACACATTCTTCTGTGATTTTCCTTGTTTAACAACATTTTGTTTCATTCATGTTGTTGCATATAACTGTAGATCATTCATTTTTACTGCTGCATGAAATCACATTGTGTGAATATTCTACAATTTGATGATCCGTGATCCTGTCAACAGATATTTGGGACATTCTAACTGCCATCCAGTTATCCAAGCCCTTATCATCACCTACTTCAGGTTAAGTAATCCTGATTATCAATAAGCTAAAAAGTTTCTTCAGTTAAAACAGGATTAGCACCCTGATAAATTATAGCCTTTTGTAAGGAATAACCCAAGAAGGCTCTTTAGATCCTTCTGATCATAGGATGCTTAGCACTAGAGTAAGTCATGCGACTGATTCTAATATTCATTCCTTTCCTTTATGGCACACAGGTTTTGTAATACTATATTCTACTTTGAGATTACTTTGAATAAACATGGTCTGAGAAATATTTTCCATAATGCAAAGGGTCTGTGCTTTAGATTCAGTCACATTTGGACTGAAATCCTGATTCTGTTACTTTCTAGCTATGAGAGCTTGGATAATATATTTAACTTCCCCAAGCCTTAGTTTCTCTTTCAATAAAATGTAAACAGTAATACATATTCATAAGATGGATATCATTATTAAGTAAGGTGATACATGCCTAGCATAATGTCTAGCGCATGGAAGACACTTAGTAAATGTGTAGAGAATAAAGGACTGAAGAATGAGTAGTTGAAATGGTGAGCAAAGGGGCAACAGAGACGGCTGCAGAGCACAGAAGGTAACAAAGCTGTGTGAATCGGGTGTGAGAAAACAGTTAGCGGTGGGTCCCGTTCGAAGGAGGGAACACGTGCCCCTTACTCAGGGGGCTGCCACATTACTCACTAGTGGTATTCTTTGGTTTTGTGCAACTTGGCAGCCTTGTTTAAAGACATTTATATTCTCTTTTTAAAAATATATGCTGGTCAAACAAAACATATCTGCACGTGATTAGCCTGGAAAGCTATTATTCAATCTCTGATTTAAGAACTCTCATCCAGGGTTGGAGGAATGATCAAATAGGTGGCAAAACCAAAGCTAGTATCTTTTGTGTGCCTAGCATCTGTCCTGTGTGTTCTGGGAAGAGACAAGACAAAAGTGCTGTTGGAAACATCTCAACATTTTGTCCAAGAACCAAAACTTCGCACCTTCTGTCTTGTGATGTAGTCTCCTGGCACTGTGCACTTGCTTGGGGAGTTTCTCTTTGTCTAGGCCTTGTGGCATCAGTCCAGGCCAAAGAGCTTCAAGCACCTAAGACACCCATCAAAACTGCCAAGCACATGTACTTATAAGACAAAATAAGCTCGTCAGCTCCTCACTAGTGAGGATACACTGGATGTTCATGTTCACTTCCTTCATCCCTCCTATCCTCCAGCCCCTTTCTAGTATTTTCTATTTCGTCATCTTTTCTTCAAAGCCCTACTCCCTAAAATGAAGATATTCTGGGCAGTCCATCTTTAATCCCCTTTATTCACCTCATCCTGGGAACAGCTCTAAGGAAACAATCATTTTGTTTGACTAATTCTTGCAGTTCAAGCTCTTAGTTTGTATTATACATATCATCTACAACCTTAGTGCTGTGAAACCTTTCTCTCCCTCCCATTACTAATTCAATTAAGTTATAGTCAACCATACAAAATTTAAAACATAGCTGAGCATATTTCAAGGCCAAAATTTATTGAAAAAGATAGTGGCTACATCATCTACCAAATTCTGACTTGTAAAGTATATACTGAATTTGTTAGTCATTCTGGTCTCTTTCTACCCTTTTAAAACCTGGTCCTATATGCATTGCCCACTATTGCTGCTGGGTGATTAACTTAGGCTTGTCATCAATCTGACCTGCTTGCTGTGCATACCTTAATGGTTTCATTTTATTTTGCCTAACCCTACCATGTATTGCCTGGCAATTTCAAATGACATTCCTCTTCTTGTCAGTATGTCAGAGATCTCTGAAACACAGAACAGGTATAGTTCAACCTGCCCATTCTGTAGCATTCTTATGACCAGATTAGTAAGAAAAAATAATTAATATACAAATTAAATGTTATATGATAGATGACATGTACAAGTTGCAAAATTTCAACCTTTCGGACATGCTGGCTTCATTCAGAATGACTGGGAAGTGCAGAGTTCTGATTTGGCTTTTCCGCTTGCCCGTGTTCATGCCTTGTGATGTAGTACTCCTTATTCTTCTTTGTCTGGCTCCTCGTATGTCAGCACCATCTCAGGTCTTTCCAGAACCATAAGCAACCTTCTGGCCTATCATTTATTCTCAGTCCTGTGCTCCATTCTCCAGACTACCATGATATCCACAAGGAATAATTCTTCTGAGGAGCTAAGGTAAAATTTATTTCCTTTCTGAGAACAAGTATGTTAGTGTCATTCCTCTTTTGTGTTGCTGGCAGGTCAGCTGCTCACTACAGTGGCCTGTTTCAATAGGAAGACCTTACCTTCACATCTTTATGCCCTTGGGAGACTCTCTCCCATTGGAGAGCAGCAGAGCAAGAGCCATCCTCTGACTGTTTCATTCTGGACCAGAATACATTCAGCTAAAATGGAAAGGAAATATTACCAATACTGGCTTAGGCAAACAGTTGGTTTTTTTCTCTTATATAACCACAAATTTAGAGGCAGGAAGTATACTGAAGCTTCTTTGAAATACCATCACAGATTAAGGCTCACCTAAGCTATCTTTCTGCTCTGTACTAAGCATGTAGTTTTTGTTCTCATGTTTACAAAATGGCTACTGCTCCTCCATACATCACATCTGTGTTCAAGACAGGAAGAAAGCAGAGGGTCATTGGGCATTTTATCACAGAATTTCTTCTCTGGGCTTCCCTGACCAAGCAATCCCTGTTTATGTTATCATTGACCAAAACTGTGTCTTATAGACAATCCAGCCTATAATCATGGCTGAGAAATCAAGTGTTTTAACTTCCCAGCCTTTAGAGTAGAAGATGCAAATTTTACAAACATATTACTCCTTCCATTGAAGGCTAAATCAGAGAATTTTTCTTAAAGTTTAAGGAAATTGTATTCATGAAATATATATATTCTTTGTATATCTGTTACATTTTATTACGATTTTGACAAGGGTGCTTAAGGCACTACATAAGTAACTCTCAAATGATAGACATTTTGCAAAATAACTAATATCTTAAACATGACACTGCAGGGACAAAGAATGCAAAATAAATAGGAGAAGATAACAGGGAGGGGACAATACCCAAAAAAGCACATTAAGAAATGGAAAAGGAGAGAAAACTGAATTAAATATGACAACAATAAGTGAGCAACCATCCTAAGTGCTTCTTCCTCAAAATCAAAGTCAGTTTGCTGTCAATGTCTTCTTCCCAGGGTGTCAAGAAGGGTGCTGCAGGTGAGAAAAAATCAGATGCTTCCGTGCCTTCACAAAAACACACATGTAATCATTTTCAAATACAGAAAAGATTATTGATTTTATTATGCTACATAAAAGTATTAGACCATAGGTTTCTAAATGTTGTTTCTATCTGTAATTTAAAACAATTATTAACCTTTAAAAGGTACTCAGAAGAAATTTGCTAACAATACACTGTTATAGTGTAAAATTATAGTGAATCAAAGATCCTTTTCTCATTTTTTCTCTTCATCCTTCCTTCATATTCTCTCTTTCCCTTGCTCTCTTTTTCCCTACACACACATGCATGAACACATAAAAATTTATCCAAATAATATTGTATTTTCCTAAAGTGTTTTAATAAAATACACATTTTAATGACAAATATGCATATTTGTAAATAAAAGTAACTTATTAGAATATTAAAGCATATGGTTTAGTTTAGGAGAACAAATGTCTCAAATCGTTACCTTTAGTTGTCTCTTTTTTTTTTCTTTTAATTAGGTGAGATAGGATGGCACTAACATCCTCCACTGTCTGGTTTTCTCCTTTATCCTAGCTTATACCCTTGTACATAAAAATGCAGATATCATTTGCCACTCGTCTCTTATGGAGACTGAAAATAGTTGCAAAAAATATTATTTACATTTAGGACATATGTCTTTAACATCTCACTGTGATAATAATAGTTTTCATTTTCAACAACATTGAAAATCAAATCAAATCAAAATCTACTTTGAATATTTGTACATATATCTTGATTCTACAATTGTGACTATGTCAGTATTGTAATTAATACATTAAATAGAAATCTCATGAGTAGTATTTAATGTTTTATCACAGGAAGATAAAGAGTTGCATTTTAAATTCATTTGACATAATTTTGGGGGGACCTGCTATGTACCAAATATGATGATTGCTTCTTTTCTTCTTTGTAGCCTGTGGTTAAAGACTGGAAACTAAGCATGGGTCTGTCTTCTTCTCCTCTCAATTACTAGCATCTAACTTAGTGTCTGGCACATAGTAAGTGTTGAATAAACATGTGGGGAATGCATAAATAGACATTCATCTTAAAAGTCTGTTTCTGTTTTCTGGTCCACTTCTTAGTCATTGTGAATCTAAACTTTTCCTTCCAAAAGAAGAATCCTTTTCCTTGAAGCAGAAGTTCAGGCTTGAATGGTGGTTCCATTTGTCTCCCAGCCATCTACACATGTGCCAAACTGCCTGTGGCTGTACTTGAGTGAATTCTGAAAGGGCCTCTCTTGCTCTTCCCATTCACCATTACCTGAATTCGAATCACCAGCCAGGATCTTCTAGAGTGTCTTCTCAGAGGCATCCTGTTGCAAAATTCTAGCACTTTTAAGTTAAATATCCTTGAGTCATCCAAAAGACTGCCCAACCAAAATGATCTTCCTGCAGAGGGCAGAACTTCTAGGAACATCTGTTTGGGGTTCACTTTCTTTAAAAGTATAAATTAAATTTCAATAACCTTAAAATAAATAGTGTTATCTGATTGCTTTCCTTTCTGAGAAAAAATACTCGGGGCATGTTGTGACTACCGGGACTTTCTACATAGGTCTTGTAAGGGCCTATTTAGCCAGAGTGATTCCATCCCATTAAACAGTGATTTTGTTGTTTATGCAGTAAAACTTAAACTGACCTTGCCCACCCCCCACCCCCAGGGGAACTTACTTAAAAGCAAGTCCGGGGGAAACCAGTAAAATATGGTCGGACAATCCCTGATAACAGAGCCCAAATACAAGGGTGGGTCAGGTCAGGTGGAGATAACAGAGCCCTAATGCAGGGATGAGTTGGGCCAGGTGGAGACATCCAATCATTGGGGCACGCATACTGTCTCCCTAGCTACCAAGGAGTGTGGGCCCCGCCTTTTGGGCACCAATTCTGACCAAGGTGATAGGCTAGTTCAAATAGCTACTATGGGGTGAATTGTAATTCAGTAGGCCACCCATGTGTGACCTAGCATGACTGTGCAGCTTTCTCTGTGTGTTGCAATCTCATTGGCCACCTGTGTGTGGCCAGGCTCAACCACATGGCCTTTGCTCTATGAAAGTTAGTCTGTGAGGCTGGGAGTGGTCGCCCTTTCTGTAAGAGATGGTCCCGACTGGCCAGTTTGATTCTCGATGCTTGGCACGAAATAAAGCTTTGCTTGACTTTCGCTTTGTATCAGTCTTGCTCCTTTGATCATGGACCTATTCTTGGGGGACCTTTCAGGTTTCAGGGATTCTAGAACCATCTTGTACATTTAACGGTAAGCCACAATACTTTAAGTAAACTGTTTTTGCAAAGTTAATGGTCATATAAAATAAGGCTAGTGAATGTGAATGTTTTCTTTCTAAGAAAAAATTTTTGTATGTGAAAACACATTTACTAGATTATTAAGGTTACAGTTGTGACATATCAAGACTGTGAGTTGCTGATGCATATTCTACATATTTTATTCATGACTTTTAAATCATTTCAGAGAAGTATCAGAGAACAAAAAATTTAAAATATATTAGAAATGTCTAATTCCATATTTAGAACCAACTGTCAACCGACCATGACCCAAGGCCTAATTTTATGACTAATTATGAAGCAGCTAGGGTATGAATTATCTCTCATCAAAAATCATTCCAGGTCAATGAACTTCTAAATAGTTCCTGGAGCTACCTGCTCCCTCATGCAATTAAATAGGAACCCATATATTTAGACACCTACAAATGTTCAAAGAAGCTGTGAATTCTTATCCTGTTGTATCACTAAATTGCCTTGTAATTCTATGTTGCTTTTCTATTCCATGTTTTTTCCCACTACAAAAATGAGTATGAACATAATACTTTTCTCTCGAGGACTTTGTGAGGTATAATTAATTAATGTATGTAGCACATTCTGGGAAACTCAGAGGAGAGATATATTGTGTAAGTACAGAGTATTACACGAAAATCTCTAAACTGACTTAATTATACAACAATGTACATTTTCAATATGGATATTTTGGCACTATATTTTCTGTGCCAATACTATAATTTAAAATAATTATAGTAGCTTTACTTTTCAAAAAAAGATATCTTTTTCTTAGAATACCAAATGCCACTAGTCTTTTAGCTATGGTTACAATGATAGCCTTAGTAAATTTCTATTAGGAGTCAAAAGTCATATATATAAGAAATTCAATGAGAGTGCCACAGTTGGTCTGGGCTATGGATGTTTATAATGACATGCTGAAACCATTAGTGATGCATTAGTGTTCTAAGGATGGGCTTACTGTGGTTCTACAGAGAGCCAAATCTGAATTTAAAGCACAACTTGATTAAATAGTGTCTGTGGAGGCAAAAGGCAACAATGTTAATGGGTGGGAAAAACTCCAAATGTCACAATGACAACCCTAAATTTTCTTTTGTTTGTTCCACCAAATTGAAAACAATAACAACCTATCATCTACCTATTATGCATTAAGTCCCATAACTTGTCAGCTGCTGAAATAATTGCCCAACCACTTAAATATTTCCAATATATGCCAGCAAGCAGTGACAGGGTCAAATTCCCCCCAAAGTATAGAATTTATGATCTTAGAATCCACTTCCTTTCCTTATTGAATCCTCCATATATACACATATTTAAAACCCTCCTTCCAACAACAGAATTATTTGAACTTATCATGCCTGTCATCTGTTATTCTCAAAGTACTTTACTACTAATAATAATCTGTGAAATTTGTCCGTGATGTGGGTATTACTACTTCTGTTTCAGCAGCACGTCCCTGACTCTGGTCCCGTCTAGTACTGCCAAGATGTCTGATTAGAGGAATTAGGAGTGGAACTGGAGACCAGAGCCAGATTGTGAGGTGGGTGGCTGGTAGTTCTGCTGTTTTTTTGTGCTGTCCATGTCAAAAAACTTGCAGCTGTAGTTCCACGCAGGGATCAGTTTTAAAGTCTGACTCCCTAGCACTGCGGTGAAGCCTGGCACAGCAATGGCCGGCCTAGGACAAAAACACTACCCTGATCCACATCTGTTTGAAGCTTCTGCAGCCTGCCTTGATTCACTGCTCCCTGTTCGTGTTTCAGTTCCTCCCTCCCAAGAAGCCAGCAGAAGACCAGAATGACCACCCACTTCTTCTGAGATGGTCAGATGGAACTGATAATAATCTTAGAGCGTTGGCATCTGGAGTAGTATGTCTTGCTTATCTGTTTCCTACTTTGTTTGTGTGATAGTAACACTACATAAGAATAAAGTTGCAAGGATAATAAGTATATAAAGGGAGGCACAGGTTGGTCAAGTGATCCCCATAAAATAACTTAATAAAGATTTGCCATTTCAAATATTGTATAACACACCCTCTTCAGTTTTCTTGTGGTTGCTAAACCTCTCATTCTCAGCACCTAAAAATTATGAGTTTATTACTATCTATTGATTAGTATTTGTGGATAATACCTGAGTAACACTATCACCCTTAAATTTGGTTTAATTAATTTCCAACCTGCTTGGCTATTTCTTTTCTTTTTTTGTAGATTTTTTTAAATTAACATATACCGTATTATTTGCTTCAGGGGTACAGGTCTGTTAATCATCAGTCTTACACACTTCACAGCACTCACCCTAGCACATACCCTCCCCAATGTCCATCACCCACCCACCCTATCCTTTTCCCTCCATCCCTCAGCAACCCTCAGTTTGTTTCCTGAGATTAAGGGTTTATTATGGTTTTTCTCCCTCCTCAGTCCCATCATGTTTCATTTTTTCTCTCCCTACCCACCACGATCCCCACCCTGCCTCTCAAATTCCTCATATCAGAGAAATCATATAATAATTGTCTTTCTCTGATTGACTTTTTTCGCTTAGCGTAATACCCTCTAGTTGCTTGGCTATTTCTTAAAAACTGTCCCTAACCATTTACTCAGACAGGGAAATGTGAGTCTTCTATGGAGATGAAAACTCTTCAGATTTGTAAAGATGTTGAGTGTCACAAGCATATCCAGAGGTTCCCAAATAAATATTAGACCTGGATTGCAGTCTTTCTTTTTTTTATCAAAATGTAAAAGTTCCTGGAGTAATTGACATTGTTCAAGTTATCAAAAAAAGCTGCTGAGTTCACAATTTTGTATTCATTGTATCCTTTTCTGAATTCCACATAGTAAAATGAAAAGATCCATATCAGCACGGGAAGTGGCTAAAAATCCTGTTTGCAGATTGGACATTTCAATAAATTTCGGAAAAAAACATGGATGAGCTCATATGAGAGGGGTAACCACAGAGCTCCTTAGCGAAAATTAGGGAAGGACACCTCTGGAAGGGATAGAGCCCTGAAGGCGCTTTCACATCTTTCTAAATGTTGAAGAGCTCCACCATTCAGTCTTTGATCTCTCTCCACCCTTACTCTTTAGGAAGTTCTCTTGTCTTTAAATACCATCTTAATACTGACAGCCAGATTTGTATTGCAGCCGCATCTGCCTGCCTTAGCTCTTGATTCCTTTATCTGTTGTCCACTCAGCATACCCACCTTGATATCCAGTCGGTCATCAAAGGGAACATGGCCAAAAAATAACTCTCGGTTCCCTTACCCTTACACAAACCTGATCTTCCCTAAGTCTTTCTCACTGTAATTCGTAACACTACACTTCATGTGTATATTTAACCCAAATTCCTAGAAATCATCCTCAATTCTTTTCCCATCTCTTACTGCAACCCTGAAGCATGTTCTGTGGGCTCTGTATTTTTTCTTTCTTTCTTTCTTTCTTTCTTTCTTTCTTTCTTTCTTTCTTTCTTTCCTTATTATTAACATATAATGTATTACTTGTTTCTGGGGACAGGTCTGTGATTCTTCAGTCTTACACAACACCCAGTGCTCACCACAATGCATACCCTCCCCAATGTCCATCACCCAGCCACCCCATCCCTCTCACCCCCCTCCCCTCCAGCAAGCCTCAGTTTTTTTCCTAAGATTAAGAGTCTTTTATGGTTTTCTCCCTCTCTGGTTTCATCTTGTTTCATTTTTTCCTCTCTTCCCCCATGATCCTCTGCCTTATTTCTTAAATTCTGTATTTACTTTAAATCCTGGTTCAAGCCACTCTCACACCCTCTATTCTGACAAGCCACCCATCTCTCAACACCACTCCTCTAATAGCCTCCTACAACTTCTGGTCTTTATTCTTGCTCCCTGTACAATTCATTCTTCACACAGAAGTTATCTTTTTAAGTTATAAGTCAGACAGTAGCATTGCATAGTTCAGATCCCTCCAATAGTCCTGTCAGAGTTAGGATAAAATCCAAACTTCTTACTGTGGCGAACAAGGCTCTACATCTCTGGTCACTCTCTACCTCTCAGACCTCACCTGAAACACTCTACGTCTTGTTCTCAGCCCTCCTATTAATGGCGTTTTGGTTCTTTCTCGAAAAGGTCAGGCTTGTTTCTGTTTTAGGAACGTAATATTGCTCTGGTCACCCATGCACTCATGCTACTCATGTTTATTGAGCACCTCGCATAGGATAGATTGTTTTACGCAGAAAGGAAATAGCAGTTTCAAGAGAACCTGCCCTCAAGGCATTTACATTCTTGTGCCTAAAAGAACATTTTATCATCTCTCATCAAGGCTCCTAAAATAGCCTCCTACCCCTTCCCTTTGTTTCTATTCTTGCAAAAAAAAAAAAAAATTAGCAACAATATCTTATATTTCTGACTGCCTGTGTTTCAAAACATTCTGATCATGTCTTATGGATACAAGCTTCTTGAATCCCTTAAAGGATACTATTAGAATTTTACTAGCATCCTAAATTAATTTTCTTTCCCATAGCATTAATTGTTGTTTTCTCCTTTAGTTCTTTTTTGCATTGTATATTTATCTCAAGTGTCTTGTTTTTCTTAGTTTTCATTTCTGTTATGGAACAGAGAACAGAGTTGATTAACACAGGGAAATGACATGAGTTTCTGCTATAAAGACAGTAGAGAAGTATGTTGACCACAATTCAAATTCTCACTTCTTTGTAGGTCACCTACTTTTTCTGTCTTTAAGATATTAGAATTTTCTCTTGATAGTTGGATTTTTTTAATATTTCTTGAGTTTTTCTCCATATGTGTCTTTAAAACATTTTCTCCTACTAAAATTCAAGCCTTTCCAATATAAACTCAGTTCTCATTATTGCTTATATTATATCATTTCTCCAGTTGTCTTCCATTAATAATGTATCTTTTCTTCCATTTTCCATCATTCTTTCTTTCATTTCCTCTTTTCCCTCCTATCCTGCCTCCTTTTCTCACCCTCGTTCTGTTTCTTTCTTGAGCTCTCAGTAGTTACATGCTGGACCTTCTGGATCAATTTTTTTATTAATTACTTTTATCATATTTTAATCTATTTATTTTTAGAATTTATTTATTTTTAGAATTATGTTTCTTGAAATTTCTTTATCTTCTATATCATTAGCTGGTCTTCTGTGGTGTTCATTACATTTTTCTGAATCGCATCAATTCAGAAACTTTGGATATTAGAGAACAATAGAGGAGTTCTTGACAAAGTCTAAAATTAGAAACTAAAATTCTTTTTTTTTTAAGATTTTATTTATTTGACAGAGAGAGAGAGAGAAAATGAGCAGGGGGAGTGGCAGGCAAAGAGAGAGGTAGGCAGACGGAGAGGGAGAGGCAGGCTCCCCACTGAGTAGAAAGCCTGATGTTGGGCTGGATCCCAGCACACTAGGATCATGACCTGAGCTGAAGGCAGATGCTTAACCAACTGCTCTACCCAGGAGCCCCTAGAAACTAGAATTCTAAATCAAACCAAGGACTGGATACACACAAGAACTCAAAAACGTTACCTCCCACAGATGTTTTGGTGAAAGTACTGAAAAATATATTTCACAAAACAAAACAATCTATATCTATATCTATATCTATCTATCTATCATAAAGAGTTATAAATGTGCTTTGAGGAGCTATGGAATTAATACAGAATGTAAAAGTAAGAGAATTATAGATGACATCTATGTAGTAAGACTAGAAACTACTGGTCCAAATTAAAACAGAAGTCAAGAGGGCTCTGTGAAGACATTACCTCAAAAAGATAGTAGGTTTCTTTCACAAAAATGTGACTGAAAATGTGAATTTCTTCTGACAGTAAGGAAAAGGAAAGGCAGTTAGAAACTCAGGGAAACACAAATAGCTGTACAAGAAAGCTGTGGTTCTAACATGAGAATTTTAAAACGTGGCACGATTTTTAGTAGTTTATGTTCTGTAAGAAAAATACCATTTGTCTTAATCTAAAAACATTCAATGTTGAACAGCGCAGTTTTAATCACTTATGATTAAATTTTCTTCTTTACAGGTAAACCACACAATTTGGATATCAGTGAATGATGTTTTATAATTATTATAAATACTGTTTTTAGTTTCTTTTTTTTAGATCAACTATTGTCAAAGATCACAAAAGCTTTGATTATGTTACAGAATTATTTAAGTTAGCATGTGAAAGAAATGACAAAAATGACAGAAATTGGAAGATGGCATGACAAGAGGTAGAGAAACACGTAAAGAAACTAACTTCTTATATTTTGTAAAGAGAAATCAATAGGTTCTGCCTAAAGTTGATGTGTTAAGATATGGAACTTTAGATATATAATATTACAGTAATAGCCACTCGAGTAATTAAACTCAGAAACAGAGTGGTAGAGAAAGGAAGAGGGGAAATCAGAAGACAGTGTAACTGCAATCACTTTCTACTTGCAACACTGATTCAGCCAATACTGTCTAAGTCAACAAGCACTGGCACATACATATTACCCAGAGATATAATGGTAACCTTCAGAAGAACCAATTTTTATCAGAATTAATTAGCCATATGAAAATTATGAAATAACACAATAATTATAAATAACACAATAATAATAAATAACAATAAAATATTGCCCAGAGAAGTGAATTAGTCTTTATGTCATCTGGCTGAAAAATGATAAAGCATTAAAAGTATATATTCTTTAAAGAATGACATATATGAAATGTGTAAATTAATCTTTAATGTGAATTATAATCATTTCTTAGTTCAACTAAAGGGCAAGGAATTTAAGATAAACAATGATGAATAACTAAAATGTAAAACATATTTAAACATATTTAAACAAACACATTAGTTTTTGCTGAATAAAAACTAACCAAAATATCTCAGTGATATTCAACAATAAACTTTTGTTATTAATAACATTACTTTGCTTATGGGACTGCAGTTCAGCTAGGACAATTTCTTTAGCTTTTAGTTCTGCAGCAAAGACTGAGCTCCACAGTTCAGGAACTCGGGCTGATCAGGGCAGTATTTTCTGAAGAATGCTTTTCTCATGATAAAAGTTGGGAGTTTCTACAGGGATGCATGAAAACACATGTTGCCTCTTAAGGCCTAGGTTCAAAATTTATACATTCACTTCTACCTTCATACCACTAGGCAAAGCATATCACATGCCCAATCTCAACATCAATGGGGCAGAAAATATACTTCTCATATTTGCTGAACAGTAATCTAAGCTACCACATACACATAGATGAAATAGTTTGTTTCTATTGAGCACTACTGCTTTCATTCAGAAATACATTTTAGGAAATTATTATTCCAACCAGACTTTACCTATATGTGTTTCTCAAGTATAAAAATGCCAACAAAAGCTTTGCTAGTCAAGCTGCCAATAAAAACTACGTTAATATAGTAATATATAACCAAGCCATTATTTATCATCTCACTATAAGCAGACACTAAAGCGAATTGCGTGGTAAGTTATTCTCAAAAAGGGAAAGTATCATTTGTTCGTCTCAGTATACACATTTATGTATACATTATATTAATTCTAGAAACATAACATTCATCCTTTGTGTGAATAGAATATGTATAGCATTTTTTTGTATAGCATTTGATAGGAAATGCTCACTTTGTTCTGTTGAATAGCACTATGACTTGGAATATTAAAAACAAATTAGCACATTGGACACAACATAGTCTGGTGAAGGTTGACTAAAAGTAACAGCAGTTCTCATATGAATTTCTTAGTATATATTCAAAAATTCTTTAAACATAGAAACATTACTTTTGACCACTAAGAAAAAAAATATTGTATAGGGACTTATCTTCTCTATGATCTAAAAGGAGAAACATTATAGTCTTTTAAGACAAACATTGATTTGAATTTCATAAATGAAGCATGGATAACCATTAAGATTTCTTTTTATTATTTAGATACTGCTAAAAAGAACATTAATTTTGGCTTAGAGACATATGGATTTCGTTGATTGGCCAGCATGTTCAAAAATCTAAATTCATTTTAGAAACATTTTAAATGAATCAGCTGGTAAAACTCCAAGCAGAAACAAGAAGCTAACTAAGAAGTAGGCCATTTTTCTCTTGATGTTTCTTTGTTTCTCTTTTTCGCCTTCTTTCTCCATTTCCAGCCCAGGAAATAAAGTTAAGTCCCCATGCAAACATTGCAGAATAATTCTTGTGGACTTGGCATGCCTTCCTGGACCTCCCAACTCCCCCAGTATTCCAAATTGTTAAGACCTACACATATTTAAATAATTAATTTATCTGCAATGGAAAGAATGAGACCTACAAAGGGTTGCATAATCCTTAAACTCTAGAAAACCTATTAAGGGAAATAAAATCAAAAAATGTCCACTGAATTGAATAATTCAGCGAAGTCCTTTGCTGCAAATACATGCAGATAGATGTATAGATGGGAAGATAGGTGATTGCTAGTTGATAGATAGATAGATGATAGATAGATAAGAGAGAGGGGGATAGACATATAGGTACAGAGATAGAGATATATATGTACACATACATATGTATATATTATACATATGCATACACATATATATGTACATATATATGTGTGTGTATATATTTATCCTTATAAACATATGTAGATGCAGCTCACTATTTTCATGATGTTCCTGCATGAAAACATTTCACTAAACCTACCTTAAATGCATCCCTGACTGGGACGCCTGGGTGGATCAGTCAGTTAAGCATCTGCCTTCAGCTTAGGTCGTGATCTCAGGGTCCTGGGATTGAGTCCCACATAGAGGGAGGCTGCTTCTCTCTCTGGCCCTCCTCCTGTTCAGGCTCTCTCTCTTTCACTCTTTCTCTCTCAAATAAATAAATAAAATCTCTAAAAAATGTATTCATAACTTATATTTTAATAATAAATCAATAACATAGGGCAGCAGTATCTGTGGGGCAAAATAGATTGTCCAAGAAATATATCCAAAAATTATAAATTTTTATTTAATTTTTTTGAGGAAGGAATTAAATGCAGACATTTACTTTCTCTTTTACTAAGCAGTGTTTCAGTTTTTGAGTCAAATTTTTGTCTTCAATGGTCTTTCGGGTCTCTACCAATCAAATCTCTCATTCCTATAACTGCAACCTTTTAAATAAGTAAATAATTTAGACACTTGATTAACTCAAATTGGCCCATATCTTCCACAACCAAGCCAAATTGGTGATAATTTCTGGTACACAGGGTGCCTGGGTGGCTCAATAGATTAAGTGCCTGCCTTTGGCTCAGGTCATGATTGCAGGGTCCTGGGATCAAATCCTACATCAGGCTCCCTGCTCCATAGGGACCCTGCTTCTCCCTCTGCCTCTGCCTCTCTCTCTCTCTCTCTCTCTCTCTGTCTCTCATGAATAAATAAATAAAATCTTTTAAAAAAAAATTCCTGGTACACGAATAGGGAAAGTGAAATGCTTAGCAAACAATAACACTTAGTAGGTACTCACTAAGTCTTTGTTGAATGATTCAGTGAATGAATTCTATAAAACCAGGAACTGAAAGACAAATTTGGCTCATTTTTCTTTATTTCATAAAATTTCAACTCAAAAACATGGGAACTGTCACTGAATGAAGGAGAAAGTGGGTATCTGTATTTAATTCCCTTGCATGAATGCTTAAAAGATTTAAATACTGATTTATAAGATGAATTTGTCCTGGATTATTTCTTGAATAATCTTTTCTTTCCCCACCAGCACCACTGCTTTAAATTATTGATTCATCATTAAAGTACAAGTCAGGAGTACATCTAAAGTAGGTTTGATGGAAAATAAAATAAAATAGGTTAGTGAGAAATGTTTATATGAGAAAATCACAAAATAGTATTCTTTATGCATTTATGAATATGTAAATGAGTTCATTTATTTTTGAAATACTCTATGAAGGGGTTTTACTGATGTGGTCATGAAAATGTACTCCTTGGGTCTCTTGCTGTGAAGAGCAAAATTCACTGAAGGCCTCAGCTGCTCGCCTAGATCTACCCCATCCCTGGGCCAGTCACACCATGGCCATGCTTCCTAGACAAAGGTTGAATGTAGTGAAGGGGATAAGCTCAGTTTTGGAAGACTTGGCACCACTTTAATGAGTGGCTTTGTCTCAAGGACTTTCTATTAGTCTGACCACAACTTTCTTAGAATTGAGCTTTGGTCTGAGACTCTGCCTGCTGATTCTTCCTTCCTTCCTCCTCTCTCTATCATAGGTGTCAAACTTACAAGGCAGCTTGAATGCTGCTCCCACTTTGTCTGGCTCTGTCCCCTTTATCTTTTATAGTTTTCCCCCAGTACATGTCTTGGACTTCCAATCCTACCATATCATTTGTTTCTCAGACCATTCTAACAGAGCTGAATAATTCAATTTAGTTGAAATTTTATTGATTTTCTTCTCTTTAACATCTTCTTTAGGGTTGAAGATCATACAGGCTTTTATAGAACTCTTACTCTATCCCACACAGATAATATATTAGTATTAACCATTAAAATATGTATAGGTTTCAAGAGTTTGGAGCTTTTATTTACAAAGGGAAGTGCAGAAGGCAAACCCAAAATAGGTATATAACTAAGTTTGCATATGTATGTTAGGCCCCTAGTTTGAATATGAAGAAAGGAGATGAAATAGAGAAATATGTCCTCCTTCTTCAGCCCATTGTCGTCCCTGCTTTGACCTTCACTTGCTAATTCAATCAAAATACTTATAAAGTGAGTTCAAGTTGTTGAACACAATGGTTTTTGAACACAACCAGATCCAGGAAATATTGCCATTATGTCTCTGAGCCCAAGAATGGTTATTTTATTAAGAGAGTTTAAGCATAGTTTAAAAAAAATTAGTGATTAGCCATTTTTCATTTGTGAAATTCAAAGCAAAGTTTATCTTAAAAGACCTTATAAAATGACCCTATTTGAGTAGGAGTCACAAAAAATTAAACTAGTCAAGATATGACTTTTTTTCTTAAAAAAAAAAAAAAAGTAGTATTTCTCATGCCTAAGGAGCTCTCAAATATATACTTAGGTTAATTAATTTTAAAAACTGCAGTTTAAGTATGGAGATTCCTCAAAAAGTTAAAAATAGAGCTACTTGGAGGGAGGAGTCAAGATGGCAGAGAAGTAGCAGGCTGAGATGACATCAGGTAGCAGGAGATCAGCCAAATAGTTTATCAAACCATTCCAAACACCTACAATCCAACACGAGATCGAAGAGAAGAAGAGCACCAATTCTAGAAACAGAAACTCAATCACTTTCTGAAAGGTAGGACCTGAGGAGAAGTGACTCCAAAGCGATGGGAAAATAGACTGTGCGGGGAGGGGCCAGCTCCTGGCAAGCAGCAGAGCATGGAGCACAAAATCAGAACTTTTAAAAGTCTGCTCCACTGAGGGACATCATTCCAGAGGCTAAGCCGGGGTGAAGCCCACATGGGGACAGCATGGTCTCAGGTCTCGCAGGGTCACAGAAAGATCGGGGGTGTCTGAGTGTCGCAGAGCTCACAGGTATTAGAGTGGAGAAGCCAGCTACAGAGATGGAGCCAAGAAGTGAGCTCTCAACTCGGGGTTACCTTAAACTGTGATCTGTGCCACAGTCAGACCACTGCTCTGTGAGCAGGGACCCCACAAGATCCGGGAGGACCACCCTGGAAGAGCGCAGGGATCTGCTGGGTTTGGAGACTCCAGGCGGGTCTGTGTGCCAGAGACAGAGATGCTTGGTCACAGGCTGGGTGAGCTCAGAACACGGCCCGAGGCCAGGGAGATGGGAGTGATTGAGCACTTTTCTCCAAGGGCGCACTGAGGAGGGGGGCCCCTAATTCACGGTTCCTCCGGGCTGGAGATTGGGAGGCCACCATTTTCATTCCCATCCTCCAGAACTCTACAGAAAGCATTCAGGGAACAAAACCCCTGAAAGCAAACCCAAGCGGATTACTTAGCCTGGCCCTTGATAAAGGCAGTGCAATTCCACCTCAGGCAAAGACACTTCAGAATCACTACAACAGGCCCCTTCCCCAGAAGATCAGCAAGAAATCCAGCCAAGACCAAGTTCACTTACCAAGGAGAACACTGGAATTCCAGAGGAGGAGAAAGCAAAGCATGGAATTCATGGCTTTCTAACCATGATTCTTTAGTCTTGCAAAGTTAATTAATTTTTTTTAATTTTATTTTTTTCTTATGCTAAAATTTTTCTAATGTTTACTCTTTCCTCTTTTAATGTGTTTTTCACTAGTTTATCTTAAAAATACCTTTCATTTTAAAAAAAATCTGTTTTGAACCTTCATTATTATAGTCATATTTTATCCTTCATTGTATCTAAATTTATTTTTTGTATACACATAGGGTTTTTTCTTCTAAAAAAATTTGGGACACAACTTCTAATAGATCAAAATATACCCTAAATCTAACACAGAGCTTTGTTCTAGTCTCCAGCCCGAGAAAATTATCTCCACTTTCTTTTTCTTTATTCTCCCAACCAACTTATCAACTCCTTTTTTAGATTTTTTTTTTTTTAATTTCATATTGGGGTGCCTGGGTGGCTCAGTGGGTTAAGCCTCTGCCTTCTGCTTAGGTCATGATCTCAGGGTCCTGGAATCAAGCCCCACATTGGGCTCTCTGCTCAGCGGGGAGCCTGTTTCCCTCTCTCTCTCTGCCTGCTGCTCTGCCTACTTGTGATCTCTCTCTCTGTGAAATAAATAAAATCTTTAAAAAAATTTTTTCATCTTTATAGTCATATTCCATCCCTTCATCGTATTTACCCTTATTTTGTGTGTGTGTGTGTGTATATATATATCTGTATATATACACACATATATATATATATCTATTTTTTTTTCATTCTTTAAAATTTTGGGAGGTAGTTTCTTCTAAGAGACCAAAATACTCCCAAAATTAAGTGGGTGACCGTTCTATTCACCAGTCTAATATATATTTTTTCTTTTTTTAATTTTTTTTTAAATTTTCTGAACTTCTTTTTACCCTCTTTCTTCCCCCCATGATTTGGGATCTCTTCTGATTTGGTTAAAGCACATTTTCCTGGGGTCTTTGCCACCCTCTAGTATCATATTCACTCCTTCATATATTCTTATCTGGATAAAATGACAAGACAGAAAAACTCACCACAAAAAAAAGAACAAGAGGCAGTACCAAAGGCTAGGGACCTAATCAATATGGACATTGGTAATATGTCAGATATAGAGTTCAGAATGATGATTCTCAAGGTACTAGCTGGGCTCGAAAAAGACATGGAAGATATTAGAGAAAACTGTCTGGAGAAATAAAAGCCCTTTCTGGAGAAATAAAAGAACTAAAATCTAACCAAGTTGAAATAAAAAAAGCTATTAATGAGGTGCAATAAAAAAATGGAGGCTCTTACTGCTAGGATAAATGAGGCAGAAGAGAGAATTAATGATATAGAAGACCAAATGACAGAGAATAAAGAATCTGAGCAAAAGAGAGACAAATAACTACTGGACCACGAGGGGAGAATTTGAGAGATAAGTGATACCATAACATGAAACAACATTAGAATAGTTGGGATTCCAGAAGAAGAAGAAAGAGGGAGGGCAGCAGAAGCTATATTGGAGAGAATTATTGTAGAAAATTTCCCTAATATGGCAAAGGGAACAAGCACCAAAATCCAGGAGAAACAGAGAACCCCCCCTCAAAATCAATAGGAATAGGTCCACACCCCATCATATAATAGTAAAATTTACAAGTCTTAGTGACAAAGAGAAAATACTGAAAGCAGCCTGGGAAAAAAAGTCCGTAACATACAATGGCAAAAATATTAGATTGGCAGCAGACTTATCCACAGAGACCTGGCAGACCAGAAAGAACTGGCATGCTATATTCAGAGCACTGAATGAGAAAAACATGCAGCCAAGAGTACTATATCCAGCTAGGCTATCATTGAAAATAGAAGGAGAGATAAAAAGCTTCTAGGACAAAGAAAAACTAAGAGAATTTGTAAACACCAAACCAGCTCTACAGGAAATATTGAAAGAGGTCCTCTAAGCAAAGAGAGACCCTAAAAGTAGTAGATCAGAAAGGAACAGAGACAATATACAGTAACAGTCACCTTACAGACAATACAATGGTACTAAATTCATATCTCTCAATAGTTACCCTGAATGTAAATGGGCTAAATGCCCCCAATCAAAAGACACAAGGTATCAGAATGGATAAAAAAACAAAACCCATCAATATGCTGCCTACAAGAAACTCATTTTAGACCCGAAGACACCTCCAGATTTAAAGTGAGAGGGTGGAAAACAATTTACCATGCTAATGGACATCAAAAGAAAGCTGGGGTGGCAATCCTTATATCAGATCAATTAGATTTTAAGCTAAAGACTATAATAAGAGGAGAGGAAAGACACTATATCATACTAAAAGGGTCTGTCTAACAAGAAGATCTAACAATTTTAAATATCTATGCCCCTAACATGGGAGCAGCCAACTATATAAACCAATTAATAACAAAATCAAAGAAACATTGACAATAATACAATAATAGTTGGGAATTTTAACACTCCCCTCACTGAAATGAACAGATCATCCAAGCAAAAGATCAATAAGGAAATAAAGGCCTTAAATGACACACTGGACCAGATGGACTTCACAGATATATTCAGAACATTCTGTCCAAAAGCAACAGAACACACATTCTTCTCTAGTGCACACGGAATATTCTCCAGAATAGATCACATCCTGGGTCACAAATCAGGTCTCAACTGGTATCAAAAGATTGGGATCATTCCCTGCATATTTTCAGACCACAATGCTCTGAAGCTAGAACTCAATCACAAGAGGAAATTTGGAAAGAATGCAAATACATGGAGACTAAACAGCATCCTTCTAAAGAACGAATGGGCCAACCAGGAAATTAAAAAAGAATTGAAAAAATTCATGGAAACAAATGATAACGGAAACACAATGGTTCAAAATCTGTGGGACATAGCAAAGGCAGTTCTGAGAGGAAAATATATAGCGATACAAGCCTTTCTCAAGAAACAAGAAAGGTCTCAAATGCACAACCTAACCCTAAACCTAAAGGAGCTGGAGAAAGAACAACAAAGAAAGCCTAAACCCAGCAGGAGAAGAGAAATCATAAAGATCAGAGCAGAAATCAATGAAATAGAAACCAAAAAATCAATAGAACAAATCAATGAAACTAGGAGCTGGTTCTTTAAAAGAATTAATAAGATTGATAAACACCTGGCCAGACTTATCAAAAAGAAAAGAGAAAGGACCCAAATAAATAAAGTCATGAATGAAAGAGGAGAGGTCACAACCAACACCAAAGAAATACAAACAATTATAAGAACATATTATGAGCAGCAATACATCAGCAAATTTGACAATCTGGAAGAAATGGATGCATTCCTAGAGACATATAAACCACCACAACTGAACCAGGAAGAAATAGAAAACCTGAACAGACCCATAACCAGTAAGGAGATTGAAGTGGTCATCAAAAATCTGCAAACAAAAAAGAGCCCAGGGCCAGATGGCTTCCCAGGAGAATTCTACCAAACATTTAAAGAAGAATTAATTCCTATTCTCCTGAAACTGTTCCAAAAAATAAAAATGGAAGGAAAACTTCCAAACTCATTTTATGAGGCCAGCATTGCCTTGATCCCAAAACCAGACAAGGATCCCATCAAAAAAGAGAATTACAGATCGATATCCTTGATGAACACAGATGAGAAAATTCTCACCAAAATACTAGCCAATAGGATCCAACAGTACATTAAAAGGATTATTCACCACGACCAAGTGGGATTTATTCCAGGGCTACAAGGTTGGTTCAACATCCGCAAATCAATCAATGTGATACAACACATTAATAAAAGAGAACAAGAACCATATGATACTCTCAATAGATGCTGAAAAAGCATTTGACAAAGTACAGCACCCTTTCCTGATCAAAACTCTTCAAAGTGTAGGGATACAGGGTACATACCTCAATATCATCAAAGCCATCTGTGAAAAACCCACCACAAATATTCTCAATGGAGAAAAACTGAGAGCTTTTCCCCTAAGGTCAGGAACATGGCAGGGATGTCCGTTATCACCACTGCTGTTCAACATAGTACTAGAAGTCCTAGCCTCAGCAATCAGACAACAAAAAGAAATTAAAGGCATCCAAATCAGCAAAGAAGAAGTCAAACTATCACTCTTTGCAGATGATATGATACTATATGTGGAAAACCCAAAAGACTCCACTCCAAATCTGCTAGAACTTGTACAGGAATTCAGTAAAGTGTCAGGATATAAAATCAATGCACAGAAATCAGTTGCATTTCTTTACACCAACAACAAGAGAGAAGAAAGAGAAATTAGGGAGTCAATCCCATTTACAATTGCATCCAAAACCATAAGATACCTAGGAGTAAACCTAACCAAAGAGGCAAAGAATCTATACTCAGAAAACTATAAAGTACTCATGAAAGAAAGTGAGGAAGACACAAAGAAATGGAAAAATGTTCCATGCTCGTGGATTGAAAGAACAAATATTGTGAAAATGTCTATGCTACCTAAAGCAATCTACACATTTAATGCAATCTCTATCAAAATCCCATCCACTTATTTCAAAGAAATGGAACAAGTAATCCTAAAATTTATATGGAACCAGAAAAGACCTTGAATAGCCAGAGGAATATTGAAAAGGAAAGCCAAAGTTGGTGGCATCAAAATTCCAGACTTCAAGCTCTATTACAAAGCTGTCATCATCAAGACAGTATGGTACTGGCACAAAAACAGACACATAGATCAATGGAACAGAAGAGAGAGCCCAGGAATAGGCCCTCAACGTTATGGTCAACTAATCTTTGACAAAGCAGGAAAGAATGTCCAATGGAAAAAATATAGCCTCTTCATCAAATGGTGTTGGGAAAATTGGACTGCCACATGCAGAAGAATGAAACTGGACCATTTCCTTACACCACACACGAAAATAGACTCAAAATGGATGAAGGACCTCAAAATTCTTGAGGTGAACACAGGCAGCAACCTCTTCGACCTCAGCTGCAGCAACATCTTCCTAGGAACATCGCCATAGGCAAGGGAAGCAAGGGCAAAAATGAACCATTGGGACTTCATCAGGGTCAAAAGCTTTTGCACAGCAAAGGAAACAGTTAACAAAACCAAAAGACAACTGACAGAATGGGAGAAGATATTTGCAAACGACATATCAGATAAAGGGCTAGTACCCAAAATCTGTAAAGAGCTTATCAAACTCAACACCCAAAGAACAAATAATCCAATCAAGAAATGGGCAGAGGACATGAACAGACATTTCTGCAAAGAAGACATGCAGATGGCCAACAGACACAGGAAAAAGTGCTCCACATCACTCAGCATCAGAGAAATACAAATCAAAACCACAATGAGATACCACCTCACACCAGTCAGAATGGCTACAATTAGCAAGTCAGGAAATGACAGATGCTGGCGAGGATGTGGAGAAAGGAGAACTCTCCTACATTGTTAGTGGGAATGCAAGCTGGTGCAACCACTCTGGAAAACAACATGGAGGTTCCTCAAAAAGTTGAAAATAGAGCTACCCTATGACCCAGCAATCAAACTACCAGGTATTTACCCTAAAGATACAAACGTAGTGATCTGAAGGGGCACGTGCACCTGAATGTTTATAGCAGCAATGTCCACATAGCCAAACTATGGAAAAAACCTAGATGTCCATCAACAGATGAATGGATAAAGAAGTGGTATATATATACAATGGAATACTATGCAGCCATCAAAAGAAATGAAATCCTGCCATTTGCGACGATGTGGATGGAACTAGAGGGTATTATGCTTAGCAAAATAAGTCAATCAGAGAAATACAATTATCATATGATCTCCCTGATATGAGGAAATTGAGATGCAATGTGGGAGTTTGGGGGGTAGGAAAAGAATAAATGAAACAAGATGGTATCAGGAGGGAGACAAACCACAAAAGACTCTTAATCTCACAGAACAAACTGAGGGTTGCCGGGGGGGGGGGGGAGGGAGAGGGTGGTGTGGTTATGGACACTGGGGAGGGTGTGTGCTATGGTGAGTGCTGTCAAATGTGTAAACCTGTCGATTCACACACCTGTACCCCTGGGGCTAAAATACATTATATGTTAATTAAAAATTAAAAATTAAAAAAAATAGAGTTATTCTACAATTCAGTAATTGCACTGCCAGATATTTACCCAAAGGATACAGATGTGATCTGAATGGGCATCTGCACCCCAATGTTTATAGCAGCAATGTCCAGTAGTCAAATTATAGAAAGAGTCCAAATGTCCTTTGACAGATGAATGGATAAAGATGTGGTATATATATATATATATATATATATATATATACACACACATACACAATGGAATATCACTCAGCCATCAGAAGGGATGAAATCTTGCCATTTACAATGATGTAGATGAAACTGGAGGGTATTATGCTAAGTGAAATAAGTCAGTTAGAGAAATTATCATATGGTTTCACTCATATGTGGAATTTAAGAAACAAAACAGATGATCATAAGAGAATGGAGGGAAAAATGAAATAAGAAAAATCAGAGAGGGAGACAAACCCTAAGAGACTATTAACTCTAGGAAACAAGTTGAGGATTTCTGGAAGGGGGTGTGGGGATAGGGTAACTGGGTGATGGGCATTAAGGAGGGCACATGATGTAATGAACACTGGGTGTTATATGCAACTGATGAATAACTAAACTCTATATCTGAAACTGATACACTATATGTTAATTAATTGAATTTAAATAAAACAAGATAAAAAAAAAAGCTGTAGTTTACTCCAATTTAATTTTCACTAGGATGGCAGCAATGTTTCAGATGTGCTTTGTCTATCCAATGTGACAGTTCTTTTTTTTTATAATTTTATATCAAACATGTTTCATCGAATTGCTTTATTGTTATTTTTTATTATAAACATGAAAATAATTTTGAAAGAATACCTGGAAGAGGAAAGCAATAAGTTGTATAACCTGTAAAAACATTAAAACATAACTTAAAAACTACAATATATAAACACTTGAATTGCTTGACAAAACAGAAAAAAAAACCACTATTTGAAGTCATTATAATTGCATACCTGCAAAAAAGCAAGGCTATCAAAGAAAAATTCTTTTAGTATGAACTATCATGGGACACTACTGTGACATCCTCCATAAGACATCTAAGAAAAGAATAAAAAAAATGGTGCTGAGAATTTTTAAAGAAGATGTGAATAAATAAAAAGCCAGCTAGTGTTGCTTAGAATGAGTATGGGGTTTGCGGGCCCGGAGAGAAAGCCAGTACAAAGACCCACCAAGGCAACAAATATCTAGGTCCCAGTCACATCAGTTTCTATTTCTCAAGTGCAAGGCTGGGTTCCCTTGTCCCAACAGAAATGTCCTTTGGAGGGTATACAATCATGACTATATCATAAATGTACCCACTTAATACCTCTTCTTGGCCATGTATGAGTAGAAATGACATAATGGAACCCCAGTAAGTGAGGGGGAGTTAGGGCACAGGTTAGCCACACCCCCCTCCAAAGACTGCTGGCTAAGACAAACCCTGGGTCTTAATCGGAAGATCCATCATGTATTAATATATTTCCCTCCCTGTAAATTGGTTCTTTCCCCAAAACCACTCCTGAGAGAATATAAACCCCTCAGGGGCAGGAGTCTTTGCAGATTTTGTTTACTTATACACCCGAGCACCAAGAATAGTGACAGGTACAGAGTAGGCATCAAAAAATAACTGTATTGAATGAGTAGGTCTTCTCCCTCGGGATACTGTCAGACCCTCGGGAGTAAAATTCATGTTTAATCAGGCTTTATAAATCCAGCATCCAGTTCACTGACTGAGACTTTTTCAGCATCAATGAATACATGTTGAATTAACTGTTGGATTACTTAGAAGTAGAATTAATAGGAAAAAAAAAAACTTTTCTTCCCAATTCAGAGATAACACATTGGAAGCTACCTTTGAGTCACATGTATATGGCTTTTGATTATCAGGTGTCCTGCAAACTCTTCTAATCAGTTGTGAGTTTCTTTTTCTTCTTTCTTTCTTTCTTTCTTTCTTTCTTAAAGATTTCATTTATTTATTTGAGAGAGAGAGAATGAGAGAGAGAGAGCATGCAAGGGGGGGGAGGGTCAGTGGGGAGGGTCAGAGGGAGAAGCAGACTCCCTGCAGAGCGAGGGAGCCCAATGTGGGACTTGATGCTGGGACTCCAGGATTGTGACCTGAGCCAAAGGCAGTTGCTTAACCAATTAAGTCACCCAGGTGCCCCAGTGGTAAGTTTCAAGGACAAGAATGAGAAGGTAATTCATTTTTCTATGGTATCCACACAGAAGCCAATGCAATTCTCAGGACAGAGCATGACCGAGGGTGGCATTTCCCAGAACTCAAGCATTTAAATATCACTTCTAGAGTTACTGCTTCCCCTGCACCTCTGCTGCACTAATATATTTTTAATTATTTACTATGAAATAATTTTTAGATTTACAAAAGAGTTGTAAAGGTAGTATAGACAGTTCCCATGCACCCTTTACCCAGGTCCCCCAGTGGTGACATCTTACATAACAATGGTACTTTGGCCAACACTACAAAATTAACATTGGTACACTACTAAGTTACAAACTGTATTTGCATTTCACCACTTTTTCCACTAATGTCCTTTTTTAATTCTAGGACCCAACCAGAATACCATGCTGTATTTAATCATAATGTCTTCTTAGTCCCCTCTAACCTAGGACAATTTCTCAGCCTTTTATCATTTTTTCATAATCTTAACTGACAGACACTTTTGAAGATTCATGATCAGGTATTCTACAGAATGTCCCTGAATTTGGGTATATCTATTATGTCATGATTACACCTAATACTATAGATTTGGAGAAAGATCAGCACAAAGGTGAAGTGTATTTGCCCATTAATTTTGTTTAAGTTGTTTTTTAAAGATGTTATTTATTTATGAGAGAAAGAGAGAGCAGGGGGAGGAGCAGAGGGAAAGAGACAAGCAGACTCTGGGCAGAGCGTGTAGCCTGGGGTTCAGTCTCAGGACCCTAAGATCATGACCTGAACCAAAACCAAGAGTCAGATGCTTAACCAACTGAGCCACCTAAGCACCCCATTTTTTTGAGTTTTTATTTAATTTTTTTTTATTATTCCAAATGATATTGCTATTTTACAAAGCAATGTGAGCATTTTGTATCATTTGCAACATGTGTCAAAATTGATGCCAGTTTCTGGTTTTGCTAAGCTTAGAAATCTGGTAGATAGGTTTTTTGTGTATCAAGACAATTTAATACATATTCTGGATATACGGAGGTAGGCTGGAAGCCTAGTCTGGAGTGGAGGTCAAGGCCTAAATTAAATGGTTGGGTGAAAACACCTGCTCCTGCTTTGATCCTTCTAGTTACTGATCTCAGCAGCTGCTAGAAAATAGGAAATAAGAAAGAGACTATTTGATGGGCATATATCAAGTTACTATATTGATGTTATGGGGGATGACACGGTATAGTACTTGACGCACAGTAACTGTAATAAATTTTTGTTGAATTAATAAGTAAATGACTTAACAGCCAAGTCACAAAAGCACATCTCCTGGTACCAATGACAGGAATATTGGGCTTTGGGGACAATGGATCTGACCCAATGTGTTTTCAATTTTTCTCTTCAGGGTCATAGTGATTTGAAAAATTAGCCTTATAACAGGTAGTTGAAGAGAAACTGAGAGAAAGATCTCATCAAAGATTACATTGAGTATAAAAGCTAGAAATTAAGTTGAGACACACATAATAAGTTTCTTCTCACTTCCTTTTTGAACCAAAAGGAAGATCTAGAAAAAAATATTGTTTCCCCATTTTAATTAGATCTATGTATCTAACAACCTTAAGTCGAAACCTTTACATGTCTGACATTGAAATAAAGTACACTGTGGTCAGTGCCGGCCAGAGTTTCCTTTCTCTTGCTAAACCTAACTGTTGTATATACTGTTGGTAGTATTTTATTTTTTATTATTTTTAGCATTTCACTTGGAGGAATCTAAAAATACACACACTGAAAAGGCAGTTTTTCTATTTCTGAAATAATTCTTCCTTAAAGAATGTTCCTGGCTTAAAGAAAATTTGGAAAAGGTTTTCTCTTTGAAAAAACTCATATGATTGAAAAGATTTCACCTTCAAAGAGTTTTACTCCAGAGGGAGCCCCCTTTGAGAATTTTAAGCATTGCATGGGAAATGTATGCTTTGAAGATTTTCATGTTAAAAAACAGTTGCATGACTTGGGTATCCTCTTTGAAGTTTTTTTAAAAACAATATTGAAAGGATTTCCCCTTTGAATGTTTTCTTGTTACTAAGTACTGCTCTTCTGAAAAATGTTAGTCTCCACTCAAGTAGCTTGCTTCTTTTCATTTTTTCCCCATTATTACCATACCTTTTATTATTTTGGTTCAGTAAGACAGATAGAAGATGCTACTCTACCAGGGATCCTCCCACATGCTATAAAAATAGAACTGAACTTCCCAGTCTCATCCTGCATTAGATCAGAATAGGAAGTACTATAAAAATTACTACCCCATGTAAGGAACCAACATGGAAATGTGACCTCATATAGGAGATTTTATAAGAATGGGTGATGTCTGGATGAATTATTCAAGAACATTGTAAGTTGGTTATAGGTAATAGAGAACACTTCGAAGAATAACCTCCTCATAATATCCCTAAATCAGATACAGCCAAAGAAAAGACAAAAAAATCTTTTGGGTAGATCAGATGAGGCATATCATGACCAATACTAGGTTTCCTTCATTTGACTAACTTCCAGTGAGACTCTACCACATCCTAGGTGCCAACGAGGACATGGAATAAATAAGACATCAACATTACTCTAAAGAAGTTTACAATCTTACAAGAAAGCATAAAATGCACAAAAATAGCTATAACCTCAGGTCTTGTGTTAATAAGTGCATCAATACTAAAAAGCCCTTATCAGACTTTAGGGAAAGGAAAGGCTGTTGGTGATTAGGGGATAACAGTCTTCATACAGGAATGAATATTTCAGATAAGCATTAAAGCAATGTTTTCAATTGGAGAATAGTATAACCCATAATTCGGTCAAGACTCAAGTGGGATAACGCTAGCATTCTCTTCTAATGAAATAGAATGGTAAGGAACAGAATACAGTACAATAAAAAAGAAGTTTTATGCCATTCAAAGTAAGGGAGAAATGTGCTTTTGTGAAAATTGTGTTGTATTACATATATGTGCTTGTATCAGTTGTAATGTAAAATACATTTCTTATACAGTGAGTCTCAGTAAAACAAAACAAAACAAATAAAAACTACTTGAGAGCCACCACATTTTTTTTTAGACTTTATTTTTTGAGAGAGAGAGAGAGAGAGAGAGTGAAAGAGAATGAGCAGGGGGAAGGGACAGAGGAAAGAGAGAGAGAAGCATACTCCCTGCTGAACAGTGAGCCCAATGCAGACCTCAATCCCAGGACCAGAGATCATGGCCTGAGCTGAAGGCAGACAGTTGACTGACTGAGCCACCCAGGCACCCCCTGAAAGCCATTACCTTATCTATGGCAACCCTAACGGGTGTTCACTAATGTTAAATGAATGAGTGAATGCTTATATGTGGAGTTTCTTATTGTGACAAAATATATATAACATAAAATGTACTGTTTTAACCACTTTAAATGTACAACTCAGTGGTGCTTAGTACACTCACATTGTTGTACAAATATCACCACAATCCATCACCAGACTTGTTCACCATCTCAAACCGAACAATCCTCTATACCCATTAAATAATAACTCCCCATTACCCCTTCCCTCAGCCCCTGGTAATCGCTATTCTACTTTCCGTCTATGAATTTGTCTATCCTAGATCTCTCCAATAAGTGGAATCATACAATATTTACTCTTTTGCATCTGGTTTATTTTAATTAACATAATGTTTTCAAGGTTCACCTATGTTGTATCATGTATCAGAAATTTCTTTCCTTTGTAAGGCTGAATATATGTGTTTTTATTAAGAGTATCTTCTTAGAATGCTGACATAAAGACCACCCTGTAATCCTCATACAGCCTTTCTAGCTTTTCCCCAATTCTAGCACTTTGAGGGCCAGAGTGATGATTCTTCCTATCACTTATTTATAGCTCAATAGCTTTCCACTCCCTGCCAGAAGCACAAAGTGGGGTCAGAGGTCAACACCACCTGTAATAGAAACATTCAGCAAACTCATTCCCTTCTTCTGTCCCTGAGTGTTCCTACCTTCAACAATTATATCTTCATTTTCTGGACTCTGTAGTTTATCACCCAATTCTTCCAGACAGCCACCTGTGTTTTCTAGCTTGGCTGAATTTCCTGAACCCCTGATACGTTGTCTGACCATAAATCCCTAACAACCTTCTTTCCAACTGCTATTCTGTAGAGGGGGTGTTAGTTCATTACAATACATTCAATAAGCAATTTTAGTAAATATTTGCTAGCATAAGTTGAATTCTTTTTTATATTTTGAAAAGTTTACAATCATTGACATATCGTTGGCCATTTGAAATGATGTATGGTTGACTATACGTTTAACTCCATGGTAAAACTTTTAAAAATCTTTGGAAATATGTTTATATAATAATATTTTGATATAGCTGAGATGTGTTTAATTTTCAGCTCTATTAAAGCAATTTTGTACCATTTTCCATATATATGAGATGGTTGCTAAGGAACTATTCAATGTAAATATCAAGTAATTCAGGTTTGTGCTTCAAAGGGCAAAGAGCTAAATTTGAGAGATCAGAGGAGATAATAGTGGTTTCTTTCTTTTTTTTTCCCACTTGAAAATGCAGAGAGACATTGCAAAGTCTCCTTTTGTTCCTGTGCAAGTTGAATCAACCATGGCTCCTGTGCTTGTCTCTTTTGATACTTATAATTATTGTTTAACATCTCTCCTCTGGGCTGGGCTATATACATACTACATGGGGACTGCTTTGTGTTCCCTCTAATTCCCTCTCCAGTTCCCGGGGCCTCACACCTAGCCAGACCTGTTGTAGGCTCTCCATAAATACTTCTGGTTTAAGTGAATAAAGGAATAAACTGGCTGGATAAATATAGCAGCTTCTTTGCTTTTCCTCAACTTTGCGTGTATTTTTCTTTCATCTAGAAGCAACAATCAGTTATGCAAGCAATCTAGCACTGGGCAACGGTCATGCTGACCCTCACCCTAAGTGATTAGCTCAGAAATGGGAATGTGACCCAAATGTGGCCAAATCATGATCAACTTTGGATTTTTCCTGGAACTCCTAGAGAAAAAGAAACCCTCTTTCCTCTGGTCACTAAACTAATAGATTAAAAGCCTAAAACTTCAAGGGGCCTCCCTATGA
This sequence comes from Martes martes, assembly GCF_963455335.1. NCBI lineage: Eukaryota > Metazoa > Chordata > Mammalia > Carnivora > Mustelidae > Martes > Martes martes. The sequence goes on along the minus strand of NC_137891.1, from coordinate 110,417,662 downwards.
ATAAAGCCAACATAGAGGACAGCAGAATTGGCCCAGAGAAAGGTGAGGCTTCCTGACAAACCTTGAGTACCTGAATCCAACACTGCCTGATCTTTTCTATCTCTGTACTTTTCAGTTTCAGCCAACGTGTTCCATTCCACTGTTTAAGTGTTTGAATTTTATGTCACTTGCAAACAAGGATCTTGCCTGAAACAGCAGTTTTGAGTCGATGGTCCGGTTGAAAACCCATAGTAGTTATGAGCAAAATTTCTCATTGTGGAGTTAGTTTTAAATAACTCTCAAAGTTGCCTGTTGTTAACCATATAGTTTTGGGAGAGGGCGTTGTTGGTGTCCTCTCCCAAAGATATTCCACAGCTTCACACTGCAAATTAGCCATGCCTTTTCAGTAGAATCAAACTTAGCCTCCTGCTGTGTAATCTAAACTCTTGAAATTCCTGACTTACAGTGATAGTTTAAGTATAGGCATGTGGCCTTAGTTGATCCAACCAGAGTGAAAACCAGAATTTTCATTCAATGATTGTGGAAAGAAAATCCCCCTTCTGAGTGAACGTGGTGTGCAGCTATGACCTGGATTGGCTGCAGCCATTTGCCACCATGAAGAAAACCAGCCTAGGAAAGAGTCAAGACACAGAGGAAGACAAAGCTGTGAAAATTAGAAAAAAGTAAAGTCTAATCTTTAATTAATTTAGTCTACCTCAGGACTTTTTAGTTCATGAACCAGTATGTCCTATTTCTTGTTGAAGCCAACTGAATTTAGTTTTCTGTTATTTGCGTTTGAAAGTGTTCTGTTAAATTGTCTTAATGAAACCACCAATCCAGTCATAAGATAAGAAAATTCACTGGAAGGTACCTTGTTTTGCTAAAATACCTCTTTTGAGGAGCCAAAAGTAACATATGTGAAAGTGCCTATCAAAGATCATGGCACATAGGAGTATAAGAAATATTGATTGACTTGGTGAATATTACTTTTAATAATAACTATCATTTTAGTTATACCAGGCAATGCTAAGGATTTGACATGCATGCACCTCTTTGTTTAATTCTCACATCAAATTACAATAACCATAATGATTAGTTCAGGGATGGACATATGACCCAAGCCATCCAGAGTGAATCTCAAAACTTTCAAGGAGTTACAGGAAAAGAGGCTTACTTTTTCCCACTGAACATGAAGTTGAAAGAATACAGGCCAGAATCATCTTCACGCACTTGATGAAGATCCTCTCTTTCTCTTTTTTTAAAAGATTTATTGATTTATTTGAGAGAGAGAGAGCATGCATGAGAGGGGGGAGAGGCAAAGGGAGAGGAGAAGCAGACTCCCCACCAAGCAGGGAGCCTGAGGCTGGGCTCCATCCCAGGACCCTGGGATAATGTCCGGAGCTGAAGGCAGATGATTAAGGGATTGAGCTACTCGGGTGCCCCAGTGAAGGTCCTCTCTAAGAATGGGACCAACACAGAAGAAACAGAGCTTAAGAGTTAAAGAAAAAGAAGATCTTAATGTAATCGTTTCAAGTTCCTCTGCTCAAAGTTTTCACATGTTCTGTATCAGTTATCTGCCACTATGTACAACAAAACAAAACTGCAAAGCTCAGTGGCTTAAAACAATAAGCATTTGTATTTGCTCATGAGTCCGTGCATCAGCTGAATACTTATGTTGTTCTGGTCAGGCTGGTTCATTTTGACTAGGTTTACTTATATGTCTGTGGTTGTCCGGGGACTGACTGGTCTGTGATGGCTTCATTTACATACCTGGTGGTGAGTTGTCTATAGGTTGCAGAGAAATAGAACTACAACTGATCCTTCATTGTCTGAGAGGCTAGTCCATGTTCACTCACATGGCAATGACAGTGTTTCAAAAGAGGGAGCAGACTGTACAAGGACTGTTTACTCTTGTATAAGAGCCATCATTTCTGCCAAATGCTACTGGCCAAAACAAGTCACAAGGTAAGCCCAGATAAAAGTGAGAGGGAATAGACTCTGTCTTGATAGAAGTCCCATCGGAACAGATGTGCATACAAGGAGGCATGAAGAACTGGAGACAGTTTTTAAAGAAATCTACACATGGGCCTAAATTGAGTTCTACTCTTAGATGTCTCAGTTATATGAAGCAATAAATTCATTTTTTTTTTAGTCAAGTTGATTTAAGTCTGGTTTCCTATCTCTCATGTCTATTGGAGTCTTAACTGATACAATGATTGCCTCCCCATTGTAGCCATATTTGGGGCTCCTATAGGGTGAGGGTCACATACATTTATGTCCCTCAAAGTTACTCTCATTAGGTGTTTGAGAAGTTTACTATTTTAGGCTACTGTAGTGGAGGAAATATCATATCAGAACTGTCCAATGGTAGCCACTAGTTATATGCGGCTATTGAGCACTGAAATATGGCTAATTTGTACAACAAACTGACTTTTAATAGTATTCAGTTTCTTAAAATTCATGTTTATATAGCCACATGTGGCTAATGATTAGCCTAACTGCACAGGTCTAGACTGATAATCTTACCTATTCCCCAGGCTAGTTGAATGACTATGGGTCAGTCATATAAACTTTCTAGTCTTAGGTCCTCCTTTACCTATTTGATGAAGTGACCAGACAAAATGTTTTTTAAACAAACTCTTAACTAATATTTTATGATTGCAAGTAATTAGTAACTTTTGCCAGAAGGATGAAAAATTCTGTAGGAATTTTGATATTTTGTGAGGATATACAAATTGTATGAAAGATTTTTTTCCTTTTCTAAAATAGTATTAATAACTTTTTTCCCTGCATTAAGATTGGTACATGAATGCTAGAGAAAATTGACAATAAAGGAAAGAGGAAAATAAAAGTTGGCTATAACTGGATCAGAATATAATTTATTGTCCAAATACAGACACTTTTGAGAGTGAAAAGGACACTAATGACAATTACAGTGGGAGAAGTGGAATCCAGAACTGTCCCAAACAAACTAGGCTATATGACACTCAGTATATAATTAACAATGTGCCTTAATATAAACTAACAACATAACATGGGGTTAATGTAATGTGTCCAGGTGTATATGTTTTTGGATGTTCTGTCATACTATAGGGATAGATTTTATAGTATATAAAGAAAGAAATGGATGACATAGCTTTCAGTCAATTCTTCAAAAGTAATTGTTTCTTCTGGCCAGTGCTTCAAAAGATATCAAACAATAATCAATTAAAGATCAGTATATCAGGAGAGAGTCTCTATAAAATACTGCAAACTAAAACCAGACCCATGTCTTCTAACAGCCAGTCAAACACAGGGTAGAAATTGCCTCTTCTATTAATTAGAATTAACAGTTTCTTGTGAAGAAGATACTTATTACTGCTTTAATTCTATGAAAATGGGGGGAAATTTTCTCATTTATGTGAATGAGAAATGAGAAGGTAGTTTAACTATGACAATAATAATGGTGTTTTAGACTTCTTCATTACAATATTAGAAATAATTTTACTTTGAAAATAAAGTGGACCTTAAAAAGATCAAATACTATCATTTTACGTAGCATTTCAATCTGTATTAACTAATTTCTTTTTTTAAAACATTTCTCTCTCTTTTTTTAAGATTTTATTTATTTATTTGACAGACAGAGACAGTGAGAGAGGGAACACAAGCAGGGGGAGTGAGAGAGGGAGAAGCAGGCTTCCTGCTGAATGGGGAGCCCAATGTGGGGCTCAATCCCAAGACCCTGGGATCATGACCTGAGCCGAAGGTGGATGCTTAACAACTGAGCCACCCAGGCACCCCTATATTAACTAATTTCTTTTCTTTTCTTTCTCAACCTAACTACATCTTTGGCAGACAGTATATAGTTGGTTTTGCTATTTATCCGGAACTGATAATATCTACCTTTTAATTGAACTATTTAGGCCATTAACATTTAATGTTAGTATTGGTAAAATTGGATTTAAATCTACCACCTTAGTTTTCCTCCCTCTTTATCCTATCTTTATCTTTATCCTACCTGCTTCATCATTTCCTTTTTCTTTTTTTGCCTTCTTTTTGGTTTTTGTTTGCTTGCTTCTAAGCTTTTATTTAAATTTCAGTTAGTTAATGTACAGTGCAATATTAGTTTCAGGTGTACAATGATTCGACACTTCCATTTAACACCCAGTGCTCATTACAAGTGTACTTCTTAATCCCCATTCCTTTCACCCATCCCCCCCCACCTCCCCTCTTGTAACCATCAGTTTGTTCTCTATAGTTAAGAATCTGCTTCTTGGTTTGCCTCTCTCTCTCCCTCTCTCTCTCTCTCTTTCACCTTTGCTCATTCATTTTGTTGCTTAAATTCCACATATGAGTGAAATTGTGTGGTATTTGTCTTTTTCTGACTAACTTATTTCATTTGGCATAATATGCTCTAGCTCCATCCACATAGTTGTAAATGGCAAGATTTCATTCTTTTTTATGGTTGAGTAATATTTCATTATATATATACTACATCTTCTTTATCCATTCATTAGTCTGTGGACACTTGGGCTATTTCCATAATTTGGCTATTGTAGATAATGCTGCTATAAATATCAGGGTGCATGTATCCCTTTGAATTAGTATTTTTGTATCTTTGGGTAAATACCTAGTAGTGTAATTGCTGGATCATAGGGAGTTCTGTGTTTTTTGTTTTTTTTTTAAGATCTTATGTATTTATTTATTTGAGAGAGAAAGAGAGAGAGAGGATGAGCAGGGATAGGCAGAGGGAGAAGCTAACTCCCCGCTGATCAAGGAGCTGGATCTCAGGACCCATGAGATGATGACCTGAGACAAAGGCAGCTGTTTAACTAACTAACCCCAGGTACCCCAGGGTAATTCTATTTTTAACTTTTTGAGGAACCTCTATACTATTTTCAAGAGTGGCTACACCAGTTTGCATTCCCACCACACTGCAAGGGGGTTTCCTTTCCTCCACATCCTTGCCAGCACCTGTTGTTTCTTGTGTTATTGAATTTACCTGTTCTGACAGGTATAAGGTAATATCTCATTGTAGTTTTGATTTGCATTTCCCTGATGATGAGTAATGTTGATCATCTTTTCATATCTTTTGGCCATCTGTATGTCTTCTTTGGAAAAATGTCGATTCATGTCTTCTGCCTATTTTTTAATTGATCATTTCTTTTTGGGGGGTGTTGAGCTTTATACGTTCTTTGTATATTTTGGATACTAAACCTTTTTATGATATATTGCAAATATCTTCCTTTCCATAGGCTTCCTTTTAGTTTCCTTGCCTCTTTTGGACTGAGTACTTTTATGACACCATTTCATCTTTTCTACTGACTGTTTAGCAAAAATTTAGCAATAATTTTTTTATATTTAGTAATAATTCTTTGTTATATCCTTATAGCAGTAGGCTTTACAATATTCATCTTTATCACAATCTCCCTTTAAATACTATACCACTTCATGAATAATGTAAAAAGTTCACATCATTCTTCCTTTCTTCCCCCTCCATCCCACATGTCATTATTGTCATATGTTTACTTCTACATGTGATATTTTTATTACAATATTGGAAAATGATTTTATTATTGAAATAAATAAAATACATTGAAATGAAATACATGAAAACACCAAATTTTATCATTTCATATAACATTTCATCCAATATTAATGACTTTATCTTCTTTTAACTCACAATAAGTTGTTATTTCTGCTTTAAGCAGTGAATTATCTTTTGAAGAAATTCTAAAAATAGAAAAATTTAAACATATCTACATATTTATCTTTCCCAAAACTTTTTATTGAGACTCAATTTCTCTGTAGTGTAATTTCTTTTTATCTGAGAAACATTTTTCTTGTTGTGTAGATTGGCTGAGAAATTTTTTCAGCTTTGTCTGAAAAAGAATTTTTTTCCTTAATTTTTGAAATATATTTTCTCTGGATATTGAATTCTAGTTTGATAACAATTTTTTTCAACACTTGAAAGATGACATCATATTTCTGAATTGAATTTTTTTTACCAATGAAAAGTCCACAATCATTCTTTTTATTTTCTGACTGCTTTTAAGATTTTGTCTTTATCATTAATTTTTAGCAATTTGCTTTTGATGTGTCTTAATGTGGGTTTTTGTGTGTTTATCTTGCTTGTGTTTGTTCAGTTCTTAGATTTGTGGTTTTATAGTTTCTATTAAATTTGGAAAAATTTTTAGTCATTAAAATTCCCCTCCTCCCCTCCAAGTCAAAATTTCAATTGCACATGTTTCAGACTATTTAATATCATACCATGGGTCTCTGAAACTTCATTTTTTTCCAGTCTTTTTTCCTTTTCGTGTATCAGTTTGTATAGTTTCTAATGAGTTCTATGTCTTTGAGGTCATTGATCTTTACGTATGCGCTTAAACCTCCATTAAGCCCATCTACCAGGTTTTTCATTTTAAATATTATCTTTTTCAGTGCTAAAAGTTCCATGAGACTTTTTTTTGTTATATATGTTATATAATAATGATTTTATATATAATAATCTTTATACTTTCATCTCTGTCATTACATTTATGTTTTTTCTTTAAGCACTTGGCTTTATTTATAATAGCTATTTAAAGTATGTGCTAAAACCCCTTATCTCTACAGTTTCTGGGTATATTCCTATTGATTGATAACTCTCTTGATATGAGTCTCATTTTTCTGCTTCTTTACATGTCTTGTAATTTTGTATTGAATTTTAGACAGCAAATTTTATGTTGCTGTGTTTCTGTGCTTTGTTGTCTTTAAAGAGTGTTGAATTCAGTTTGGTAGGCATTTAAGTTACTTTTGGATCAATGTGAGGTGTTCATGATTTTCTTTTTGTAACTTGGTCAGGGATGGTCAAGACCATTCTTAACACTAGTGCTAGTTGGCTCTACTGTTAAGATGTGAACTTTCTGGGGGTTTCTGTTGAATGCCCAAGGAGTTCAACAAAGGCTCTTTACTATGGCTTATTAGAACTCAAGTATCTCCCACTCTTGTGTATCTCTTGGCACTGTGTGAGTAATGGACATTGCTTAGTTTATAGCTCCTCAATCATTTTTGATGAGTCTTATGGAGTTTCACCCTATGCATGTGTAGCTCAGTATTCATCAGCAGACTCAAGAATAACTCGTGCAGATTTTTGGAGCTTTTTCTCTATTCTCTTTTCTATCCAGTTCTCATCAGCTCAAATTTCAGGTGTTGAGCCTCTCTTAAGTCTCATATCTGTCACCTCAACGTATTGAGAGTGTCATATTCTGCTTTGCTTACCTCTCTTCTTACCATATTCCAAACTATCTTCAGGCACAAAGCTAAAGAATTCATAACATTCATCTCATTTATTTTCTTTTTTCTGAGTTATGCATTGCCTGTTGTCCAATGTATGAAAACAGTTGTTTCTTTATATTTTTTTCAAGCTTTCTAGTGTTCATTTTATTTAATTTTTGTATTTTTAAAAAATATTTTATTTATTTATTTATTTGAGATAGAGTGAAAGAGAGAAAAAGCATGAGCAGAGCAAGAAAGGCAAAGGAAGAAGGGGAAGCAGACTTCCTGCTCACGGTTTGATCCCAGGACCTAGAGATCATGACCTAAGGTGAAGGCAGACACTTAACCAACTGAGCCACCCAGGTGTCCCTCTAGTGTTCATTTTAATGATAGAGGGGCAAGTCAGGTCCCAGTTACTCTTTAATGGCTAAGAATGCTAATGAGCCTAGCTCAGATTCTTATCTATGGTTGAAATGTCTTGACTCTTTGTTAGGGAAGTTTCTGTTTTCCTCTGCATGCTGCTATATTTGTTGAGAACCCTGATTTCATCATATAGAAGAATGTTCAATTTGAATTACTCGTCAGAGCTGGAGATGGAACATAGCAATCTTAGGGGAAAAAAAGAAAACAGAGTGACCTACTCCTTTTGGCCATTATTTCTGCCGTAGCTCAAGGATCTTGTCCCCAGTGCAGCTAAGCCAAGTGCCCAGACTGGTGAACTTTGTTGCTACCAGGGACTCATTCAGGACTTTTGCCATTATTTTTTAACCCAGATGGTATTAATGGTTAATTCCATTAACACTCTAAACTGCTTATGAACATTTGCATGCAGTATGTATGAAATAGTTCACAATACAAATTAAGACTTTTGCTTCCAGTAAGGATAAAATGTTGAAATTATGAAGTCCACATTTTGTATTTTAACCATTGTGATATAAACACATTCTGGTGGGCACAGTACTACCATAAAACAACAAGCAAGCAAAGAAACAAGCCAAGAAATAAAAATTTACTTGCCAATGGACCATGAACTCCAAAGGCATCCAGAGAAAATTTTTAATTATTATGATGATTTTGATTAAATATATTTCATTCTGTAGTATGGTAAGAAGAATTGGTAGATCAAGGTGAAAAAACGTAGTTTCTACAACTTAAGGACCTACAGGCTGTATGTGGTGGTGGAGTTGGGGAGCCTCAAGCTTACAGAGATAATTCAAAAATAATAGATAAGAATGGGTGAGGGAGAACCACAGAATATTACAGTAAAAAGGGAGAGATTTTGTGTTGAAGTGATATATTAAATGACTCCTATAAAATAAGCAGAAATTAAAATAGAGAAAGGGCATATGCGGTGTGGTGTGGTATCGTGTGGGAAAGTTGGAAAGGTCATAAACAGACATGAACAGGACACTGAAGCAAAAATGGAATGATAGGTGCAGGATATTGATGTTCTATTTGTCTGGAGCATAAAGGGGGAGAATGGCAGTGCCTGGAAATGAGGCTCAACAGTATGAAGAGTTTGTATACTATGTTAACAAACTTGGACTTCACCTACAGTGAAAAGGAGCCATTAGAGGATTTTAAGAAAGTTAGTTCCAGGGACGCCTGGGTGGCTCAGTTGGTTAAGCAGCTGCCTTTGGCTCAGGTCATGATCCCAGAGTCCTGGGATTGAGTCCCACATCGGGCTCCTTGCTCAGCAGGGAGCCTGCTTCTCCCTCTGCCTCTGCCTGCCTCTCTGTCTGCCTGTGCTCACTCTCTCTGACAAATAAATAAAATCTTAAAAAAAAAAAAAAAAGTTAGTTCCATATACAGACTTATTTTTGCACAGATGTCATGGAGTATAGCATTGATACAAATAAGAACAGTTGTTTAAAAAAGCCAAGTGATTATTATAGTAATTGAGTTAAAAGATGTCTGCCCCAGGGCACCTGGGTGGCTCAGTGGGTTAAAGCCTCTGCCTTGGGCTCAGGTCATGATCCCAGGGTCCTGGGATCGAGCCCCACAATGGGCTCTTTGCTCAGCAGGGAGCCTGCTTCCACCTCTCTCTCTCTCTGCCCACTTCTCTGCCTACTTGTGATCCCTGCCTGTCAAATAAATAAATAAAATCTTTGGGGAAAAAAAAAAGATGCTTACCCCTTGGGGGGAAAAATTGATAGAAGAGGGGGAGTAATTGACAGATCAAGGGCCCAGAGAGTATAGCATTAAGGAACTGGAAAAGGCACCCTTCCCTTCAAAATTAGAGGAAAGGAATATGTGTGAATGGTGTATGTAAATTATTTCATAGGTGAGAGATCAGCAAATTCAGGGAGATTATGTATTATGGCCTTATTTTGTCAATGAAAGTGGCCTGAAAGTGAGTGGAGAATTGGATGAGATTTGTCCAGATTTGGAATAGTAGTTGAGGGAGAGGAAGCAAAATACAGCTCAAGGGATTAGTAGAAGAAGCTGAGGATCTAGCTGCAGTTTGAAATTATGATTTTATGGTGGCAGCAGTTATAAGACTGGGAGATTTTTCGCCTAGTGGCACTCAACTGCTCAGGTGTAGGAAAGAGCAGATGATAGATTAAAGCTCTGATTTGGTTTTTGTTGCATTGAGTTGAGATGGTAGGGGTTCAGAGTTTTTCTGAGTAGCAATTAAAAGCTTTCTTTAGATAATCAAAACCTACCTTTTAAGACTTCTCTCTCGGGGCGCCTGGGTGGCTCAGTGGGTTAAAGCCTCTGCCTTCAGCTCAGGTCATGATCCCAGGGTCCTGGGATCAAGCCCCTCAGCAGGGAGCCTGCTTCCTCCTCTCTCTCTGTCTGCCTCTCTGCCTACTTGTGATCTCTGTCTGTCAAATAAATAAATAAAATCTTTAAAAAAAACCAAACAAACACTTCTCTTGTCTCCTATAAGGAGGGAAGAAAATGTATTCATCAGGGGTCCTCTTGGGAAGAACAAAGTATAGTATTATTTGGAAGAATTATTTCTTGGAGTGACCTCCAATTGCATATTGAAGCAATAAATGACGCTCACTAAAATGATAAGCATGAGAAAGGGAGGAAATTTTGCTTTGCTTTAACAGAGAGAGGAGAGAGTACAAAAACAAGAAGAAAGAAGGAAGAGAAAGGGGCTGCAGATATCTAACCTGCACAATATAACTCCTCATTGTCACCTCTAAATATTCAGGGACAATGTAACAAATACTTGGTAGAAACTAATTTATCATGTCATTAGATAAAGGATGGAATTTCACATACAGGTTAGTGCAAAATGTACAAATGCAGGAAACACAAACATAGGAATAAGAGGCAGAGTAGATGAGAATTCAAGCTCCCAAGAATGGACATTGGCGATCCAAGACAAGTTTACCTACAGTGTCAGGAAAGCCCCCCTAACAGCTTCTGAAGGACAGGATTCAAACTGATCCCTCTGTAACTCCTGACTGTCTAGCATACGCCTTATGCAGAGGAAGCATTCAGTAGATAAACTCTATTCTGAGTCATCCTTCTCAAGGATGAATGCTACCTTTTACAAGAGGAACAGAAGGAAAAAAAAGTGACTGGTTCTTTGACCTTTCACTGCCTTCAAATAAACAACTCAAAGCACAGCTCAGCCCTGTCATTTTCAAATAACAAGGGCACGACATTTTCAGACATTGGAATACTGTGATAGCACATGTAAATTTTCTAGGAGAGACTGTATAACCAGAAACATATGTGCATTCAGTAACTATTATAAATTCCTGTGACTAGGCTACAAGGAAAGCCACCCTTATAACAACTCTGTACCAAAAGCCACAGACATCTGTTCTTAAAGGTAAGTGCTGGCTCTCAGCTCTCTGATTGAGGTCATTGTCTGGAAGAAATTTTTAAGGTTGGTCAGTACAGCAGTTAGTATTGGATTAACCAATTATCAGGTTAAGTTTGTGTTTGGGATGCGAGCAAAGCTAGGATATCATATTTATTTATTTATTTATTTGTTTGTTTGTTTGTTTGTTTTTAATGAAAGGATTCCAAGTATAGTATAGGAAAATTTGTTGGGCAAGGTTTACTTTTTGTTTTTGTTTTGTTTTATAGAGTATATTGGGAGCTGATGAGATGTGTAGGAGAGGAAGAATTTTCCTCAACCTTCTTAGAATCCTTGGCTGGGTCTGAAAATTAAACTGGTAAAGATAGATTAAGAAAAGAAAAGCATACACATTTTATTGACTTTTTACATGTACATGGAAGCCTTCACAAGAGAATGAAGACCTGAAGAAGTGACCAGAGTAGGAAGCTGTTGTTCCTTTTAGGAAAAGAAACAATACATTTGTGAAAAATTGATAAAACAGAGGGGTTTGAGTTAGGGTAGCAAGTGGTGAAGTAGTCACTGGGAAGATAAGGATGAGTTTAACAAGGTTTGTTTGCACAGATTTCTCAACCACAAATTCTCCACCTTTGGTGATAAGAATGTCATCCTTCTTCCTTACACAGGGAGAGTATCTTTTATATGGGAGTTTCATGATTTATTTCAAGGAATAGGGGTGAGGTGGATGATGGGAGGTCAAAGAGATCTTCCTGCTTCTGCCCTTTTCTCAAGCTTGAGACATTCAACATGCCAAGTTTCCATATTTGGGGGTAGCATGTCCTGAACCCCATAAGATGGAAACCATACTTTTGTTAGTTTTGGTAGTAATTATGTCTTCAAAAATTATACTGTAGGTGGATATTTTCAGCAGACACAATGGCATTGCATCCTAAACAAAGAAGTACCAAACAAATTGGGATAATCGCTGAGGAAAAAGAAAATATCCAAGTTCATTTGACAAAGATAAGGGGCAGAAAATGTTAGATTTTGCCTTACTCATTCAGCTATCAAGTCTTAAGCAATTCAAGCTTACAGCTAACAATATGTTGACTAATAAAAATCCTTGGGAGACTGATTTAATGAATAGATAAGAACTATTCACATATTAATTATAATTAGCATATCAACTGAATGTAAATTAACTACTTTTTTGAAGCACTGAGTGTATTGAAGGTGCTTAGAAACAGTTGACAGTCTATGTTATCTTAAACACTGCTTACTCTTCTACAATTAAATTGTACTGTTCGTAAGCAAGGAATTATTTTGACAAAGATGAACTTTATTTAAATTTAACTCAAGCTCATGTTCTAAATTACACAAAATCTGAATATTATGGAGTATGTTGTAAGGTTTTATTGTAGCTTTTAAATTCTCTTTTTTTCTTTCTTTTTTTTTTTCTCTTTGTAGTGATACCAGGAGGGAGTTCCAGAAGATATACCCATACTTGACATGAGTAAAAAAAGGTTTAAAGACATATTTTATAAATTATTAAAACCTTATCTTAAAATATACCCTAACTGGTCACATTGCATTCCACAGCCTGTATAACATTTCAGTGGCCAGATTGGTATCTTCTTTTTAACTATATCCTTGTGCCCTATGGGATACAGGGGAAGGAAAAAAAAAAATCTCTTCCTCTGCCTACCTGAAGTTCTCCAACTGGAATCCTGTAAATTAGACTGACAAAAGAAGATTAATAAGAGAAAAACCAAAAGAAGTTTACTGCATGTATATTACACCTATACATGAGAGAAACTCAGGGATTAGTAACTCAAATGGGTGGCTAGATCTTGGGCCTATATAGCTTTATAACAAAGGAATTATATATATATATTATATATATTGTAAGGACCTATTGTATATTTTTATTTTAGCAAGAGGCTTCCATTGAAGTTAAACAATAACTTTGTTGTTTAACTCTTAAACTGTCCCTGTTCCCCTTCCCCCAGGGGACTTAAAAACAAGTCCCAGAAACCAGTTCAAGGTAACAAAGCCCAGGTACAAGGGTGGGTCAGGCCAGGTGGAGACATCCCATCAGTGGGGGCGCATACTGTCTCTAGCTACCAAGGTGATGGGCTAGTTTCCATGGCTACTGTAGGGTGAATTGTAATTCAATTAGCCACCTGTGTATGGCCAGGCCCAACCACATGGCCTTTCCTCTATAAAAGTTAGTCTGGAAAGCAGGGAGGGGTTGTCCTCTCTGTAGGGGCATCCCCGATCGGTCAGTTTGACAGTGGGTCTGATTCTTGATGCTTGGCGCGAAATAAAGCTTTGCTTGACCTTTGCTTTGTATCAATCTCGCTCCTTTAATCACGGACCCATTATTGGGGTACCCGTTATTGGGGGGACCTAACATATATTTTACATATATATATATATATATATATATATATATTTTTTTTTTTTTAAGAGGTAGCAAGACAAAAGGAAAGTACCTCGAGATTCTAGGGCTCAAATCATGGGAAGGCAAATATCTGGGAAACTAACCATAGATAAAGTCTGCTTAGTAAAGTTTGTTACCTAGAGTCTACCCTTGCTGTTTCCAGGCTGGTAAGGGTCTGAAGTTGTCTCCAGTGATCTACTTTTTTTGCTCCTAGTGGAGGGTAGGAAGAACATCTTTATAAATTTACGTCCTGCTTTTAGACAAATAGGAGGGGAGCAGATTACATTTTATATATTTGCTTCTTCTCAACTGCCTTCAGCTCAAAATCATCCTTTTGCCAAAGTGGCATATTTTGAGTGGCAAATTCTACGCTTCGAGGACAAGATTTTGCTTATTCCTGCCCAAACTTCACAAACGTCTCTGTATTTGTAGAAAATGTGAGAAAGGGATAGCTTTTGATAAGATACAAATAAACTGTTTTTCTCATTAATGTCAAAAGAAAGTACATCAGTCCATTGCATTTACCAAGGTAAAAACAAGGCAATATTATCATATTATTAGCAATAATATCGGTGGGAAAAATATCTTATTGGCCTATTGTAGATGCTTTAAATCAAAGATAGTTTCCAGACAATACTGTATCCTGAAAGAACAACTAATATAAATATCTTGCTTAAATATCCTTTATGCATTTCAATGTTAAAGAGAAACTATAAATTCATTATATTGGCTTTTATCCCTTCTGAGATATCAAATGTGTCAAAGAGGTAACAATTTTGTGAAATAGCCTTATTACTTCAAAAAAGTTAAAATTTCAATGTCTACTCTTAACGTTTACCCGAATATCTTTTAAGGACCTCATGTCCTCCCTTGTTTAAAACCTTCCAACAACTTCCTATTGCATTGCCTTTAAGTTAAGATTCAAACTCATCAGGATGGTGTATGCAGACATTTCAGGATCAGGTTTTCTCTTCACTCTCCATTCCTTATGCAGAAATCCTCACCACCATTAATATCTCTCTGTGTGCAGATTCTGGTTTCCTGCCTCACCTCTTGGCAACCTGACAGTTAAAGCTTCAACCACCCAGAAAACCTGACCATGTATCCTCAATCTTCTCCAGTTTACATTAAAACAAACAAACAAACAAAAAAAAACATTGTGTGGGAGATGTTTTCTGTGCTTTTCCTGGTTGTGCTGGTGCTGCACTGATTTTTTTTTTTTTTTGCACTGAATTTTAATAATTGATTTTCTCATCTCTTCTCTCTACCAGAAGTCAAATCACTTCAGGTTGAGGACAATTGGGTTTTTTTGTTTGTTTGTTTTCAGTACCTTGCACAGGGATTGAAATATAATTTTTCAATAAATAAATGTTAGATGCCTTAATTTTCAAAAATTTTGAGCAGACACAGTCAATATATTTCTATACCTTTATAGCCTGGATTATCATACCTGCAGTCTCATTCTCTTCTCTTTATCTTCTTTCAAGTCTCTGCTTAAATGTCACGTTATCGGGATGGCCTTTCCTAATCTCCCTATTGAAACCCATCACTCAATTCTCATCTATTACCCTCTTTCTACACTGCCTTGCTATTTTTCAATATTGCAGTTATCATCTCCTGACATACAGACATACATGCATAAATATTTTTTCTGTCTCTCCCACTGGAATGTAAGTTCCTTGAAAGCAGAGTTTTTGTTTTGTTCTCTGCTATATCTCTAGTCCCTAAAATAGTGTCTGAAACATAGAAAGTATAAATTTCATGCATTTAACAAATACTTATAGAAGCCAGGTACTGTTCTAAGTGCTCAGGGTACACTGGTGAACAAAGTAAGCTCTTTCCCTTGTGAGTGGCCAGGGGGAGGCAGTGGTGAGGGAGGAAAAAAAAAACAATAAAAAATGAACATAGTATATAAGGAAAATATTTGCTATATTGGAAGATATTATGAGAAAATGAATATAGAGTGAAGACGATCAGGTGTGCTAAGGGGGCAATTTACACTGTTAATAGGGTGGTCAAATAAACATTTATGAATAAATAAATATTTATTGAATAATACATATTTGTTCAATGAATGAATGAATATCTTCTATTCCATATGGTCAGCTATTTTATATATACTTAAACTTGGATTAGTTAAATAACTTCAGCTCGCTAACAACCACAACATGAATGAAAACCTTTGGAATAGAAAATTATTTTGTTTGAATGGGATATTTCACCTAATGTAAAAAAAAAAAAAAAAATCCTTAATGTTTCATCCTATTTGGTTTAGGCAGCTAGAGGAAGAGCAAATGCTCATGAATTGCCAGTCCATTGTTTTTTCCATTATATCAAACTGGTTCACATCCAAACTTACATTTCTGAGTTGACCTACTAGCCTTGTAGAAAGACAGCACATTTTATGTATATAGGTAAAGTCAACTTGTTTTTCTGTACTTCAGTCTTTTGAGCTATGAAATAGGATAAGAGAGAAAAGATTTGCCATCTGGTATGCGGGCATATCACTAGAAATATAATGTTCCTAAATGAACTTTCTGCTAACTTCCCACTCTAGCTCATTTGTCTTATATATCTATGTAATTACTTATTCATATATTCAAACATTTCTATTGAGTGCCAATTCTGGTCCAGGGACTGTGCTAAGCACTTAGGATGTAGAGATGATTACCACTTTTTTTAACAAAGCCTATTCATTAATTCATTCCATAATTATTTATTGACTATGTTCTTTGTGTCAGGCATTGTTCTAGGTGTTGGGAGGGCAGTAAAGAACAAAAAAATGCAAATTCACTGTTCTCATGTAGGTTGCATTTTGGGAGGAGAGACAAATAATAATCAACAAAACATGTAGATACATGATATAATGTTGGGCTGTTAATTCCTAAGAAGAGAAATAAAATACGGAAGGAAATACAGTGATGGGATAGAGTTGCTATTTTAAATAAAACTCTCCAAGGAGGCCCATCTGAGAGGGTCTCTTCTGAGCAAGACTTAAATGAAGTAAAGGAGAAAACCCTGTACAGATGTGGAGAAGAGCATTCATGACAGAAAGCACAGCCTGAGGCAGACTTTCTTTGGCTGTGGGTTCTAGACACAAGGTAGCCTATATCAGTGGGTATGCCCTTAAGAGCCAACTGTGCTTGGATATATTATGCTAATACGTGTTTAGTCATGTTTGTAGCTTAAAGTGACCATGGTGGAAGTATTTATGTCATGCAAATCAACAAACACAACAAATCAGAGTTTTTTTTCCCAGAGAGCCAGTTGTTAAACATTTATTAACATATCATTGACTCTGTTGCCAAGTACTGAGAGAGGGGAGAGTGATAGAGGTGAAACAGCTTCCTTAGGGGCCAGATCCAACTTCTGTGAGACCAGTTCTCTTGGTGGAGACCTAGCCAAAAGGTTCCGGTTGTTTCTTTATTTTTCCTTTCCTGGCCCCCAATGTTTGAGATCAGGGAGTAAACTTAGTAGTCGCTGTTCTGAGTAATTGGTAAATGATATCAATGAAAAAGCCCTTCCTCCCTACCCTGGCACTTCTGTGCCGCTTTCAATTTTTTTAAATGTTTAGTCCATAACACCTGTCTTATCATGTTCACAGAACCACCACCAACTAAACCTGAAAGAATCAAAAAGCTAAGTGGAGGACCGAATGGAAAATACTACGACCTCCTGCTCCCGCCAAAAGCAAGCAGGACATAACAGCATTAAGTTACCTAAATAAAAATATACAATACATTTGTGAAGCCCCCAAATACTCAACATTTTAGAACTGTTACCACAATTTTTAAGATTTTATTTCAAGTATTAATATGATGGAAATGAAGGTAAGGCAACTAATACATTGCAAAAAAAGTCATACAGCGTATTTTTTCCCAATTAATTGACAGTGTATGCAGTTCCAGTTAATGTGTAGAAAGAATCTTATTTTACCCATTTTATATGAATGATAGAGGATTCAATTAACCCAGATCCTATACACATAAACAATAGTTAAAAGCAAAATAAAGTGTTCTTGATTGTAACTCTTTGGCTGCAATAATAGAAACAACTTGACTGACTTACAGAAAGGGAAAGAGTTAGAATACCAATGGACCTTAGGAAGTACTGGAACTAGGAACTAGAAAGCCTGATAGCCAGGCTGTACAAGTATAGCCTCTGTTACTTAGTGTTGCTCTTTCTTTGTTTCAGCTTCAATTCTTTATTCCTTCCGCAGGCCAGTTGTCTCCACTCCTTAGCTCACATGGTAGAATATAATTGCCCATTACTTCTGAGTTAAGATGTTACCTTTCTAATCACTTAAGAACACTGAGTAAGAGTTTTTCCTCCTATATTTAAGTTTCTAGGTTAAAAGTTAAAGAATCCCATTGACACACTTTGCTAAGCTGCCCATGCTTGGTCTAACCAGCTATGTCCCAAGGAACTGGGTTCTCACCTTACAAATATGGCTGCCAAAAGCCCATCATGTGAAGAGAGTCAAGGAATTGAGAAAGAGATATTTCACAGAGAAAGAACATGTATTTATGGGCTAAGCAAACATACTATAAGTGCTCACATCAAAATACTTCATAGCAAATTCAAAAAAATCACCTAGTTCAATCCACTGCCCTGTGCTGTGATCTCTTCCATCCTGTCTCTGATGGATGCATTCAGCCTCTGCTTGAACATATAATAACAGAGAGCTGACTAAAGCATGAGACCACTCATTCCAATGTGAGACACTTTTATTGTTAGAAGGTTCATTCTTGCACTGAGCTGAAATTTGCCTCTCTATAACTTTAATCCATTCTACTTTGTGGAACAATAAATAATACACTAAATTCCTCTTTTTACATGACAGCCATTTACTTATTTAAGTATGACTAACATGCTCTTCACTGGTTTTCCCTAGGGTAAACATCTCCAGCTCCTTCAAACATTCTCTGATATGAATCCCTCATCCTTCCCTATTTTAGTGGCTAGTTTGCTTTTTATTGTCTAGAAAAGATATTCCTACTCCAAATGTATAAAGCAGTAAAGGAATCTCCCTGGCTCATATCACTGGCTTCTGCAGAATCAGTCTTCAGAATGTAGGTGATCCAGCAGCTCAGTTACTCATTCATCCTTCAGCAAATGCTTGGGGAGCATCTACTTTGTGCTAAGCATTTGTACTAGGCACTTACGATACATCAAGGCCAAAACAAGCTGTTGGTTCTAGAACTTATATTCCAACAGAGGGAGACATATAGTAAGCAATAAATATAATAAAAATTAATTATATAGTACATTAGAATGTGGTGAGTGCCTTTAATAAAAAGAGTAGATAGAGCAAGGAAAGGGGGACTGAGATGATTGGAGCAGGGTGGCTGGTGGCCATATTTAGTAGTGTGGTATCATTGAGATTAGAATAAAGACTTAAAGAGGAGAGAGTTGGGGGGGGGGGTTGTGCATGTGAAGTGGGCAAACGTATTTGCAAGAAGAGTCGAGTGGAGAAACAACTTAAGTGTCGGCCCTAAATGAGACAAGGCCTGGCATGTTCTAGGACCAGCAAAAAAATCCAGTACGTGGCAAAGAATCAGTAAATGGGAGTCATTAGGATTGAAGACAGAGGACAGGTGACCAGATCACATAGGATTATAAACTTCTGTAAGGGCCCTACCTTTTACTCAGAATGAAATCAGTTTCCATTTCACGGTTCTGAGCCCAGGAATGATATGATCTTAGTTGCATTTTAGAAGACCCTCCCTGGCTCCTATTCAAAATAGATTCTTGGGAGGTAAGAATTTCCTTTTGTTTTTCTGTAGTCTTTACATTTCGGTAACCACCTTCTTTTGTGATTATAGTGTGGTTGCTTGCAATGATCGGAACTATATGCTCCCACAGTTGTGTCCATCAAGCCGGAGATGATGATTATTACCACCATCAAATGATGGCAAATTTCATGTTGATTGACTCACCCCTGAACCAATCCCTGGGCTCAAAGGAACGTCATATTCTAATTGGTCTTACCTCTGAATTACCTGAAACTATCACTATGGAAGGGGAATTATTACTTTGTTGGCTTATCCATGAAGCTAGGAACGATGGTTTAACTACTCCACAGTGGAAAACTGAATGAACGTTGAGCTGCCAACAATAACGCCCTCTGTAATTATTCCAGTCTAACAGTTTCTTAACATTTATTCTAACTAAACATAATCTGCTGGCAAAATTTGAGTACAATACTTTCATTTCATTAACAAATCCTAAGATTATTTTGGTTCAATACTTTATGATTTCTTTTTTTTTTTAAAGATTTTATTTATTTATTTGACAGACAGATTACAAGTAGGCAGAGAGGCAGGCAGAGACAGAGAGAGGGGAAGGCAGGCTCCCCGCTGAGCAGAGAGCCCGGGGGGCCGGATCCCAGCACCTTGGGATCATGACCTGAGCCGAAGGCAGAGGCTTTAAAGCACTGAGCCACCCAGGCGCCCCTTTATGATTTCTTTATAGGATCTGTCATCAAACCATGTATCCCCTAATGTGTAGAGTATTTTGCAGCTATTTCTTTTAACCTAAATAGGAGACCTCACATCTATATTCCTGTTGGATTCCTTTCAATATCATCTGGAATGCTGATTCTATCTTCCTAATATAGGTTATCTGTGATTTGCAAATTTGGTAAACATATTCATTGTAAATATTAAGTGACAAAATCATATTCTTCTTTTATTAAGAAGACACTTTCTTTCCCTAATAGAATATGGGTATAGGGGGTCGGGGAATCATAGACAGAGATGACAACACTCCAAGAGAGACATCTATTGCAAAAATAATTAAGAGACTTAACCAAATCTGAACTTTTTTCAGCTCTCAGTTCTCAGTTTTTCATTGTCAGTGTTAAGGAACAAATGTATCCAAACTACTTTTAAAACTTTCGAAATATTGAAAGATTTTGAAAAGGCTGATGGTTTCCATTTGTTATTTTGTTCCTTTCTTTGTGAAGTTATCAAAGAAGAACTCATCTGAGAAGAGTTACTTATTCCAGGAATGAGTGTATAACCTGTATTTTTATTTGCAAATTGCTTGTCAGTTGTCATTTATATCATAGAGCCATATAACTTATTACATGGATTTTATAATATGTTTATAACATTTCATAATTTATAATACTTTAAAGCAAAATAATGTTGTTTCCTTTGTATGTAGGATTTTTTTCATCTTTTATTTTTCTGTGTATTTTTCTTTACTTTCCTCATTCTCTCTCCTAGTTTAGTCCTTTATGCATGATCATTCTAAAAACTGCTGATCCACTCAAACTATTGTGTTCTCTTCCAAGAATAATCTCTATTATATGCACAGTATAGGAAGGACAGCCAGCTATGCTGAGCTTTTTTCAGTGAGCATGTAGATAAGCAGTCACTTTTGCTGAATACAAAAGAGGCAATGTTTGTGCTAAGACAGTTCTTTGCTCACTGCCATCTAATCCTTTCGTTTTTTAATGTAAAATGTATTTTTATCAAAGTAACACATGCACAAAGCTTAACAAGAAAATAGTTCTGGAAGATTTATCATGAAATAAACAAAACCCAAACTATACTCTTCTGTTTCACCCTTTTCTTATCCCCAAGTACCATGCCCCAGAAACAACCACTTTGAACTCTTTTCCCTGATTCTCCTGGTATTTACCTCTATGTGTCTGAATGATATGATCATTTGCTATTTTCTCACCTATCAATTCTAGACGTATTCTGTTGACTTCCTATTTTGGAATGTGAGAATTTATATTTCACCACACACACATGCACACATCCATACTTCTCTTCTCTCCCCCCATGAAATTATTTCAAAATCTTAATTTTATTAATAGTCAGTGCTTACATTATTATGAAGATATAACTATTTTTACTATTGATCCATAGAGTGCGTTGTGATTTATTCACTTACAACTTTTTATTTATCCCAGAGTTAATTTTTTTTCCCCCTAAGCTTGCCAACAGCACTACAAAACTCTGCTCAATATAGTCAGACATTTTTGGTATATAAGTTCCATACTTTTCCTTGGAGAGATCTTTCGTGCGTCCTTCTGGTCTCACATTGTACTGGAACCCAAGGACTGCTGTACCACAGTACAGCTCTTGGCCTAGGTCTTCTTTGATCAATATCTGATTTATTTTTCCTCTCTATATGTTGGACCTCTGGCTTCATGGAAACCATATGTTCTTTATTGATGTATTCCCTCATTGGGAAATACATCTTCCAGAAGATTTCCAAGAAGAATGCATAGGGAACAAATTTTTTGACATACAAATATAGTATATTTAGAAGTATCTTCATTCTATTTTATACAGATGGATAGTGTGGAAAGGAATTCTCGTTCTCAGTACTTAGGAAGCTTTGTGCTATGTCTGTCGGGGAGGGAGACAGGTGAAAAAGGGTATCTTAGTACAGTTTTATCTTGAATTTCTCTTATTATAAGGGAGGTTGAGCATTTTTGTTTTTACTTTTCTGTAGTATTTATCCATGTTCTATTTGTATGCTTACTTATTTTTCTATTTGGTTGTTGACTTTTTTATTTGTAGGAACTCCTTATATATTAAAGAATCAGACCTCATTTTTATAATAGGAATTACTAGTATTTTCTCACAAGGGCTCAAGGATCTGGAAGACAATTTGGTAGCATTTTTAAAAATTAAAAATGCATTCTAGGGTGCCTGGGTGGCTCAGTCATTTGTGTCTGCCTTCAGCTCATGTCATGATCCCAAGTTCCTGGGATCGAGTCCCGAATTGAGCTCCTTGCTCAGCAAGAAGGCTGCTTCTCCCTCTCTCTCTCCCCTTGCTTGCATTTCCTCTCTCGCTGTGTCTCTCTCTGTCAAATAAATAAATAAAATCTTTAAAAAAAATTAAAATGCATTCTACCCAGGAATTTAGTATGTGGTATTTTTCCGGCAGATATATTCACACATATGGGAAATAACTTAGCAACAAGAATATTGATTGCAGAATTGCTTGTAAAAAATAAGACTGGAGGCAACCTTAATGTTCATCAATGAGATCCAGTGAAATAAATCATGATTTACTCATTTGGTAGAATATTATGTAGCCATATATAAAGAATGAGACAGTTCTAAATGTACTGATAAGGAAAGAAGATCTCTATGACATATTTCTCAAGTTAAAACATAAGTTGGGGGCGCCTGGGTGGCTCAGTGGTTTAAGCTGCTGCCTTCGGCTCAGGTCATGATCTCAGAGTCCTGGGATCGAGTCCCGCATCAGGCTCTCTGCTCGTCAGGGAGCCTGCTTCCCTATTACTCTCTCTGCCTGCCTCTCTGTCTACTTGTGATCTCTCTCTGTCAAATAAATAAATAAAATCTTAAAAAAATATATATAAGTTGCAGAAAAGTGTGTACTGTAATTACTACTTGAGAATAAAAACTAAAACTATATATGTAATCAACTTATGCATTAGAACATTATGCAATAAACTGGTAACATGGGTTGCTTCTGGAATACAGTGGCTGAGGAGCAGGAGTAGAAGGTATACGTGTTTTCTTTTTGTAACTGCTTTATTGATATATAATTTATATATGATGAAATTTGCCAATATTAACTGTATAAGCCAATGAATTTTAGTATGCTTAGTATATTGTACAACTACCACTACAATCTAGTTCTAGAAAATTTCCATCAGCCTAAAAATAAACCTATGTTCATTTATAGTTAGTCCCCATTTTCACTCCCAGTCCTAGGCAATCACTAATCTAATTCTGCCTCTCTATATTTGCCCTTTCTGGACATTTTATATATGCTTTTATATCTTTTGAATTAACTTTCCCTATTTTGAATTTATATCACCTATTCAAAAATACATACCAAAAACCCTGATCTAATTGATCATATTATTACTCCTTCTTCTCATAAGAAGAAACTGCTTTATGAAAAAGTTAAAGGAAGTCTTTGGTACTATAAGCAGATGAGAGGTGGAGATAGGAATAAAATCAGAACATTATGAACAAGATCCTATTTCCTACTTTTATTGCATCCCTATTAGATCTCATTCTGACTTAGCATACACTGAAATTTAGATTTAATCATTGTTCACATAAGTGTAAATCTCTGTAAAAGGTCAAAACATTTACCACTCAGAAGGGAAAGAACAAATCATTACACTGAAAAAAGATATGGGTATGAAAATAATACTGTACAGGCACTTCACTTTTTATTGCCTTATTTTGTTAGGAATCCATAAACACTAATATAATCCTGTCATATATTACAAAGGTTGGCCATCTGCTAATGTTGAGATTAATAATCTGCCCCATAGTTAACTCATAAAATCATACAAATTTAGATTTGGATGAGGTTTCCGAAATTTATCTATGACATTTTCCCAGATTTATTTCACTAGATACCAGCCAATCTAATTACTTCAGTGACATGTTTAACCTTTGTGAAAATCTCTATATAGATTTATTTATACCAATATTGTTGGCTGTTAACAATCCAAGAGCTAAATTTGTTACCAGTTTCTTGTCAAGTGAATAATAATAGTTAATAACAAAAATAATAAATATGATTATAGCACCCTTTATTGACTATTTACTGTAACCCATCGCTGAACTAGAGAGGTGCTTTACATACATTAAGGCATTTCGATTTCACCACCATCTAGAATAAAGGCCCTATTTTTAACCCTATTTTCATTTTTAGTAAAGTAAATCCCATTATTTTCAGTAATGGAAACTTTTTCCTGGAGAGTTTAATGAACATGCCTAATGTCACACAGCCGCTAAATTAAAGAGCTCAAATTTGAACCCAGTTTTTAATCAATGTGCTTTTGTGATATACATTGTTGCATTAGCCTTATTCCTGACTCCATACTATACTTTTGTTCTTTTATCTTATTGCCTCTTATTTGACTTTGTTATTTCATCTAGTATTTTATATGACTTGACTTGTAAAGAATCGTAAATCTCTTCTACTTGGTGATGGGTTTAAATAAGCAAGCATATGACTATTGTTTGTTCATAGTCTTGCACTTTATTAGGAGAAAAAGCAAAGAAAAACATGTTTTTGTGAATACTGTAACTTCTTTTGGCACCTACGGACAGGCCTCCCCTCATAAGATAGTTTGTTTTTGCCAATAGATCAATATTGATTGAGTCAATGTGGAGAATACAGAAAATTATGCTAGAGTTCTTGCCCTTTGGGAGCTTACATATTAATTGTTGAAGGAAAATACATGTATAAAACCACAAATAGGTGAAAAGTGATTATTAATGGCATATAAAGGGCCCCTTATGTATTGTTAAGTCAATGGTGAAGTCAAAGGGAAGGTATTGTGGAAATAAATATTTTTAAGAATGGCCAATCCCTGAGGTAAGTCAAGAATTTTTAACATTTGTGTGCTTTGAATAGTTCCATAGCAAAATATTTGGACAAGATGCTCTTTAAGGTTTGTCTGCCTTAAAAATAATATAATTTTATGAATTATATAGAAAGCAGCATTTAATGTACAGCGAAATTCCAATTAATAAAGGAGTAAGAGGGTTGCATGAAGGATGCACAGGAAAACCACACTGGACACTGAGAGTAACTGGGGAAATATAGGGAATATTTTTCTTTTCTCAGGATTCCAAGTACATTTCTGTTTGTGTTGTGGTTGGGGGTGATGGGTGAAGAGGGCAAATAGCTGGCAAAGTAGTCACCCACTGAGCAAATTTCCCCCAAACGGATGCTTGTTCAAACTTTGTTGAACCTCTGAAAAACATGTTAAAGAAAAGGTCCAATATGGTATAATTAAAATGGAGACTGAGATACATGGGAAAGGGAGTTAATTTGTGTAGCCCATTTTAACGTTCCTTTCATCTCTAACCAATGGTGAAGACTGAGGTACCACTCCCATCCCTGCTTTCCCTTTGAAGCCCCCAAATGATAGATCCTAACTTATCATAGCATTTTTCGTACCTACTCTATCACACGGCTCAACCGGTCTTCTTTTCCATCTAGGGCATTGTGACTATTTCCTACAGGTGCCCACTAATCATCAGCTGAGGTGAGAATCACATTTTTCTCCAGCTGGCGTGGAAGTGTCTGGAAGCAAAAGCCTAGGTTTCGGTCTGATACCTAATAAACAGTGGTCTCATTCAATGGGGTAAATGTGTTTTGTTTTTTCTATCTGTTTTTGTTTTAGAGGATGGAGAGGGTCTGCAAATAAAAGATGGCGTAAAAGGAAAACTATCAAATAGTTTTTCCTCGGCTCGGGTAGGTCGAGGGTAGCCAAGTTGGGACCTGGTTTGGAGTGAAAAGTGGAGGCTGCCTGTGGTAGTCCTGCGGTTCAAGGACCACCCTCCTAAGGTGCAGGGCAGTGGGTGTGGAAGGTTGAGAGGTGCACCACTCACGCCTCTCAGGAAAGACATCAGGGACTTCTCACAGGCAAGCCGCCGCGCTCTACAGCAGTAGGCCGGGGCCCAGAGGGCGGAGGGCGGAGGGCGGAGGGCCCCAGGCGCGCGGCGGCGCGGAGGAAGAGACGGCGGCGGCGCCCACTCCCCCTCGTCCCCGCGCCCCGCCGCTCTCCTCCCGCAGCCGGGCGCCGGCGCGCTCGGGTCTTTCCGCCGCCGCCGCTGCCGCGCGCTGCCCCGTGCGCTCCGGCACCTTCGGCAATTTCCGTCAGGCCCTGGCCGCCATTTTCTCGCCGCTTGTGTGTCTCGCTGGCTGCGTGGCTCGGTTCTTGTGAGCGAAGCTTTGTCCGGTTCGGCAATGGACGGGTACGTAATGGGGCCAGCGAGGAGGTGTGTACGAGGGGAGTTGTACGGTTCTTCGGCCGGGTCCGGGGTCGTCCAGAAACCCTCCGGCGGCCCCTCCCTGGGCTGGGCTGCCGTTACCCAACCCCCGCCCCATCGCACACACCCCTCCCTTCGTTTCCCCCGGCGGGCTCCGGTCGAGAAAATGAGAAGAAAGCGGGCTTGTAGACCGGGGAGGCATTGGGGCGATGGCGGGGGCGACGACCTCGGAGGGGGAGCAGGCACCGGCTTGACGGCGGGGGATGGGGCGGGAACCCCAGAACGCCTGGCCCGTCCCTGCCCCCTCTTAGGAGCCATTTCGATCCGTAACCTGGGACCCGAACCCTGGGTAGCCGCGCCTGTGGAAGCGAGTGTAGTGCAACAGAGGCCTGTGTGGGGATTGTTAGGGGAGAGAAGAGAGGCATCTGTGTGCACCCCAGCCGTCCCCAGCCTCCCCGGCCTCGCCCGGCCCGCCCTGGCAGGGGGAGATGCCGGTGGCGGGAGCTCGGGGAAAGCTAAGTGGGAGCCGCTGGGGAAGGGGGGGGCGGGGAGGGCGTGCGGCGGCGCGAGGAAGGGGGAAGGCAGATGTCATACTCCTTTGTTTTCACTTGAGTCTGGTAGTGGGGGCGGGAGACAGAAAAAATGCCTTTTTGTGGGGGCCTAAGAACATTCAAGGCTTGGCAAAAGGGCCCAGAAATTAAATCATCTTAAAAAACCAAGTGTTTGTGGTCGACATCAGTCACATGGGCAAAGGCCAGCCATGGCAGAAACAAGAGCAGATAAGTCAACACAGGGCCATTTTTTTTGTCACTTTGACCAGTTTCTGGAAAAACAGAAACAACTACAAAAAGCAAGACCCGTGCTACATCTTTGAGAGCCCGAGTGGAGATAGAATGTTGAGGGACGTGAGGCAAGGGCTTTGGGAAATGATACTGACCCGGGTCTCCCTGGTACTTAATGCTCTACATCTGAAAAGACTCAGTGATTTAGCTAATTGTTAGAAAAGAGGCACCCTTGAGGGCGAAAATATAGCTTTATTCAGCCCTTCTGGGGGTTGTAAAATCCGTATCATTTAAAGAGCACATTTATTAGAGTCAGTGACAACATACGAAGAGCCAAATAAAATATAAATTTATTTTAAGTGTTTGCAGTTTAGTGTTTTTAAAAGATATTAAGGATAGACCATATCAAAGTTAACAGAGTAACAAAACTTATATTATCCTAGAGGTTATCTAGAGATTGTTTTCCACATGAAACGTAAATCTAGAGAAGTTCTCTATTTCACCAGATAAACATGGAAATTGATGACAGAACTTGGCAGTGGAATTAATGTTTCCTGATTCTATCAAGATAAAGAGTTGGTTTAAGTTTTAAATTATTTAAGTGTACAAGCTTTGAGTAAATGGCATAGTGTTTGGGGTTTTGTTCTTTTTGATATTTAAAGGGTTTAAAAAATACAGGAAGTTTAGTGAATTTCATCTCAAGTTTGAAAGTAATTTCTAGAAAACAGATGAAAATAGTGCAAGGAAGTGTCAATGACTTGTTTTCCATTTGCATGGTGAGTGGATGATTTATGAATGATGAACCACCCTAAAAAGTTTTAGAGTCTAACAGTGATCATTAGAAAAATAATGAGGTTGAAACTATTTTTTTTCTTCACAGAATTGTCACTGAGGTTGCAGTTGGCGTGAAGGTAGGAAAAAATTGAAACTAATGAAAACTGAATTGCTGAATCTGTTGTTACCATTGATGGAAATTTTCAGTTAGCTTTTGAAGTTACAGTTAAGGAAAGTGTAAAGTGCTTAGCTGAATTTTAAAAAAGTTGGGTTATATAGTTTATAATCTAAATAGACAGAAACTAAGTTTTTCTAGAAAAGCAGTCTGAGAACATTTTAAAAAGTAGTTATGAATGCTGTTTAGGGTTGAAAACGCTATCAGACATGGCTTTTTATGAATACATAAATGATATCCCAATTTTCTGAGGGAAAATTATGGTTTTAAATGGACAGATACATGATTTGACCTAAATCATGTAATTTTGTTAATCTAAGATTTTTTTTAACTTTTGATTATGTAAAATATGTATGTCAACAATGAGCTACATTAGAAATCAGTTATCTTGATACTTAACTTAAACTTGTTTAGGCAATTAGCTTCAAATTAGAGTCAGAAGTTAAAAGCTGGTTTGGCTTTCCATTAAAGGAAAATAGGCCTTATGGTACAGATAATTTGGAATCTTTCCTCACTTTCTGGCCAGGAAAACTACTCCTTTAGACCTTAGTTCTAATGCCTAGGCCTTTTATTTCCTTGAATCCTTGCATATTTGAACAGATTAATATGTTAAAATTTTTGTTTGCGAACCTGTCTACCTTGTTGGGTCCTTGTCTTCTCTTTTTTTAAATTTTTTCAAACCTGGCACATTCTTACAGGCCTCATATACAAATACTTGTTGATGCAATGACATTTCCCCCTTTGAAGTGTGAGTAGTCTTGAGAGGATGGTGACTATTTATAATATTTTTTGGAATTCTTAAAATTTCATCCGCAACAATGTGGTATTCTTTAGAACACTTTAAGAGATACTTTGTTTTTTCTTATTTTCTGTTCTCTGCCCTATAATGCACTAGATATTTGTCTATACTTTAGTATTTAGGCTTATTTTTTGAGTTCATATTATGTAGATTGGGGGAGAAATAGTGAGCTTTTTCTGGGGGAAGGTATTCTTATTTGGCAATGATACTTTCTAAGTTGAGGTAGTTGAAGGATTTGAAATCTGGAATAGGCCAAAACTGCAAGATACAGAATGTATACTTACCATCCAAATTGGTATCCTCTGAAATTTTGTAAAAGAATGAATGATACAAGTCTGGGTTGCCCACTTGTTAGTGTGGATGAGGAGAGAAGGAACTCAGACAAGAGGCAAGAGAATGAGAAAAAGAATTGGATGTCCAGGTATGGTTTATTGGTTTTACCAGTTTTCTTTGGTAGTAGTTCGAGGAGAAAAAATTGGAAAATGATGTAAAAATAATTGCCAACTTTTTTTTTAATCCATTTTTAACATAAAACTTTGAATAATGGAAGTTTTGTTTTATGAACTTTACTGAGGTAGTGGTTAAGAATTTTTGCTTGAGAGTCAAGCCTGTGTATTAGTAATTAAGTTTTCATATGTATTTTTTTTTAATGTGCATGGTTAAAATTCATAGTGGTAAATATTTCTCCCTGAGTCCTAGTCCTGTTTCTCAGGTGTAGTTAATTATGTTAAATTTTTTCTGGTGCATTTTTTCCTGAAGTGTTATTAGTTTGTATCTTATCAAACAGTGTCATCCTTGCTTGTTTATACAGAGGAGTTCATACCATGTGTACTGGCTCACATCTTGCCTTTTTAAAAAAATAGCTTTATTGGAGCGCCTGGGTGGCTCAGTGGGTTAAGCCTCTGCCTTCAGCTCGGGTCATGGTCTCAGGGTCCTGGGATGGAGGCCCACATCAGGTTCTCTGCTTGGCGGGGAGCCTGCTTCCTCCTCTCTCTTTGTCTGCCTCTCTGCCTACTTGTGATCTCTCTCTCTGTCAAATAAATAAAATCTTTAAGAAAAAAAAAGATTTAAAAACAACAACAACAAAAAATGGAGCTTTTAAAAAAATAGCTTTATTGAGATAAAATTTGATGTAAAATAAACTGCACATATCTAAAGTGTACAATTTTTTGATATATGAATACACTTAGGAGACCATTACCGCAACAGAGATAATGAGCATTCATCACCCCTGTTAGTATTGTTTGCCTTGCCTTTCCTCAAGCAACCATTGATCTGCTTTCCGTCACTGGAGGTTAGTTTGCATTTTTTAGAATTTTAAATGAATCAAAATGTACCCCCCCCCTTTTTTTTGGTCTTATTTCCCTCAGTGTGATTATTTTGAGATTTACTTATGTTGTCTATCAATAGTCCATTACTTTTTCTTGCTTAGTAATATTACATTTTATGGATATACAGCAGTTTGTTTATCCATTCAGCTCTTGAACATTTGAGTTGTTTCCAGTTTTTGACTATTTTAAATAATGCTGGCGTGGATATACTTATAAAAGTCTTTGTGGGAACTTTCATATCTCTTGGGGAAATACCTTTGATTGGAATGGCTGGATTATATGGTAGGCATATGCTTTTAACTTTTTAAAGTTTTAAGAAACGGCATACCATTTTCCAAAGTGGTTGTACTATTTTACATTGCCACCAGTAGGGTATGAGATATCCAGTCCTTCCATATTCTCTCCAATTCCTGTGATTGTTTTTGATTATAGACATTCTGGTAGGTTGTGAAGTGGTAATCGCCTTGTGGTTTTAATTTGCATTTCTCTAATATCTGTGATGTTGATTATCTTTTCATGTACTTTTTGCCAGCTGTATATCATCTTGGATGATGTGTCTCTGTATCACTTGCCCACTTTTTGAACTGGGTTACTGTTGAGTTTTAAGAGGTCTTCATTCTGCTTATAAGTCCTTAATCAGATACATGGTTAATATTTCCTATTATTTATGTTCACTTTCTCAGTAATGCCTTTTGAAGAACAGCAGTTTTCAATTCTAATGAACTAAAGTTTACCAATTTTATCTTGTATGTCTCGTGTTTTTGTTGTTATATTTAAGCCATCTTTGCCTAACCCAAGGTCACAAGATGTTCTCCTTTGATTTGTGATTGAAGTTTTACAGTTTTTTGTTTTGCATTTAAGTTTCTTTGAGTTAATTTTTTTTTTGAAGATTTTATTTCTTTATTTGACAGAGATCACAAGTAGACAAAGTGATAGGCAGCAGGGGTGGGGGGTGGGAAGCAGGCTCCCCGCTGAGCAGAGAGCCCCATGTGGGGCTTGATCCCAGGACCCTGAGATCATGACCTGAGTGTAAGGCAGAGGCTGAAGCACTGAGCCACCCAGGTGCCCCAGTTAATTTTTTTTAATATGTGCAAAAAGAAGTCAGCATTTTTTGTTTTGGGATATGGACTTAAACTTTTTCCAGCACCGTTTGTTGAAAAGGCTGTCCTTTGTTCATTGAATTGGCTTTGCACCTTTGTCAAAAATCAACTATCTTTGTATGTATGATTTTATTTCTGTAGTGTATCCTTTTCTATTGACCCATTTTTGTCCTTCCAGATGCCTAAAACCTGATGTCTTAATTACTATGATTTTATATTAAATAGTCTTGAAATCTAGCCAGTCATGGTCCTCTTTGTTCTTTCTCAAAGTTGTTTTGGCTCTTCCCATGTCCTTTTTTATATGAGTCAATTTCTACAAAAAAGCTTGCTGGGATTTTATTGGAGTTAACTTGAATGTGTAAAGCAGTTTGAGGTAAACTGATAATCCTAACAGTCTTGTTTTCTCACTCATGAACACAACTCATCTTTCTGTTTACCTAGATCTTTTAATTTCCTCCAGAAGTGTTTTCAGTGTACAGTTTGTATACATTTTTGTCAGATTATCCCTATTTCATGTTTTTTGGTGCTATTGTAAATGGTGATGATTTAAAATTCTCAGTTTCCAGTTGTTACTAGTGTAAAGAAATACAAATATTTTTGCATGTTCTTGTATTCTTTACTCTTGCTAAACTCACTTGTAGATACTATCATTTTTTGTAGATATCAGATTTTCTACACACACTTACCTTATTCATTTCCTGTCTGAATGCCTTTTTTTCCTGCCCGTGGCATCTTGTACAGTGCTGAGTAGAAGTGATGAGAGCAAGCATCTTTCCTATGTTCCTTATGTCAGGGTGAACCCCTATATGATATTATTTCCTAAATGTTTGGGGGCAATTCACCAGTGAAATTGTGTGGGCCTGATGTTTGTTTTCTTTATGGAAGTTTTAAATGATACATTTATTTAATTAGATACAGGGCTATTTGGGTTATCTATTTCTTCTTAAGTGAGCTTTGATAATTTGTACCTTCCGTAGAATTGGTCCATTTCATCCAAGTTACTGAATTTATTTGCATAGAGTCATTTATGATACTACCTTTTTATACTCTTGATGTCTGTAGAATCTGTAGTGATGTCACTTCTCTCATTCCTTATACTGATAATTTGTCTTTTTTTTCCATGTCACTTTAGCTAGAGATTAATTTATTAATATTCTCCAAAAATCATCTTTTAGTTTCACTGAGTTTTCTATTTCCTATTTTATTGATCTGCTGTTTTAGTTTTCTTCTGCTTGCCATTTAGTTCTTTTTCAACTTAGTTATGTTGATGCTGGTATCATTAATATGATACCTTTTCTAATATAGAGGCTTACTGCTTTGTATTTCCCTTTTAAGTACAGCTTTCATGGCATCTCTCAAATTTTGACATGCATACTTTTTATTCAGCTCAAATACATTCTGATATACTTTTGACCCTTGTATTATTCATAAGTATATTATTTATTTAATTGCCAAATATTTGGAGTTTTCCATAGATGTTCCTGTTACTCTAATTCCATTGTAGCTAGAGAACATATTTCAAGACTTGAATCGTTCGTAAGTTTGTTGAGACTTGTTTTATCACCCAAATATGTATCTTAAGTTTTACATGTACTTAATAGGGATATGTATTCTGCTGTTCGGTAGTGTTGTATAAATATCAATTAGATTAAGTTTATTGATAACACTGAGGGTGATTTCTGTATGGGAGTATCTGTTTCTCCACCCCTTATGCAATTCTGGGTTTTAGAAAAATTTAGAATGTTAGCTAATTTTAGTCTAAAAGAGTGCTTTTTATAATTTACATTTTTGAAATGGATAAGATTTTAAGAATGTGACCTTATATTTCTTGTCCTGTGAACTGCCTCTGTATACCTGACCTATTTTAATGTTCATCTTTGTTAGATTTCTGTGTAAAAATTGACTGATACCATATTCATCATTGGTACATTTTCTTCTGGTTTATTTGAATTTTTTTCCCTAGCTTTGTGCAGTGACGGTATTGTATCCAATGAGATTTATCCGAGGTGCTGTTATTGCTAATTGGATTTTTTTTCTGTTGGGTTTCCTCAGGTAGTTTTGGGCATATAGACTTATTTGTATTATTAAGTAGTATAATTTCTTTTTTGTAGTTTATTTAATCTTAAACGTTTTTAGCTTCTTTTCGTCCATCTTTTAAATAGGATTATAATAGCTTTGAAGATTAAATCTGATTATGTAGGAAAAGTATTTTTCACAACTAGGTCTTCAGTTAATGTTAACTGATTTACACTACATATAGAATATTCAAATTTTATAGCTTTAGGATATGTTGAAATTTCACTTTTCATTATCTTTATAAATTTGCTGTAGTTACTCAGTTGATTTGAGACTCCTTTTTTGGTTAGCCTAGTGAGAGTATAAAAGGAAATTTGTAAATTTTTAATAAGAGATTTGCATTTCTTTAAAATGGTTTTTTACATTTCTTGTAATTCGTAATTTCAGGGTTTAATTTCTATACCCTTAACCATTTGCCACTGTGAAATCTTTGCAAAGTAATTGGACTGTTACATAGGAAAACAAAAATTCCTGAAGTGATTGCATAGTAATTCCAGATGATACTCAGTATGGTAAAATGTTAACTTTTTGGATGGAAATTTTAAATAGTGAAATTTGTTATAGTTCTCTTACTAAATGAACTAAAGGAAACCTTTAAGACTGGACAGTTAATAAAGAACATAGTTGTTAAAATAAGTTGTTAGCATTTTCCAAGTTGGATTTCACTAGTATTTTGAAAGCACTGGTTGTAAAGTGCTGAACTTAACTGTATAAGTTTTGGTATAGCTCTTGAATTTATCAACATTGGCTGTTTAGATAGTTGAAATGAAGTAATGCCAACTGTTACTTGTTAACAATTGAACATACGTGATTATTTATAATAGGTATGTTATTGAAAACTTTTATTTGGGATTTTAGGTTCTGATATTTCTTAAAATGCTATATAGATATTCATGCTTAGGTATTTACATTAGAATTTCCAGTTGCAGACCTTTTTTTAGTGTGTCTACTAAATGACAACGTTGTTAGTTTGTAACTCAAAGGCTGAGAGAATATATGCTTCTTGAGGGTAGAGGTATTCAACAACAATAAGTTGTTTTATTGCTCCTCCATCATCAATAGTATGTGTTAAGTAGTACATACTCAGTAAATAATTAATGACTCCTAAAGGGTCTCTGGCTTCAGTACTCTTATAATCTTGTAAGCCCCTTATCAATAAAAAGATAGACACCAATTTTATTTTACAACTTTCTTCCTTTTTGCTGTAAATATGAAAGAGGTATGTCTTTTAGGACTTCGTGTAGTTGAAGAGATGAGTACCTAACATTTAAGCATGTGCCATATGGCCATGATAGGAGAGATTGGTTTGGTTTGGTAGGATCTGAGTAGAGTTCACAAAAGTAGTGAGTTGTGATATATGCATTGTAAATAATTTGGGATAGGAGGTAAGTAATATATGTTGAGGGAATGACATGGCTAAAGTTGTGTTGATGGGCTGGCGCAAATTCACAAACACTGAATAGCTTCTGTAGCAATAGGTTTGTATAAGGGTTTGTGTGTGGATATGAGAGAAAGAGAAGATGGCAATATGTTGTAGAAAGCCTCAAGTGCAGGTTATGAAATTTGTACTTCATCTGGTAGGTACTACTCTGTATACCTTTAAGTTCCCATTCATGAAAGTAGCTCACTATTATGCTGTTTTTGGAATTTGGAGAATGAACTCTGAAGATTGGTTTTGGTATTACATGGAATGCTATGAATTAGAATAATGAGTCTTTGTAAATGTTAATATTTCGATCTCTTATTTGGTCGATTTGTATTGCTAAATTGTAATAGCTTTCTTAGTTTTGGACGTACTGCAATAGGGGTTAACGTGGCTGAGTAATATTTTTACTTTAGAAGTAATAAAGTGTCACAGAAACTTATGACAAATGAGTGTTTTTGAAAAATGATTCGTTTAATATATTGTGAATTTTGAACATAGAAAAAGGCAATAGTTATCATGAACCAATATTTACCTGTCACTTAGTCCCAATAATCATCAGTAAACCATTGGTAAAATTTGCTATATCCACTCTACTTTTCTCTTCCTGTAGTATTTTGAGACAAGTTGCAAATACTGCATTTTCATTATTACTGTTATTTTTTTTTTTTTAGAGAGAGTGCTTCAGCAGGTGGGGAGGGGTGTAGGATAAGGAAGGGGAGAGAAGGAATCTTAAGCAGGCTCCAAGGTGAGCATGGAGCCTGACATGGGACTTGATTTCATGACCCTGAGGTCATAATCTGAGCTGAAATCAAGAGTCAGATGCTTAACTGACTGAGCCACCCAGGCACCCCTGTTTTATTTTATTTGTAAATGTTTTGGTGTGTCTCTAAAAGAAAAGGACTCTCTCTTTCTTTCCTATTTCCTTTTTAAAAAAAAATATAACCACAGTACTGTTAGGATGTCCAAAAAAATGAACAATTCCATAACGTTATCAAGTGCCAAATCTGTGTTAAAATTTTACTTGTCTCATAAAAGTTAGTATTTTTACAGTTTTTTTTTCTTTTTTTCTTTTTTTTTTTTTTTTAGTGGGAGGGGAAGATCAGGATCAAGTAAGATGAACACATTCAGTATATCGATATGCCTGTTTTATTTCTTTTAATCTGTAAGTTCTCCTTTCACCCCTGTGGGTTTTTTGGTTTTGTTTTGTTTTGTTTTACATTGCATTTTATTTTTGAAGAAAACTTGTTGGTCCCACAGAGTTGCCCCAGTCTGCATCTACTGATTGTGTTCTGATGTTGTAATTTAAAATGTTCATGTATCGTGGGTATTGGATCTAGAGACTATCGTATTCTCTTTTTGCTTATTTTTTGGTAATATTTTATAAGCTGTGGTATGTTTTTTCATTAGAAGACATGTGTTGCATGATGTGTGTGTGCGTATGTGTTTATGTACAGTGTTATTCCCAGTAATATTTCTTGTAATAACTTCTTTCTCCTTGTTTGTGGTCAGCATAGTCTGTGTGCAATAAACATCTGTTCATCAGTTTTCTTAAAGCATATGTAAAAGAAGTGTATCTTAAAGTTCACTTATAATTTGTATAATAGAAACACAATATTTAATGTAAATTGAAATTATTGATGGTGGACAAGAATGTTTTTTCAATGGAGGTTTTGTCAAGTTAAGAACATGTGATCTAGAATTTGCTAGTAAGCTAGGGTTTGGCCTCTATAACATTGAAGGTAATCTCTAATCTTTAACAAATTTTTAAATGGTTTTAATTTAATAGGACCTACCTCAAAAGTTATTTTGAAGATGAGATAACACATAAAATTTAGCACAGAAGGGCACATAAGTGCTCAAATGATGATCACTATTGTTACTATAGTTCTTTATATACCTTATTTGGAAGGTGCACCACTTCTGGATGCCAAATAATATAAATTTTTTACATAGCTATTAGAGATAATTTTTTGTTCAAAAGTTAAATTTTTTAAATTGAAGTGTAGTTAACCTATAGTATTAGTTTCAAGTGTACATCATTTTTAAAAATAGTTTATTATTATTATTATTTTTAGTAATATCTGTGCCTACTGTGGGGCTGAAACACATGATTCCATGATCAAGAGTCACATACCCCTCTCACTGAGCCAGCCAGGTGCCCTCTCAAGTGTACATTTTAAATTTTTAAGAGAACCTGGAGTCTTCGTTAAAAACAGCTAGTCAGATAACACTAAAGAGAGAATTGGTTAACTGAAAGATAAAAATTACTCGATTTAACAAAGAGCAACAAAAAGATGAAAATAGTTGAGGGGTTAAAAGATAGGAAAGGAAGAGGAATTCTAACAAGTATCTAATTAGAGTACCAGAAAGAGAAAGTAAAGATTGCAAAGAGAAGCAGAATATGAAAGTTTAAAATAGAAAAGTCATAATTTTCCAGAATTGATGAGTTTTATGCATTTTTAGGTTTAGGAAGCATAAGAAAACTTAAGACACATCATAGTTAAAAGAGCAGACCATCAGGCACAGAGCTCTTTAAAGCAGCCATAGAAAAATCAGATTTCTTAAGAAAGAATAAAAACTGGAAAGACACAATATGCTGCTTCAACATAGGGGTGCAGAAGATAGTGAAATAGTATCTTCAAGGTATTGAATGAAAATAACTACCTATTATTCTATAATCAGCTTAATTATCAGAGAGAAAAACAAAATAGTGACATTGTCAGAAGCACTTCAACCACTTCCTCTCTGCCAAGAAAAGCAACTGGGGAAATTGGTCAACAGACCCACTGAAGAATTTCTAGAGGTTGTACTTTAGAAAGTAGGTTGATGACTACAGAAAGGAGGTTTTGAGGTGGGAGAAGTAAGGTTAACCAAGAAATTGGTAGGACTGTGGGTAAATTTAATTGCAGTATAAGAAAGTAATGGCAGTGATTGATTTGGGTTTTAAAAAATAGGACTAAAAATATTAAATCATAATAACACAAAAGTGAGTATCAAGTAGCTGATGTTTAAGTTCTGATGATTGTAGTATTGTTTTGAGCTGTGTTGTCCATTGTAGTAGCAACTAGTCATACATGGTTATTGAGCACTTGATGTGTGACTAGTCTAAACTAATCTCCAGTTGTAAAATGCACATAAATTTCCAAAACTTAGTATGATTAAAAAAAAAGAATGTAATTAAAAAAAAATTTTTTTAAAAGATTTTATTTATTTATTTGACAGAGAGATCACAAGTAGGCAGAGAGGCAGGCAGAGAAAGAGGGGGAAGCAGGCTCCCCGCTGAGCAGAGAGCCCAATGTGGGGCTCCATCCCAGGACCCTGAGACCATGACCCGAGCCGAAGGCAGAAGCTTTAACCCACTGAGCCACCCAGGCGCCCCAAGAATGTAATTTTTATACCTATTACGTGTTGGCAATATTTTGAATTAAATATCATTTGTATCCTTTTTACTTTCTAAAATATGATTATTAGAACATTTGTAAGATCTTATGTGTCGCTCATCTTACATTTCTTTTGGACATTACCAGTCTGGAGGATGGAAATTTCAAGTCCAAAGTGAATCAGTTAAGTTTACATTTTAAAATTGTAAGGGTCAGCATAGTAAAAATAGGGATAAGGGCATATAACTTCTAAGATAATTGGAGGATGGGGGTGACTAAAATTAAAGACATCCAAAAGAAGTTGGGGGAATAAAGGTAAAATACTAGGATGCAAAGTGAATTCATTTTAATGGTATTAAAGGTTTTGTGGAGGATTCCTTTGAAAATGTAGAGTTTTGGAGGGCATAGAGTTGGGTCTCATTTAACCCTAATTATCTCCCAAAGTCTCCATTTTCCAAATACCATGACATGGGGAGTTATAACTTCAGCATGTGAATTTTAGGCATCATTAACGTTCAATTCATTGCATCTTCTATATACTTTCCCTCTACTTTTACCTTAGGTAACCATTATCTTGAATTTGGTGTTTACCTTTCCTGTGTATACTTTCCCTGTGTGTGTTATTTATCTTTTTGTATGTTAAGCAATATATGGTTTTGTTTTACATGTTTAGCTTATGTCTGTGGGCCACATACTATGTATGTATTCTATAACTTGTCCTTTCTGTTTAGTATTATTTTTATTTTTTTAACCTAATCTTATATGTGGCTTTAATTCATTCGCTTTCATTGCCATATGGCATGTGATTATATGAGTGTACCATTACCCTATTGATAAATACTGCGGTTGTTTCTAAATTTTTCCTGTTATAAATTGTGAGTATTCTTGTGCATATATCAATAAATGTTACTATTCAAGTTTCTCTGGAGGTGGAATCACTGGATTATAGTGTGTGTCTATTTTCAATTTAGTTACATGTTGCATTTCTAAGTGGTTGTACTAATTGATACTCTACTAGCAGTATATGAGAAATTGTTTCTGCACATCTTTTCTGATAATTGGCATTGTTGGACTTTTTAATTGTCTAAGGAACATGTTAATGGTGTCTTGTTTAAGCTTGAATTCCCTGAGTATGAATGATACATTTTCTTAGATTATAGGCCACTGATGTTTCTACTCTGTTAAATACCTGTTTATACAGTCGGTCCATTTTCTTTTCAATGTAATTTTTAGTCTTTTTCCTGGGAGTTTTTATATATTGTGGATACTAAAGCCAGGTTGCTTACATATACTATAATTAACTCATGTCTATGGCTTGTTTTTTGTTTTTTTTGTTTTGTTTTGTTTTTTTAATTGATGAATAGAATTTGGAAATTTTACATTATACTTATGTTTTAGTTTTAAGAAATTTTTCTTTAACTCAGGTTCTTACATACAGTGATTTTATTTTGAAAGTTTTTTGAAATTTTTGGTTTTCACATTTAAGGCCTCAGTCTACTTGGAATTTAATTTTTGTATGTGTATGATCAAGGTTTAATGATTTTTTTCCCCCTACGGGTAACAGATTTAGTATCAAATTAATTGAATAGTTCATGTTTTTTCCCCAGTGATCTGCAGTGTCAGCTCTCAGGTTTCCATACATGCATGGAACTCTTTCTGAACTATCTATTCTGTTTCATTGTTTATTTGTACCATTGTGTCTTAATTTACTGAAGCATCTTGGAATCTTGTGGGGTGAATTTCACAACTTTGTTCTTCAGAATTGCTTTGAAGAACATTTTCTTTATCATGTGTATTTTAAGATCATTTGGCTGAGTTCCATGAAGACTTTGGGTTTCTAGTGTATTGCACTAAGTTTATAAGATAATGGGGGGAGTATTTACATTACCAGTACAATAAGATGGCAATACTTAAAGGGAGAGACCTATAACATCTCTTTGAAAAATTTAACTCTTTCTTCCATATAACATTTTCTCTAATTATAGAGGTTGTGCTTAATGCTTTAGGCAAAAAGGAAAATAAATTAAATCAGCAGTGATTTTACCCAAGTTAATCAGCACTATACGTACTTCCATCATTTCCCCTGTGTATTACAAGGATTTTAAGCAGCTTATATGTAAAGGGTGAGGAAAGAGGGATACTTCTTTGACAAATAGTTCAGTTTCTTCCAAAGTTAGTGGTTTGTTCAATGTTTTCCTAGAAAACTATGTTTTACTGGGCTTCAGATTTCTCAGAATTGTATAGCATTTTTAAAATTCTCCCCTTTGTATTGCTGATATCAAACATTTATATTCTGTTTATTTCTCTTGTCAGAGACATTATTTTACTAGTCTGTACAATGAACCAGCTTTTCTATTTTTTTTGTTTCCATAATTCATTAATCTCTGTTTTTATCCTTATTTTTCTGCTTCATGCCAGACTTGTTTTTTAGTCCACTTTAGATCCTGAACTCATTGACTTTCTTGTTTAAAAAATACATTCAAGATGAAGGAAGATTAGGTGATACTTTTGGCAATCAGCTTTTGCTTTTAGAGGTCTCTCTTAAGTTGAGAAATAATTGACATATAATGCTGTTAGTTTCACATGTACAGCATAATGATTTGATATATGTGTATGTTATAAAACAATTACCTGGGTAGGTTTAGTTAATTGTATGGGGTGATAAGTATATCACCCCATATAGTTAAAAATTTTTTTCCTTATAATGAGAATTTTTAAGATTTTACTCCATTAGCTCTTCAACGCGTACAATACAGTAAACAGTAACAGTGCTGTTCATTGCATCCCCAGAATTCATTTATCTTGTAACTGCCAAGAAAACATAACTTGTATGTTTTGGCCGCCTTCATCCATTTTGTCTATCCTCGACCTCTGGCAACCACCCATCTGTTTTTTGTATATGTGAGTTCAGTTTTTAGTTTTTTG
Organism: Martes martes; assembly: GCF_963455335.1. NCBI lineage: Eukaryota > Metazoa > Chordata > Mammalia > Carnivora > Mustelidae > Martes > Martes martes. Next base: position 110,376,727 of record NC_137891.1, on the reverse strand, counting down.
TTTTTGTTTTTTTAAATCAGATTTTACATATAAGTGAGATCATACATACAGTATTTGTCTTTATCTGACTTAGCATAATACCCTCAAGGTCCATCCAAGTTGTTGTAAATGGTAGGATTTCCTTTTTTTTTTTTTTTAATGCCTGAATAATATTCCACACCACATTGTCTTTATCCGTTCATCCATCGAAGGACATTTAGGTTAGTTTCCATGGCTTGGTTGTAAATTCTGCAGTGAACATGGGGATGCAGATATCTTTTTTGAGATAGTGATTTCCTCTCCTTCAGGTAAATTCACATGAGTGGGATTGCTAGTTTGTATAATGATACTTTTAAAAAATTTGTGGGCGGGGGGGACCTTTACTGTTTTCCATAGTGGCTGCACCAGTTTACATTCCTACCAGTAGTACACAAGGAATCTCTTTTTTCCACATTCTCACCAATGCTTTTTATTTCTTGTCTTTTTGATAATAGCCTTTTTGACAGGTGTGAGGTGGTACTTCATTGTGGTTTTGAATTGCATTACTCTGATGATCTGTGATGTTGAGCACTTTCTTACATACCTATTGGCCATATACCTGTCTTCTTTGGAAAATGTTTATTCAGATCATCTGCCCATTTTTAATTGTTTTACTTTTTTCTGAGTCATATGAGCTCTTTATATTATAATTCTTGGATATTATCAAGTACCATAAGTATCCCCTTATTCCCAGGGGGTACATTCTATCCAGTGGATGCCTAAAACTAAATAGTACCTAATTCTGTATATATTGAGTTTTTGCTGTACATGCATACTTGTAAACTTTAACTTACAAATGAGGTACAGTAAGTGATTAGCAACAATAACTAATAAAATAGTACCACTTATAGTTAGGTGAATTTGATCTCTCTCTCTCTCTCTCTCAGAACGTTTTATTGTACTGTACTTACTCACCCTTCTTGTGATTCGATAAAATGGCTATGTGATGAGATGAAGTGAGTGAATGACATAGGTATTGTGAGGTAGGATTAGGATGGTATTGATCTTCTGACAGTACTTCCGAAGAGGGATCATCTGCTTCCAGACTGCGGTTGACCACGTGTAACTGAAATTATAGATAAGAGGGGACAACTGTTTATGACTTGCAAATATTTTCTCACATTCTGGAGATCTTTAGGTTGCCTTTACTTTTGTGTCAAATCCAAAAAATCATTACCTAGGCTGTGTTAAGCAGCTTATCACCTATGTTTTTTTCTAGGAGTTTTATGGTTTCAGGTCTTATGTTCAAGTATTTAATCTGTATTGAGTTAATTTTTGTGTATGGTATGAGGTAGTAGTCTAGTTTCATTCTTTTGCATGTAGCTGTTCAGTTTTCCTAGTATCATTTATTTAATAGACTTTGTTTCCCCATTTTATGTTTCTGGCTACTTTGTCATAAACTAATTGACCCTAAATATGTGGGATTTTTGTTCCATTGATCTATGTATCTGGTTTTTATGCCAGTACCATCCTATTTTGATCACTAGTTTGATTCAGGAAGTGTGATGCCTCCGCTTTCTTGTTCTTTCTCAGAATCGCTTTGGCTATATGGATCCTTTGCAGTTCCATACAAATAGTAGGATTGTGTGGTCTATGTCTGTGAAAAATGCCACTGGAATTTTGATAGGGATTGCATTGAAACTGTAGATTGCTTTGGGTAGTATGAACATTTTAACAGTATTGATTTTTCTAATCCGTGAGCACAAAATGTCTTTCCATATATTTGTCAATCTTTTTCATTTTAATTTTTTAAGCTTCATTATTAAACATTCAAGATAACATAAAAGTGGTATGAATGGTACAGTAATACACAGATCCTTCCTTTTGGAGAATATTAAAGGAAATCTAGATAATTTCATACCATCCCTAAGTATTTTATTGTGTGTCTCTAACAGATGTAATCTTCTAAGGTTGCTTTTCATACCATTGTTATACTTAAATAAAATATAAAATAGTTTGTTAATATAATCTAATTTCCAGTAGTAGTCCAACTTTCCCAATTACCTTGAAAATGTCTTTCCCCCCTTTCAAATCAGGAATCAAGGGAAGTCGATATGTTGATTTAGTTAATGCCTTCTAAAAAAATTTTTTTTGAACATTTTTAAAAAGATTTTATTTATTTTTTTGACAGAGATCTCAAGTAGGCAGAGAGGCAGACGTGGGGGTCCAGTGGTGAGGGAAGCAGGCTCCCCACTGAGCAGAGAGCCCCATGTGGGGCTTGATCCCAGGACCCTGAGATCATGACCTGAGTGTAAGGCAGAGGCTTAACCCACTGAGCCACCCAGGCCCCCCTAGTGAATGCCTTTTAAGTCTCTATAAATCAGTTTACCTTCCCCTCTCCCTTTATTGCTTTTTCTTTTATTGATTATTAGAGAAACTGGGTCATCTATGTGATTTTATACTTTGTTGATTTCGGTGATTATACCTCCGTGTCATTTTATATGTTCCTCATACCCTATTTCTTGAGATGAGGCTTGATCAGATTCTGACTGACTTTTTAGCAGGGATATTTTGTAGATGCGCTCTTTGTAATTCCTATTGTATCACACCAGGAGGAATACGTTTAATTATCTTTGTGATGTCAACATTTATTAGTAGGTTCGGGTTTTGTTGGTGTGATGCATCTAATATAGAGTGCGCCATCGTTTTTTCACCTTGGTTTTATTAGCTAACGATTGCAGTTCATTGGGCATTGCAAATATAGTTACTCTCTTTACTCCTGCATATTTCAGATTCCTCTGTTAACTTTTTACATCAAGTATTTGTCATGCTGGGATATCCTTTTTTATAAGAAAACAGGTTAGATTTTGACTTTAAAAACATTTCCTGATGAGTTGGTATTGTAGTAATTTCCAGTTTAGCCACTGTGAGTTTTTTTGTTGTTGTTGTTAGAATTATTGTGGTGGCAAGGACTTTTACATTTATTTTGCAGTCTTATTGCAGTGATCCTTCTTTAGAGTCTTTGTTTCATCTTGAGCCAGTAAGAACTCATAACACAGATAGCTTTTGATACTTACTTGCTTGAAGTACCGTTGCTTGGTCCAGACCTGTCTTAGCGATTTCTTTATGAAAATTCTGGTTCCTTTGGGTGGGTAGTGGTCCTTAGAGACCACAGTAATGTGAGAGCAAATGTGTTAATTGCTGTTAGGTTGTTATTACTTCAAAGCTCTTTTAGTGGACAGAGCTAGTAGTGTTTTGAAGACAAATACTGTGAGCTCATTTGTTATTTTCAGTTCATATTTAACTTTATAATTTTTACTTTTCTGATTTTATATTTGTACCCTCTTGTACATTGAATGTTTTTGCTTGCTAATATTAACAAAATACTACATATGTATACTAGCTTTTTTTAAAGGAACATCAATACTACACTGACATTGTAATTACTGAATATAGTTTGAGGTTTCTTTGCAGTTATTTTTGTCCTTATAGTGTAATTACAGAATTCTGAAGTTTATTGAGAGAATTCTGTGTGTGGTTGTACTAACAAGTTGATAGTTAGGTTTAATGGTTTCATTTTGCTTTTGATTTTTAAGGATCCCCCCATTTGGGGCTTAATTTTCCCAAGTGAAAGTAAAACAAACTACATTTATAATGATCCTTAAATTCCTGTCTACTCTAATTTGCTGTTTCTGTCCCATTATAGATATCATTTTCATTAATTTTTGGTTTATACTCTTATACAATAAAACAAACGTGACCTGCTTCCTACATTCTCTCTCCCATCACCCTAGAGAGAAAGTGGCAGTGTATACAGACTATAACAGCTATAACTTCCTTTTTAAAGATAAGTGTATCCTGGAAATCATTCCATGGCTCTACATGGAATTTTTTTTTTTCCTGGTACCTCTATATAGAAAGTACATGAGTGCCTCTGTTCCCAGCAGCCTGCCCAATTTTTAGAGTATATTGTTCAGTGATTGGGGTTTTGCTAGTCTGATACATGAGATGGCACTTAAATGTATTAATTTGAATTGGTTTTTATTGTGAGCAAGATGAAATGGCTTTTCAGTTTAATCCTTTGCCTATTTTTTTTAATGGGGGTAATGTCTTTCTAAATTTTCTCAGGTCTGTATTTTAAGTTTATATGCTCGTTTTGATCCAAGGTATTTGGGAACCATTTCAAAATTTCATTTAATCAAGCTAAAACAATTGAATTTTTATTTTTCTTTTTCCTCATCAAACAAAATGTCTTACTGTGTTTGAGCAAATATGGTTTGTGCAATTTCTTCTTTATGGAATTTATTGAGTTACTGGTTACATAGATTATGATCTGCTTTTGTGACTTTCATGGGTATTTAAATACAAGGATGAATTGCACATAACTGAAACATAACAGCTTGAGAACTTAAAAAACTATGGTACACCAGTATACTAGAATGCAATGAAAATGTTGATAAAATGAAGTGTATTAGTAGTGTTGAGTTTTTAAAGAATCTCTAAACTGTTTTGTTAAATGAAAGGAAGACGGTGTGAAGCAGCATTTGTGGTGTGATTCTCTTCTATGAATATTAGAAACAGATAAGTATAAGTTTTTGAAAAGGAATTATAATAAATTTAATGATTTTTGAGCTGGGGAGAACTTCACATTTTCTAATTTTTTGGACTTGAATTTTCTAAATATTTGGATTTAATTAATTGAATATTACCAATGCTGTTGCATATGATTGGTGTTCTTTTTAATTTCCCTTCTACCCTGCCATGAGTAGTGACTGCCAGGAATTTTTTATCCTTTTTATATATGATTTTGTCATGTATATGGCAAAAATATATTATTCTGTGTTTTCTTGAGTTTTATGAAAATGGTATGCCCATTTTATGTTTTCTGTGACTTATGTTTTACTTTAACAGTGTTTTTAATTATTAGCTATGCTTTTGTAGTAATATTCATTGCGTTATAGTATTAATCTGTGAAAATACCCTGATGTATCTCTTTTCTTGTTGGAATTCACCTGGCTCATATACCATTTTGACTTAAGAAGAGTGCTGCTCTGAACACTTTTGTACTACTTGGTGCATGTCTGCAAGTTTTTGAGAGTATATATTTAAGAATAAATAGTGCTACAATGTGTAGAGTATGTTGAGCTTTTCAAGCTAATACTAGATTATTTTTCAAAGTATTGCTCCAATTTATGTTAACATTAGTATATAAGAGTTCTTGCCATTTCACATTCTCATCAGCCATTGGTCAAGTATTAAATTCATTAATTTTTAACATTTTAGTGTGTAATATTTTCTTTGGTCTTTCTTTATATTTTCCTAATATTAGTGAGGTGTTAGATCTTTATTTTTCCCTCAGTATGTTTATGGCCATTAGTGTTTCAACTTTTGTGAAATTTTGTCAAATACCTACTTGTATCTTTGCCTAATAAAAATTATTTAACCAGTTTTGTAGGTTTTTTTTTTATGTATTATTGTTACTGATTTTCTATTGATTATATGTGTTGCTAATATTCTCTCCTAGTTGGTAGTTTTCCTTGGCACTTCTTGATGCTGTGTTTTGATGAACAAAAGCTGCTAATCTTAATGGATAGAGTTTTAATATGGCTACAAGTTCTCTGTGCCATCATAATTAAAATTATTTATGTGTTCTTTTTCTACCCATTTAAATATTTCCCTTGTTCTTTTGGGAATCTTAGCTGTTGATTGATGGAAATCTTTAAAGCAGTCTCTAATAATGGTTTTTAAGTTTCTATCTCTTGTTGGGATACAGTTTCTTTTATAGAGATTTTGTGGCCACTGTAGGAGAATTTATTAGTAGTTTTCATGGTTCATTTTCTTGTGTTTTAATTTAAAAAGTCCCACATATTCAGATCATGGAGATATTTTCATACATTAAAAAAATTTTAAAGTTATGCCTTTTACAGTGGCCTCTAATTCATCAGAAAATTATTTTTTGTGTATTGTATTATGGATCCAATTTCTTTTTCTTTCTTTCTTTCCCACCCCCCACCCCCCTTATAGAGATAGCCAGTTAAAATTACAGTGCCATTTCTTCACATTTTAGGTAAATATATGTTAGGGTGAAGGCTAAGTTACTGTATTAAATGCAGAACATAGTGTTATAAATAGACAAGTTTATTTCTCATAAGCTAAAGTCCTGCTGGTTTAAGAAAATGGTATCAGTCTCCTTGATGAGGTTATTCACTGGTTCAGCTTTCTATCATCTTGTTGCTTCATTATTTTCTAAGCTTTTTTTGTTGTCTGCATGGTCTGATAATATATAATTGTGCTGTTTATTTTTTCCTTTGGCTATTCTCACACTGAGGTTTGTCTGTTCTTTTATTTTGTTTAAAACTCAATTTTGTTTTTTATTGATCCTTTCATTGTATCATTGCCATCAGTAGTCTGTATTTTTATTGCGTTGTATGAGTTAGTGCTTCCCCACAGCTTCTGGTAGGTAGCTAGCACCCAGTGCACATCTCCTTGGCGCAGCACCTCTATGTTTAAAGAAATACTCACTAAGTACCTGCTTTTCTGAGAATCTGGCTTTTCTCATGAACTTGATGTTGGTTGGCATCCTTGCCCCCATGACTTTGGGTCATGGTTCCTTCCTCTCCAGAAAAGAAAGTCTTTGGGCAGTTCTCAGTCCTGAAACCTAACAGAGCCCAGGGACTCTAGTCAACCTGCCTCAGTCTTCAGTTCTTGCTTGCCTTCCGGGTAGCTTCAGCAGGCCTTCTACCTGCGAGTGGTAGATGGTACTTAGAAACCTTTCAAGTACTGGAATGAATATAAAATGTCATTTAATTTTTCTACTCATACTGTTTTTTACACCTATTTTTTTTCTTTTACATGCAGATCGTATCTTTGCATGTTAACATTTTCCTGATTTGTGGGATGTTCACTTCTCATGAAATGTTTTTTTTTGTTACACAGGAGAAAAAGTTACTGTGGTCAGATTTAAAAAGGGACACCAGTGTCTATCTTAACACTTAATTTCCTTTTTTAATTGAATCTACCATCACTTGACATCCATCTTAGGTGAATTTTGTGAATATGTATTTTTAGTAGAGATTGTTAATCCAAATTTAAGTTTTAATTCAGTTTGTTTCAGCAGTCACTACTGTGGAATATCTCTCAATCACTATTTTGTTGAGTCATTTGATTTTTTTTTTTTTAAGATTTTATTTATTTATTTGACAGAGATCACAAGCAGGCAGAGAGGCAGGCAGAGAGAGAGGAAGGGAAGCAGGCTCCCTGTAGAGCAAAGAGCCCCATGCGGGGCTTGATCCCAGGACCCTGGGATCATGACCTGAGCGGAAGGCAGAGGCTTTAACCCACTGAGCCACCCAGGAGCCCTGAGTCATTTGATTTTTTATCTCTCTTCCAGCTTAAGTGTCTATGCCAAGATAGATCAAGTAAAACTGTGCCATCAGTTAATGTGGAAACATTAATATTTTCAGTACTATAGAATCACTTATTTTGGGCATAGAACTGGTGAGCTTTATACTCAGTGGAAAGACCAACATAATTTAAAAAAATGTTTATAAACATTTTCAGTAATTTTGGTAAAAATATCTAGAATTTCAAATAACTTGATATTCTGCTCACTCAGTTATGAAGGCTGTTAAACCTGCTCTTGTAGCAGCATGTGTGAAATCGTTTGAGGGAGAAAGAAAGCCCACAAATAAAGGATTTTTTCTTTTAAGAAATTAACAAGACTTTGTCATTCTTAAACATACACCGTAGGAAGGAGAGGGTGTCCTGCATGCATCACATCAAGATTACAGGCTTTCTTTTATACTTCAGTAGATCTAAGATTCCTCACTCCTCATATCCAGACTTACTTATGAATCCACTGGGATGGAAGCATTTTGACTCATACAAACATCTAAAAAGCAAACTGATAAGATGTATTGAAAAGAATTCAGGTATACTTTTGAAAAGTATGGGAGTCTTTGTTTTTTGAGAACTAGGGCAATTGTTAATAAGCATTCATTCACTTATTTAGTCAACAATTATATGTGCGCCCTGTGCTTGGTTGTCACTTGGGAATATTATAGTGAACACTGCCCATGTGGGCCAGGCATGCCGTCTGATAATCAATGTTTGTGTATCATAACATTTAATCCCAAGGATTTTGATGTAAATGTTCTCTCCATGTTACGAATGAGGAAGCTTAGGATAGTTAAGTAATTTCCTAGTTATATAGCTGGTAGGTGGAAGCTAAACTATGAGCACCTTTGCTTAATGCCGTACTGCATTCTTGGCTGTAAAAACAATGAAAATTCGGGTGCCTGGGTGGCTCAGTGGGTTAAAGCCTCTGCCTTTGGCTCAGGTCATGATCCCAGGGTCCTGGGATCGAGTCCCGCATCGGGCTCTCTGCTCCGCGGGAAGCCTGCTTCCTCCTCTCTCTCTCTCTGTTTGCCTCTTTGCCTACTTGCGATCTCTGTCTGTCAAATAAATAAATAAAATCTTTAAAAAAAAAAAAATGAAAATTAGGATAATCTCTCACATCAACAGTCCAAAAAAAAGAAAAAAAAACACATGATAATAGCAATAGGTACAGAAAAAGCATTTGACGGAATCCAGCATCCACTTAGAAAACCTAGAAGTAGTTTCTAGTTTTAGGAGAACTTCCTCAGCTTGATGAAAAAACATCTACGGGGCACCTGGGTGTCTCAGTCGATTAAGCATTTGCCTTTTCAGGTCATGATCCCAGGATCCTGGGAGGGAGCCCCACATCGGGCTCTCTGCTTGGCAGGGAGCCTGTTTCTCCCTCTGCCTGCTGTGCCTGACACTCCCTGTGCTTGTGCGTGAGCGATCTCTTTCTGACAAATAAATAAATAAAATCTTTAAAAAACTCTACAAAGAAACTACAGCTAACATCATACTTAATGTGCAGAAACTCAGCACTTCGTAAGATTAGGTAGGAGCAAGGACATTCCCTCTCATCAGTTCCTTTAAACATTCTATTGGAAGTTTTTGCTAATGTGGTAGGGCAAGGAAAGGAGACAAAAGGTATACAGATCAAGAAGCAAAACATAAAATTATTGTTTGCAGATGATGTGATAGCCTGTGTAGAAAATCTGAAAGAAATGACAAAAAATCTGGAACTAATACACTATTGCAAGATACAAAGTTAATATACAAGTCAGTTGCTTTTCTATGTATCAGTGGTGAACAAATGCAGTTTGAAATGAAAAACAGTACTCTTTTTTTTTTTTTTTAAGTGATAGAAGTATATTAAGTGAAGATACAGAAAAAGCTCTCAAGAGTGAGAGGGGTCCCAACAGCGTTGCCTAAAACACAGTACTCTTGACAGCATCCCAGAAAATGAAATAGCTAGGTATTAATCTAACACATAATATAGAAGATCTTTGTGAGGAAAACTACAAAATTCTGATGAATGAAATAAAACCCAAAATAAGTGGAGAGATAGTCCATGTTTGTGGATAAGAAGACTCAATAGTGTCAAGATGTCAGTTCTTTCCAACTTGATCTATAGATTTAATGCAATCCCATTTAGAATCAGAGCAAGTTATTCTGTGGATATCAGCAAGCGGTTTCTGAAGTTTCTGGGCAGGTTGGGGGGGGCACAGAAGATACAAAATAGCCAACACAATATTGAGGAAAAACAAGACTATAGCTTTGACACTACCCAACTTCAGCACTTACTGTGAAGCTACAATAATCAAGAGAATTTTTTTCTGGTGAAAAAATAGACAAATAGGTCAGTGGAACAGAATAGAGAGCCCAGTGTAGAGCCCCCTGTAAATACAGTTGACTTATCTTTGACAAAGGCTCAAATGCAATACCATGGAGCAAATACAGTCTCATTAACAAATGCTCCTGGAAACAGTTGGACATCCACTTGCAAAAGAATGAATTGAGACACAGTTAACGCTCTAAAGAAAAATTAATTCCATGGATTTAAGGTTTCTCCTTATCTTTTCATGGTTTGATAGCCCATTTTGTTTTACTTCAGAAAAATATCCCATTGTCTGGACATACCACCGTTTAGTTTTTCATTCAATCTACTGAAAGACTTTTGGTTGTGCCCAAGTCTTGACAACTATGAATAAGGTTGCTATAAATATCTCCGTGCAGGGTTTTGTGTGTACATTGAATTTTCAGTTCCTTTGGCTAAATACCAAGGTGCACAATTGTTGGATTGTGTGGTAAGAGTATATTTGTTTTATAAAACTTCCAAACTATTTTTTAAAGTAACTCTCCCTCACCAGTGATGGGGTTGGGGGAAGGATGAATAGAGCAGAGCATAGAGAATTTTTTTAGGGCAGTGAAAATACTGTATACAACACAGTAATGATAGAAATATGTCATTGTATATTTGTTCAAACCCATTGAATGTACAGATCAAGAGTGAACCCTCAGGTAAACTGAATTTTCAGTGATTATAATGTGTCACTGCAAGTTGATCCTTGGTAATAACTGTACCACTGTGCTGGGAGGTTTTGATAATGAGGGACACAGTGTATGTTTGGGCACAGGGAGTATATAGAAATCTGTTGCTGCCTTCTCATTTTTTTTTTAATTTATTTATTTGATAGAGATCACAAGTAGTCAGAGAGGCAGGCAGAGAGAGAGAGGAGGAAGCAGGCTCCCCACTGAGCAGAGAACCCGATGTGGGGCTCCATCCCAGGACCCTGGGATCATGACCTGAGCCGAAAGCAGAGGCTTTAACCCACTGAGCCACCCAGGTGCCCCTGCCTTCTCATTTTTATTGTAAACCTAAAACTGCTCTTAAAAAATAAAAGCAGAAAAAGAAAACATTTTTATTGTTGATAGTGAACCAATACTTAGGTGAAAGGTTGGCTTTGTGGAAAAGGGAGAAAGATTGACAAGAAAGTAGAGTTAATTTTTCTTTTTTAGGGGTTGAAATTTTAAGCTTTTCCCAATAGTATAACACCTGACATTTGTTTTTCAGTGAATATTTGAAAAATATAGGTAAGTGACAGGTTCATATTTTTAAAGTTAAGAGATGTCTTATGCTAGTATGTTTTTGTTTTTTTATAGAGAGGATCTGACGAACTACTCTCAGGCAGTGTTCTCAGTAGTCCAAACTCTAATATGAGCAGCATGGTGGTTACGGGTAAGTGTTTCTTTCTTGGGTTGCTTAATTATTTGCCATTTTATGGGGCAGAATATTAAAACTAAAATTTAGTCTTTTATGAGAATAGCCTTTTCTAAATTTATGTTAAGTGTTTTAAATGTTTCTGTTGAAATGCTACAGAGTAAAATTTTAATAGAGTATATATGTGTAAAAAAAGTGTAAAAAATTGTGTAAAGTGTGTAAAGAATGTATTAAAGTAAAAAACCTAAACTTGGTGACTTCTGTGGGCAAGTACCTAAGTCTTATTGCCTTTTTTTAATCACAAAAATATAAACCTTTTTCTTTCATGTTCTAAATCCTCTCATTCTTGCCCCTTTTGTACTTTTGTTTTTAGTTTTTGTGTTTGCGTGTCTTAGAATATTTTTTACATAGTCCTCACCACCCACCCCCTGCCCGCCCCACTTCCCTGAGGCATATGTTCCAAGACTCACAGTGGATGCCTGAAACTGCAGGTGGTATAAAACCCTAAATATACTATGCTTTTTCCTATACATACATACCTATGATAAAGCTTAGTTTATAAATTGGGCATATTAAGAGATTAACAACAACTAAAAATGAAACAATGATAACAATATAGTATTATGAAGGGTGTACTCACTCTTTGTCTTCCTAAGATGATGTGAGATGATAAGATGGTTGTGTGATAAGATGAAGCTAGGTGAATGATGTAGGCATTGTGATACAGTGTTAAGGTACAGTATCTCAGAAGGTCTGCTTCTGGGCTGTGATTGACAACTGGTAACTGAAACCATGGAAAGCAAAACTGCAGATAAAGGGAATTACTGTGTTTTAAGTATTCTGCATCCCACAAGCTCTAAAGCCCAACTAAATAAAAATAAAGTTTGAGCTACATAGTTGTCTTTTTTGGTGTGTTTTCGCCCTTTTTTCTTTGCTCTAATAATATTTTAATTCTTTGAATTGAGTTCTTTAATGTTCTCTCCCTATGATCTTCATACTTAGGATATTTTTCTTGTGTATGTGTGAAATAACATTGTTAGTTGTTTGTAATGTCTGTCTAAACAAATATAAACTCTAGTTTAGTTTTATGGACCAGAATTTGAATCTGATGATGATGATGACAACAACAACAACTGAATTAGTTTACCTTATAACCCTGCATTTCACATTGTTTACCTAAAACCAGAGTTCCTTTCGTGAATTACTTGCTTGAGGAATTAATTGTATTGGATAGTAAAAGGGTTGTAAAAGACTAGAAGCATTTTGATTTACTTTAGGTAGCTACTGCTTATGTTATGTACACTTCGGCACACACATGCACATGCCTGGCAGTTCAGTTAAATAAAAACTATAATGAAGTACTTACCAAATATAGTCATAATGGTATGAAAATGAATTTGCCCACACATCATTATTATTGGCTTTTCCATGATTATGAAACAAAGTCACTAGGCCATAATTTTGATAGTCAAAGTATGGTATACAAATAATTAAACAGGTTCAAATGTCTGTAATGCTGCTTTGCTCGTTTCATTTTTTAAAACAATAAATGTAGTGATGAATAGTTGAAACATTTTAAAAATTAATATGTAGGGCTATGACAGAATAACTGATAATAGCCTTCCCTTCTCCCCCCAAGATGCCCTCCAAAATCAAAAACTATGAAATTGTATAAAGTATATTGGAAAACTGTTGTCTGGAATTAATGAACAGACAGTAGTAGATAATCTCTGAAAGAAGGGAATAAGATCATTATCACATGAGGTGAATCCCTTAATCACTTTGGCTTTCTGCCTTGGTTTATATAGCACAGGAAAGGGGAATCTAAGCAGAGTATGGAAGTCTTACTGAGCCAAAAAGACAGATTGGAATTCAAAGCTGTTCAGACATCTGGGATTTGTGGAGAAGGGTCCTGGAAAAGGTAGCTGTCCAGAGGTTTAAGCATGGAGCAGGGATCAGAATTCAGTGTGGGGATTCATTTGATTGAGCATTTTTGCATAATAGCTGGGCTGCCTTTGTGCAGGTTGAGAACTCCGCATGGTCTGTCAGAACTGAGCTGCTTTGGGGCTGAGAGCTAGAATGGTGGTTCCAAAAGGTGTTTAGTGCTCTGAGACCTTAGAGTTCTGGAAAGTCAGAATGCAGACATCTTGGCGAGAAACTCAGGCATTTAATTTAGACTACAGAAAGCCCAGTCTTGTAGAGAATGGATCACACACTATATTAAGTGCCAACCTTAAAACTAAGTTAAGAAACTGAGATAGTTTAGCCTTACAACACATTAGGGATCACCAGTAATTTAATTGCTTGCCTAAACCAAACAGTACCCCCTAAGGAAGACATGATTCAGTCTTCATTTTGTGAACTGTCATTCACAATATCCACCATACCATTAAAAATCACAAATTATGGAAAGCATGTAAAGCATGAACTTTACTTCCATAAGGTAGAGAAGTATTAAATAGGAGCAGACACCAAAATGATAGATAATGAAATTAACGGACAAGGACTGTAAATATTTTTAAAGCTATAAAGGAAAATACTGTGTAGTGAGTGAACACATAGAGGGATGTGTTAAGAGAGAAAAGAGAGGTAGCATATAGAAATCTCTGAAATATATTTGAGATGAAAAACTCATTTGGGCTAACAGACTGGAGACAACTGAAGAAAAGTTATTGAACTTGAATGTACATGGATAGAAATTAAGTTTCCCAGAGAGAAGAAAATGTATCAGTCTAATACATGTATAAGCTGTCTAATACATGTATAATTGGAGTTCCAGTGAGGAAGTAAAGAGAATGCAGCCAGGTATATTAGTTCAAGTAGTAATGGTGGAAAACTTCTAAAATTTTACGAAAAATATCAAGTTGGATAAATAAAAAGAACCATGCTTAGGCACATAATAGTCAAAATATTGAAAACTAATGATAAAGAGCAAATCTTACAGTCAGGAAAAAGCCATCTCACAGGTGACCAACACCTTTACTAAAGGAGGGGGGGAAGCTAACTTTAGATTGAATAGAATGACACTACGTAAAAACTTGGATTTGCAGGAAGTTACCAGGTGTACCGGGAATGGCAAATGTGTGTGTAAATTAAAAAGACTTTCTTTTATTCCTTTGAATCTCTTTGAAAGATTGTTTATGTACATTTAAAAAAAACCTTTGTATTATGTGGCTTATTTATATATGTAGACGTTCTTAGGACAACAGTTAGCACTAAGTGAAAATAGAATTTTACAGTTACAGTGTTTTTATTACTTATATAAAATGATAGAATATTAACTCTAATGTAGATTCTATTAAGGTTGTATATTGAGATGATCGCCAAAAAAAAAAGATACAAGGAAGTATAGTTAAATGTGAATAGAGAGAAAGTTGGAGGACTGATTTCCTATTTTCAAACGTTATTACAAAGCTGAGTAATCAAAACAATGTCACATTGGCGTAAAGAAAGATAAGTAGATTAATAGAACAGAATAGAATCCAGAAATAAACCTATGCAATTATGGACAGCTAGTTTTTGACTAAGGTAGCCATATGTTTAAATAAAACAAAACACCAAAGTTGGATCTATATCTCATACCATAGTTAAGAATTAGCTCTAAGTGGGCCATACATGATGTAAATAAAATCTAAAATTATAAAGCTTCTAGAAGACATAGTAGAAAATCTTTATAACTTTGGGTTAGGACCCTAAAAGCATAATCTATAAAAGAACAAATGGGACTTTGTGAGTTTTTAAAACTTAAAGTATTTCGAAAGACATTGATAGTAGAATGAAAAAATAAGCCATAGAATATCTGAACATCTTTCTGAAGCATATAGCTGATAAAGAACTTTGATCCAGGATATATATAAATTTGGACTGTATAAGCTCTAAAACTCTAAACAACCCAATGTAATAAATTGACAAAAGTACTTGATAGTTCAGCGAAAACATATGGCAAATAAGCACATGAAAAAGATGCTCAAGTATTAATCATTAGAGAAATGTAGGTTAAAACTTAAGTGAGGTAACATTACCCCTTATTACAATGCTAAAATTTAAAAGATTGAGAAGATTTAAAAGTATTGGAAAGGTTGTGGATGAACCATAGCTCATACACTGTTGGAAATGTAAACTTGTAGAACTACTTGGGCAAATAATCAGGCCATTTCTTAAAATTTAAACATCTATGAAATGATGCAGCTGTTTGTCTCTTAGGCATTTATGCATGAGAAATGAAGGCATATGTTCACTTTAAAAAAAAACTAAAAAACTCAGACGAATGTTCATAGTAGTTTTTTTTGTAATACCCAAAGCTCAAAACAATCTAGATGTCCACTGGCAGCTGAATAGATAAATAGATTGTAGTTTTGGCATTGTATTCCATTGTATATCATGAAATACCACTCAGTCCTAGAGAATAATCTATTATCCGCCCAACGTGGGGCTTGAACTCATGACCTCAGGATCAAGAAGAGTCTCATGCTCTACCAACTGAGCCAGCCAGACTCGCCTAGAGTAAGCCACTGATATATGTAGTAGCAGGGATAAATCTCCAAATAATTATGCTGTGTGAAAGAAGTGGGAAAAAGGAGTATGATTCCATTTACATAAAATGCAAGGAAATGCAAACTAAAGCAGTTTGGATTTGGGTGTGGGGAAGTGCAAGGGGGACTTGGTTGCAAAGAGTAAAAGGAAATTGGCGGGGGAGGGACATGTATACTTTTAGTATTTCTTAGAGAAGATTTCATGGATGTGTGCATATATCAAAACTTGTCAAATTGTATGTCTTAAATATATGCAGCTTATTGTATGTGAATAAACCTTAAAAGGGCTCTTTAAAAAGAAAAAGCCCATAGACAGTTTAAAATGGAATACTATCAAATATTAGTGCAGTGCAAGAAAAGAACACCACCAAAAACACTGGGTAGTTTAAAAAATAGATGTTAAACTAACCTCTAAACACAAAACTATTGTGTAAAAGTAAACTGGCAAAAAAAACCCCAAAACTTTATTCTAGTGTAGTAATCACTAGCTAGCTATATGAGGCCATGAGCACTTGAAATGTGCTATTCCCAGTTGAGATTTATGTCTGGTGCATGTGTATTTCAAAGATTTAGTATCAGAAGTAGTAAGAATGCAAAATACTTCATTTTTTAAAATATTGATTGTATGTTGATACGGTAGTATTTCAGATATATTGAACTGAAATATAAAAATTGATTTTATTCCTTTTTACTTTTTGATGTGGTTAATAGAATATTTAAGATTATATGATTTGCTGAACACTTCTTTCAGACATTACTGATCTGAGAAGTCCAGTTAAAGGCAGAGATTGTCAGACTGGATTGTCAGACTGGTGCTAACTGTAGTACCTATTACTAGAGTCAGACTGAGGTAGAAAGACGCAGAATGAAAGTAAAAAGGGTGGAAAATAATATCTGTGCAAACAACAAGCACAAGAAAGTTGAGATTATTTTAACTTCAGTCAGTAGAATTCAAGACAAGGAGTATTACCAGATACTAAAAAAGCATCTTTCATGTGTTTAAAGGGTTAATGTATTGGAAAACGTTTGTATGCTGTAATAACAGAACTTTAGCATTCATTAACTATATAAAGCTAAAGAGAGAAATCTATAATCATTGTTGGATATTTTAAAATTAGTTGATTTAACAGTAATTGATAGGACAATTAGATCTTTAAAATAAATACATAGAGGATTTGAACAGTGTTGTTTTAGCTGGACTTAGCTCATATTCAGGAAACTGTACCCTGACTTCAGAATAACTTTTCAAGTGTACATAGCACTGTGATAGACTGACTATATTTTAGGACATAAAATAAACTCAATAGATTTCAAATGGCTGAGAGCTCATGTAGTATCTGATTGTCGTGAAATATAAGTAGGAATCAAAAACAGTAAGAAATCTAAGAAATTGCCAAATAATTTGAAATTGAACTATGTGATTCTGAACAATACATGAATTAAGAAAGGATAAGGGTATCTTTCTGACTGAATAAAAGTGAAAATATATCAAAATTTGTTGGCTGTAATGCAAGAAAGTACATGGGGGGAAAATATGTCCACACCTATATACTTATATTAGAAAATGCTTATATTAGGCCAAAAGTTTAATAATCCTATATCAAAACTATAATACCGATATCAGGAATGAAAGTAGAGGTACCAGTACAGATCCTACAGAATGTTAATAGGAAAATAAGGCAGTATTACAAACAACAGTGCCAATAAATTCAGCAACTTAGGTGAAATAGACAAAAATGCTTTAGAAACCTGATTTATCAAAAGTGATATAAACTCCATAATAAATACAGATTAGCTCTGTGTCTGTTACAAAAATTGAACTTAAAATTTCTCCATGAAGATTACTCCAGGCATAGGTGATTTCAGTCAGGTATGAAGCTTCAAAGTACACTTTTTCTTCAGTATACTTTTTCGGAAAATAGAGAAGCAGGGAATACTGCAAATTCTACTTTATGATGCTGCTATAACTGATGCCAAAATCTAACAAAGAAGATGTAAGGAGTCAAGGTTTCAAACTAATATATTTTATTAACATAAATGCAGACATTCTTTTTTTTAAATTTTAAATTTTTTATTAACGTATAATGTATTATTAACCCTGGGGGTATAGGTCTGTGAATCTCCAGGTTTATACACTTCACAGCACTCACCATAGCACATACCCTCCCCAATGTCCAAACCCCAGCACCCTCAAGTACAGACATTTTTTTTTTAATTTAATTTCTTTTCAGTGTAACAGAATTCATTGTTTATGCACCACACCCAGCACACCCAGTGCTCCATGCAGTACGTGCCCTCCATAATACCCACCACCAGGCTCCCCCAAGCTCCCACTCCCCACCCCTTCAAAACCCTCAGATTGTTATCAGAGTCCATAGTCTCTCACGGTTCATCTCCCCCTCCAATCTCTCTCAACTCCCTTCTCCTCTCCATCTCCCCATGTCCTCCGTGTTATTTCTTACGCTCCACAAATAAGTGAAACCATATGATAATTGACTCTCTCTGCTTGACTTATTTCACTCAGCATAATCTCTTCCGGTCCCATCCATGTTGATACAAAAGTTGGGTATTCATCCTTTCTGATGGAGGCATAATACTCCATAGTGTATAGTGTATATGGACCACATCTTCCTTATCCATTCATCCATTGAAGGACATCTTGGTTCTTTCCACAGTTTGGCCACCGTGGCCATAAATGCAGACATTCTTAACAAAATGTTAGCAGATCACATCCAGCAATATGTAAATAATAATTCGATAATTATTAATTGAGGCTTACTGGAGGATTGTAAGGTTTAACATTTGCAAGTGAACTCAGTATAATTTATCACAATAATAGAATGAAGAAGAAAAAAATTTCATGTCAATAAAAAGAGAAAAAGCATTTGATAAATACAACATTCATTCATGATAAAAATCTCAGAAAACTAGCAAGATAAGGGAACTTCCACAAGGCAAATAAAGGTCTAATAAGAGCCTAAAACAAATTCCATTCTTTAATAGTGAAATACTGAATGTTTTTTCTTGAATTAAACAGGAATGAAGTAAGGATTTCTGTGTTCACAATTTTTCCAGCTTTTTGCTTACATAAGTGCATGTAGAATAAAAACCATAAATCTTAAAAAGGAAGAAGTAAAACTCTCTTATTCACAGTCAGCATTTTTGTTTTTATTTTGAAATTGAGTTTAATTTTATTATATTTATTACGTTTGTTTAATTTATTAATTACAGAGAAGTGTAAGTGTTTCTGGCAATTCACAATACCGTATATGATATTTGGTTACTATTTTTAAGTACCTGACTTTGTATAAACTTGCCATTCAACTATTTGCTATGTAGTTTTTTAAAAATTTAAATTCAACTAATTTAAGTTAGTTAACATACAGTTTCAGAATTTAATGATTCATCACTTCCATATAATACCCAGTGCTCATCCCAACAATTGTCCTCTTTAATATGCATCACACATTTATCCCATCCCTCTACTCTTTTCCCGTCTAGCAACCCTCAGTTTGTTTTCAACTATACACTCTCTCATGGTTTGCCTTCCTGTTTTTACCTTATTTTATTTTTCCTTCCCCTCCCCTTGTTCATCTGTTTCATTTCTTAAATTCCATATATGAGTGAAATCACATATTTGTCTTTCTCTGACTTACTTTTCTTAGCATAATACAATCTAGTCCATTCGTGTTGTGCCAGCATGATTTTTAAAATAAAAAACCCAAGGGAATCTACAAAATATTTCATAGAACTGATCACCGAATTTAGAAGGGTTACATAATACAAGTTCATTATACAAAAATAGTTTCCTGATATTATTAGCTAATTATTAGAAAATGAAAATTTAAAAAATGCATTTATAAAAATATAAAGACAAAATATTAAGGAATAAATTTGACAAGTAATGTGGGAGACATGAACACCAGTAACTATACAAGACGTGGCAGAGAGATTAGAGACCTAAATGAGAAAGAAACCATGTTCATGAATCAGAAAGCTCAATATGTTAAAATGTCATTTTCTCCTAAATTGAATGGAATTGAATCTTCAAGTCAGTCAAGCTCAACAGGCTTTTAAATTGAGATTGACAAGTGGATTCTCAAATTTATGTGGAAATAAAAAGGAATCTAGATGAACTAAATAAAACCATTTCCAAAAGAAAAAAGTCAACACGATCTAATTTCAAGATTCATAGTAGACTTATAGTAATCAAACAGTTTAGTATTAACAAGATGAGTATTTACAGAATAGTGTGCAGAAGTAAACACCTACATTTAAGGTCCACTGATTACTTACAAAGGTGTCTTGGTCATTCAGTTGGAGAAATGGTGCCAGAAAACAGTTGGAAACACATATGAAAAAAAGAAACTCAAATTACTTAATACAGTACAGAAATAATAGATGAATATATACCTAAACCTAAAAAATGAAATGTAAAAGCTTTTTTAAAATAATTATAGAATATATTCACAACTTGAGGTAAAGATTTATTAGGGAAGACACGAAAACCACTACCCATAAAGCAATAGTTTATAAACTCCACATCTTACCTAAATGAAAACCTTCTCATCAGAAGATGTTGTTAAGGTAATGAAAAAGCAAGTCACAGATTGGGAAAAGATACTAATATTCACATATTAATACATATTTTTGACAGAGGACTTCTCTGCAGAATATAGAATTCTTTCTTTCTTTGAAATAATTATTTCCCATCTATAAATACAAATAGCCTAATTTTTGAAATAGATAAAAGAAGGTATATGAATGGCTAGTGAGCACATGAAAATACATACTAGTCATCAAGAAAACACAAGTTATAACTGCTATGAGGTATCTTGTCACGCCAGCTAGAATCTTGGCTAAAGTTAAACAGATTGGCAACATAAATGATGCAGATATAGAGCAAATGGAACAATTCACCATGGCTGGTAAAAGTGTAAAATAGTTTGGAAAACAGCTTGGCAGTATCTTATAAAGTTAAACATAAACATGGCCTATCACCCAGTACTTCTACATTTAGGTTTTTACCCAATGAAGGAGACTTGTACAATATGTATATAAAAAACTTTATTCATGATGGTCCCAAACTTGAAATTACCAAATGTCTGTGACACAGAATAGGAAGATGGGTCAATGAATTGTGGTATAATATAGTAGAGTACTAATTAGTAACAAAAGAATGACTATTAACAAATACAAAAACATGAGTGAATATTAAGACAGTATATGAAGCACAAGAAGCCAGACAGAAAACAGAAATCACTGAAATGAATCTGTGATTCCATTTTTATAAAGTTTTATAAAGAACAGATAATCCATTTTAAGTATAAATGTTGCCTGTGGGTGTTGGGATTAACAAGAAGTACAAGGGAATTCTCTGCAGTATTGGACATGTTCCATATCAATTAACTAAGTTGTGCAATCCAAAATTTGAAACAGTAGGCTATCTCTGGGAATCATGAACTGCCCTTAGTTTCTTGTTTTTTTTGGCTGGAATGTGAAATATGAGGGGGGGAATGACTGAAGTTGAGTCCATATAGGTAGGGGTTTGGATATAGGATTTGATTTGCTGAGGACTTTAAACTTTACCAGATTTACATTTTAAAAAGGATTTTTTTTCATTTGTATTTTGTGTGTGTGGGAGGGGGTCACTGCTGTACATAGGGCAGTTAAACACTTTTATAATAATCTGTTCCAGAGATATTAAGGTGTCCTCAGTTTTAGGTTCTTAGAATATGGAGGACATGATGTATCAAGAAATTAGAACTTCTCAGTTATTTGGAAATAGACTAGTTTGGGAGAAGTATTAGTTTAGGCTTAGATTTGATGGATTTATGGATGATAGTCCCATTAAAGGGAGGATAGTGGAAAGGGGGATTTGTTTTTGGTGGAAAGAATTGTCTGTTAAAAGCATGTTTAGGAATGATACTTAATGCATTTTATGACCAAAAAATGAATTAAGTCTTGGAATGATGGAATAATATTCCTTAAAGCCCTGTTTTAACATAAGAAATTTATATGCATTCAATTTATTTTACCTTTATTCACAGTGGAAACATGGAGTTTTAAGATTTTTCCCCCCTTAACATAAAAAAGATGAGAATCTGTTTATGTTCTCAGAGTCTGATTTGAATATTGTTGCATATAAGAGCAAATGGCAAAAAAGACCTTTAAGAACTAGTGATTACACTTGCCTGGAAAAATATGCTATTGTCATCCAAGTGTCTCAAAAAAGGTACTTTTATAGACCATATTAGGAAGAAATTTCTATGGTTATCAGATACAGAACAGCATTTCATTGTTATATTCCAGATTTATCCAAATTGTTTCCTCAAATTTACCTTACTATAGAATTTTGTTTCTAAAAAAATCTATCTCAATGGCCTTTCCGTTATCTGTCTAGACTTTCTTTCTAAATATATACCTACTTGGTTTTTGTGTCAAAAAAATAATTTTAGAAGTAACAAAAGTTAATGTCATGAGAACCTTAGTCTCAGGTAAATATCTACTAAGTTAGTGTATTAAGATTAAATGGTAAAGCGTTAGTTCCTTCAGAAATAAAAGTGAAACATTATAAAAGAAAACAACTAGCTCCAATAGTACTGAGATTAGATTTCATTGAAAGGAGTTTATAACTATTTGTTAGTGGGAAGGAGCCTTGACAACTGTAAAATTTTTGAGTCATTTCTTTATAGCTGTGGATATGGAATATTCCTTTAAGTTAAGTAATATATATTTCTGCCAGTGCCGCTAATTGTTATTCTATAATAGCAGGATTTATTATTGCTGAAAGTGTGACATTTTGCTTTATGTGAAAGAACTGAAATCATTCCACGGATTCTGATACATGTTACTCAGAACTCTGGGGTTTTCATTTTAACTTCTATGTGAAGACATTTTTATGTAATGTCATTTCATTTTGTTATAATGCTTTGAGAGTATTTCAGCACATGAGACTTCTAGTTTAGTCTAGGCTTCTATTTTTTCTAGCTCACACGTAAGGTGCTTTTGGCAAGTGGGCTGTGCAGCTTCTTTAAAATGCAGTTACAGCCAGTTTTTACAGTAAACCTAAGATTTTTTTGTGTGGTGGCTGTTAGTCTTGACTAAACAGCTAGCAGAATAACAGAAATATCTCTCTGAATATACCTGCATTTCTAGTTAACCCTTTTTTTGAATTTCTGTTTTCCCAAATAGGAAAATAAAGTGTACAGACATTCATTTTTCATAAGTCATATTCTTTTGATTTTTTTTATTTTTTCTAAGGCCAACAGCCTCTATAACATTATGCTTTTCCCTGAAGTCTAACTTAAAACTGCTTGGAATTGAAACTGTTTTTCTTCTCAGTTTCACATTTGATAATGGATGCTACCAGTGCTCTTTATAAATGCTTGAATGTGAAAGACTTAAGAGATTGAGAATGTACTTACATTTTGTTAGTTTCTACTATATAAATAAGTAGAAGTATAAAGTTTTGAAATGTACTTCAGGTTGATACATAGTTGGAAGCATAGAATTAGAATATTGGTGAATGAGTGGGACTAAAATAATAGATTTACAAATTAAATGAGAAGGTGGGTTTTGAGACAGAAGTGTTGGAGTGTGCACATGAGCAAGTAAAGCTAGGACTTGGGGACCAAAACGGCTTGAGGAACTCCCAGCTATTACTGGGAATGAGTATATAAGCAGAGGGTTTGAAGCAGCTGTAAAATGAATCAGGGAAGTAAGAAAACAAGAAATGAATTGTTAAGGATGTTGTGAGAACAGAGAGATTGATAAGTGTGAGAGGTCTCACAGTATTTTGATCATGGATGGATTTAACAAATGACAAATTAGTGAGACCGTTTATGTCAAAACTGTAGGTAAATACCACTAAAGAGCAAAGGTCAGTGAAGGAAAGAATAGACTGATCAAAGGTGAAGATGTTCACTATAGAATTGAGGTAGAAAACCACTTGGGAAGTATTCAAATAGAAATAGTTTTTACTTTTTTTTTTTTAACATAGTATTTCGAATTTAGGAAGAACGTCTTAAGCAAAAGACTTTAAGAAGGCTGAATAACATGTGGAAAATGTTGTGATTAGAGATTTCTATAATTTATATACAACCTATATGCATGAATAAAAGCATTACTACATTGTTGTTGCTTTGGTTCTTCAAAATCATTTTAATTATTACTGGTTTTACATTCAGAAACCAAAAGTTTGTGGGTTTACCTGGGGAGTGGAAGGGAAAAGATCATGGAAAGAAGTCCAAGTTACTGCACTTTGTCTTCTGAGAAATCACAGATCTATAACCCAGAGACACCCTGACTTCCTTACTTCTCTGATAGGCTAATAAATGGCCTATGTGTTTCATGAGCTAATACGGGCTATATATTTTCTTGTGTCCTTTTTCTTTTCCAGGTATGGAGTATTTTTATATGTGGAAGTATGCTTAGTCATATGATTAAAAAGTCCACATTCCCTCATTTTATGTTCTTTTCTTTTTTGGTTTTTATTTATATATTTTTTTATTAACATATAATGTATTATTTGTTTCAGGGGTGCAGATCTGTGATTCATCAGTCTTACACAATTCACAGCGCTCACCATAGCACATACCCTCCCCAGTGTCCATCCCCTAGGCTTCCCATCCCTCCCACCACCCTCCACTCCAGCAACCCTCAGTTTGTTCCCTGAGATTGAGTCTCTTACGGTTTGTCTCCCCCTCTGGTTTTGTCTTGTTTCATTTTTCCTTTCTTCCTCTATGCTCCTCTGCCTTGTTTCTCAAATTCCGTGTTGATGTCAGTGAGATCATATGATAATTGTCTTTCTCTGATTGACTTACTTCATTTATCATCATACCCTGTAGTTCCACCCATGTCGTTGCAAATGGCAAGATTTCATTTTTTGATGGTTGCATAATATTCCTTTTCATCTATCTATCTATCTATCTATCTCACATCTTCTTCATCCATTCATCTGTTGATGGACATCTAGGCTCTTTCCATAGTTTGGCTATTGTGGATATTGCTGCTGTAAACATTGGGGTGCACTTGCCCCTTCTGATCACTACATCGTATCTTTGGAGTAAATACCCAGTAGTGCTGGGTGAGAGGGTAGTTCTATTTTCAACTTTTTGCGGAATCTCCGTACTGTTTTTCAGAGTGGCTGCATCAGCTTGCATTCCCCACCAACAGTATAGGAGGGTTTCCCTTTCTCTGCATCCTCGCCAACATCTGTCATTTCCTGACTTGCTAATTGTAGCCATTCTGACTGGTGTGAGGTGGATCTCATTGTGGTTTGGATTTGTATTTCCATGATGCCGAGTGATGTTGAGAACTTTCTCATGTGTCTGTTAGCCATCTGATGTCTTTTTTGGAGAAATGTCTGTTCATTTTTCTGCCCATTTCTTCCTGGGATTATTTGTTCTTTGGGTGTTGAGTTTGATAAGTTCTTTGTAGATTTTGGATACTAGCCCTTTATCTGATATGTCATTTGCAAATATCTTCTCCCATTCTGTTGGTTGTCTTTGGTTTTGTTGACTGTTTCCTTTGCTCTTCAAAAGCTTTTTATCTTGATGAAGTCCCAGTAGTTCATTTTTGCCTTGCTTTCCTTGCTTTTGGCGATGTGTCTAGGAAGAAATTGCTATGGCTGAGGTCGAAGAGGTTGCTGCCTGTGTTCTCCTGAAGAATTTTGATGGATTCCTGTCTCACATTTAGGTCTTTCATCCATTTTTGAATCTATTTTTGTGTGTGGTGTAAGGAAATGGTCCATTTTCATTCTTCTGCATGTGGTTGTCCAATTTTCCCAACACCATTTGTTGAAAAGATTGTCTTTTTTCCATTGGACATTCTTTCCTGCTTTGTCAAAGATTAGTTGACCATAGAGTTGAGGGTCCATTTCTGGGCTCTCTATTCTGTTCCATTGATCTGTGTGTCTGTTTTTATGCCAGTACCATGCTGTCTGGTGATTACAGCTTTGTAATAGAGCTTGAAGTCTGGAATTGTGATGCCCACAACCTTGGCTTTCTTTTTCAGCCTTTCTGTGGCCACGCAGGGGGTTTTCTGTTTCCATACAAATTTTAGGATTATTTGTTCCATTTTGTAAAAAAAGTTGATAGTACTTTGGTAGGGATTTCATTAAATGTGTAGATTGCTCTTGGTAGCATGGACATTTTCACAATATTTGTTCTTCCAATCTGTGAATATGGAACGTTTTTCCATTTCTCTGTATCTTCCTCAATTTCTTTCATGAGTATTCTATAGTTTTGTGAGCACAGATTCTTTGCCCCTTTGGTTAGATTTATCCCTAGGTATCTTATGATTTGGGGTGCAATTGTATATGGGTTCAACTCCCTAATTTCTTTCTTCTATCTTGTTGGTTTATAGAAATGCAACTGATTTCTGTGCATTGATTTTATATCCTGCCACTTTACTGAATTCTTGTATGAGTCCTAGCAGGTTTGAAGTGGAGAATTTTGGGTTTTCCACATAAAATGTCATATATCATCTGCAAAGAATGTGAGTTGCACGACGACTTTGCTGATTTGGATGCCTTTTATTTCTTTTTGTTGTCTTGATTGCTGAGACTAGGACTTCTAGTACTATGTTGAATAGCAATGGTGATAGAGGACATCCCTGCCATGTTCCTGACCTTACGGGAAAAGCTCTTGGTTTTTCTCCATTTATAATGATATTCTCTGTGGGTTTTTCTTAGATGGCATTTATGGTATTGAGGTATGTTCCCTCTAACCCTACACTGTATAGTTTTAATCAAGAAAGGATGCTGTACTTTGTCAAATACTTTTTCTGTATGAATTGGAGAGTATCTCATGTTTCTTGTTCTTTTATTTTTTTATTTATTTATTTTTTTAAAGATTTTATTTATCAGATAGAGATCACAAGTAGGCAGAGAGGCAGGCGGAGAGAGAGAGAGGAAGGGAAGCAGGCTCCCTGCTGAGCAGAGAGCCCGATGCGGGGCTCGATCCCAGGACCCTGAGATCATGACCTGAGCCGAAGGCAGAGGCTTTAACCCACTGAGCCACCGAGGCGCCCCCTTGTTCTTTTATTAATATATTGTATCATGTTGGTTGATAGGTGCATGTTAAACCAACCTAGCAGCCCAGGAATAAATCCCACTTGGTCGTGGTGAACAAACCTTTTAATGTACTGTTGAATCCTATTGGCTAGTATTTTGCTGAGAATTTTTACATCCATGTTCATCAGGGATATTGGTCTGTGCCTCTTTTTGATGGGGTCTTTGTCTGGTTTTGGGATTAAGGGTAATGTTGGCCTCAAAAAATGAGTTTGGAAGTTTTCCTTACATTTCTATTTTTTTGGAACAGTATCATTTCTTCTTTAAAAGTTTGGTAGAATTCCCCTGGGAAGCCATCTGCCCTGGACTCTTTTTTGTTGGGAGATTTTTTATTACAGCTTCAATTTCCTTGCTGGTTATGGGTCTGTTTAGGTTTTCTGTTTCTGCCTAGCTCAGTTTTGGTAGTTTATATGTTCCTAGGAGTGCATTCATTTCTTCCGGATTGTCTAATTTGCTGGCATAATTGCTCATAATAAGTTCTTGTTATTGTTTGTATTTCTTTGGTGTTGGTTGTGATCTCTCCTCTTTCATTCAAGACTTTATTTTTTGGGGTCCTTTCTTCTTTTTAAGTCTGTCTAGGGGTTTATCAATCTTATTAATTATTTCAAAGAATCAGCTCTTAGTTTTGTTGATCGGTCTGCTGTTCTTTTGGTTTCTGTCTCGTTGATTTCTGCTCTGATCTTTATTATTTCTCTTCTCCTGCTGGGTTTAGGTTTTTTTGCTCTTCTTTCTCCAGCTCCTTTAGGTTTAGGGTTAGGTTGTGTATTTGAGACCTTTCTTGTTTCTTGAGAAAGACTTGTATTGCTATATACTTTCCTTTTAGAACCGCTTTGGCTGGATCCCAAAGAGTTTGAACAGTTCTGTTTTCATTTTCATTTGTTTCCATGAATTTTTTAAATTCTTTAATTTCCTGGTTGACCCAGTCATTCTTTAGTAGGATACTCGTTAGTCTCCATGTATTTGAGTTCTTTCCAATTTTCCCCTTGTGATCAAGTTCAAGTTTCAAAGCATTGTGGTCTGAAAATATGCAGGGAATGATCCCAGTCTTTTGGTACTGGTTGAGACCTGATTTGTGACCCAGGATGTGATCTATTCTAGAGAATGTTCCATGTGCACTCGAGAAGAATGTGTATTCTGTTGCTTTGGGATGGAATGTTCTGAATATATCTGTGAAGTCCATCTGGTCCAGTGTGTCATTTAAAGCCTTTATTTCCTTGTTGATCTTTTGCTTGGAGGATCTGTCCATTTCAGTGAGGGGGGTGTTAAAATTCCCTATTATTGTATTATTGTCAATATTTCCTTGATTTTGTTATTAATTGGTTTATATAGTTGGCTACTCCCATGTTAGGGGCATAGATATTTAAAATTGTTAGATCTTCTTGTTGGACAGACCCTTTTAGTTTGATATAGTGTCTTTCCTCACCTCTTATTATAGTCTTTGTCTTAAAATCTAGTTGATCCGATATAAGGATTGCCACCCCAGCTTTCTTTTGATGTCCATTAGCATGGTAAATTGTTTTCCACCCTCTCAGTTTAAATCTGGAGGTGTCTTTGGGTCTAAAATGAGTTTCTTGTAGGCAGCATATTGATGGGTTTTGTTTTTTTTTATCCATTCTGATACCCTGTGTCTTTTGATTGTGGCATTTAGCCCATTTACATTCAGGGTAACTATTGAGAGATATGAATTTAGTACCATTGTATTGTCTGTAAGGTGACTATTACTGTATATTGTCTCTGTTCCTTTCTGGTCTATGGTACTTCTAAGCTTTCTCTTTGTTTAGAGGACTACTTTCAATATTTCTTATAGGACTGGTGATCAGTTTTTTTGTGATCACCAAATTCTTTTAGTTTCTCTTTATCCTGGAAGCTTTTTATATCTCTCTCTATTTTCAGTGACAGCCTAGCTGGGTATAGTATTCTTGGCTGCATATTTTTCGTGTTCAGTACCCTGAATATATCATGCCAGTCCTGTCTGGCCCACCAGGTCTCTAGATAGGTCTGCTGCCAATCTAATGTTTCTACACTTGTAGCTTACAGACCTCTTGTCCCAAGCTGCTTTCAGGATTTTCTCTTTGTCTCTGAGATTTGTAAGTTTTACTATTAGATGTCAGGGTGTTGACCTATTTTTTACTGATTTTGAAGGGAGGTCTCTGTGCCTTCTGGATTTTGATGCCTTTTTCCCTCCCCAGATTAGGGAGGTTCTCTGTTATAATTTGCTCCAGTATACCTTCTGCCCCCCTCTCTTTCTTCTTCTTTTGGGATCCCAATTCTAAAATTGTTTCAGTTTCTCTTTTGAATTCTCCCTTCGTGTTCTAGTAGTTGTTCATTTCTCTTTTCCTTAGCTTCTTTATTTTCCATCATTTGGTCTTCTTTATCACTAATTCTCTCTTCTGCCTCATTTATCCTAGAAGTTAGAGCCTCCATTTTTTATTATACCTTATTAATAGCCTTTTTGATTTCAACTTTGTTAGATTTTATTTCTCCAGAAAGGGATTCTCTAGTTTCTTCTATGCTTTTTTCACACCCAGCTGGTATCTTTATAGTCATCATTCTGAACTCTAGTTCCAACATCTTACTAAGTCCATGTTGATTAGGTCCCTGGCATTTGGTACTGCCTCGTTCTTCTTCTTCTTTTTTTTTTTTTTTGAGGTTTTTCCGTTTTGTTATTTTGTCTAGAGAAGAATAGATGAGTGAGAGAACAAAATGCTGAAAGGGTGACAATGATCCCAGAAAAATACACACTAAACAAATAAGAGACCCAAAACTTGGAGGGGGTGGGGGAGAAAGAATATGATCAGGCTAGTGAATAGAACAGAGTCACACACTAGATTTGATTTGGGATGTCTTTTGGTCTGTTAGAAGAAACTGCCTCCCAAATTTAAAAGAAAGAAAAATGTATGTGTGTGTATATATGTGTGTGTATATATATACACACACACACACACACACAGATAAACAAAAATAAGGGTAAATACAGTAAAGGGATGGAATATGACTATAAAAATGAAAACTAGAAAAGATTTTAAAGAATTGGTAAGATAAAAAGTTGGTTGAAAAAAGAAAGGAAAAATTTAATAATAAAGAGAGGGTGATCAGACAGGTGAATAGAACAAAGCCATACACTAGACTTAGGGTATATTTTGGTCTGTTAGAAGAAACTGTATCCCAAAATTTTAAAGAAAGAAGAACTTATATACAGAAAAATAAGGTTAAATACAGTGAAGGGATAGAATTTCCAGAAAGTGGTCGCTTTTCTGTTCGTAATTGCTGCTGTTCTTTTCTTTGATCTGTTGAGTTTGTAGGTGCTTAGAATGGTTTGATAACTGTCTAGCTAAATTCCTGGGACCAGATGAAATCTAGGTCTCTAACTCCTCCACCATCTTGCTAACCCTCGCCTCATTTCATGTTCTTATATTCTCATCTGAAATGAAAATTTTCATAATATTTAGCACTAAAATATAAATTTTTATTAGCTACCCCTTCTAAAAATAGTCACCAACTGAGGGATTAACAGAGTATGAAGAGAATGTAGGTTTTGATGTTACATGATCTTTGGGATAAAAGTATAAATCTTTGTTGGCAGTTGTATCTAATGTTATATTTGTTTTGGAGATCCTCCTGTAGTGTAGTGAACTAGTCTACCTCTACCAATAGACTGTAAGAGAACATTGGGGATCTTACTAATTATCTTGTTCACTGCTGTACCCCCAGAGCCTCAAACAGTGCCAAACACGTTCTTGATACTAATTAACTCTTCTGTTTATGATTTACTTATTTTTAGAGCATGCACACTCCAATGGTGGGGAGTGGCAGAGGTAGAGGGAGAGAGAGGATCTTAGAGCAGGCTCCACACCCAGTGCAGAGCCTGACCTGGGGCAGGATCTTATGACCTGAGCTGAAATCAAGAGTCGGACGCTTAACTGACTGAGCCTCGCAGGTGCCCCAATACTCAGTAACTCATAAGGAATCAATGTGTGAATGAACTTTAAGGACACTTAGAAATCAAATTGATCTTAGAATTTTATAGATGTTGTTGTATATATACATACATACACACACACGCACACACACACAGCACGCATATGTTTATGGGTAGTTTTGATTTAGGGAGTACCATGAAGTACCTAAAGTTACACACAAGTGGAGTGTACGTGTATATTTCTCAGCTTATTAAGTATCCTTCGTTTTAGTTTCAGAAATATCCTTTAGTCCATAGACCATTTGGAACCACTGATATGGAATAGTGGATAGACTACAAGGTCTTCAAATGGTTCTACCTAAAACATCACCTATTTTATTGTGTCTTTAGTAGGACTTTTATTTTTGGTGAGGCTTTGGAATCAAGGCAGGTAACTAATTTTTTGATTAAAATGTATCAGTTTACTTTAAAGGTCAGAGTAACAGAAAAAGTTAATCAAGTCCATGAGTGTTTTATAGAATATAAATGTTGTTAGTGACAAAATATTTAGGTAGATTAAGTGGTATTATGAATAAATTAGGAGAGGCTCATTGTAGGTAAGCCTGTGGATTGACTGCATAATTATTTTTACAGCATTGCCTTCTTTGTTCCCAGTTTTGAGTATATTTTCTAAATTGAACCATTTATAATTTTCCCAGGTAAAATTACAATCTCCTTAATTTTTGCCAGGTCAGAAGTTTTACTTTTTTTTTCATTTCTGTTAGTCTATAGTAAGATGATTAAATTACAAGATAATTGTGTTCTTTAGCCACTAGACAATTTCTTTATGAAATTTCATTTTAATATTTTTACTTATCATTTGTTACTCTGTGACAGTAACAGAAACTGTTCTGTTCAGAAACATTTACCTAATAGTTATCTTAATTGATAATGTAATTTTATTTAAAAATAATTGGTGAATATGATTTTCTCTATTCCTTTGGAAGCCTGGCTTTTGAATTTCTAGGAATTATTCAGGTTTACTCAGCTATGTTCTTAAGTTCTTTTTTAAACTTTGTTTTGTGTGGGTTTTTTATGCAAATGGGGAGAATTAATAAAAACTTTTTAAAATGTCTTTCAGCCAATGGTAATGATAGCAAAAAATTTAAAGGAGAAGATAAAATGGATGGTGCTCCTTCTCGTGTACTTCATATTCGAAAATTACCTGGTGAAGTGACAGAAACTGAAGTTATTGCTTTAGGCTTACCTTTTGGTAAGGTGACCAACATCCTTATGCTGAAAGGAAAAAATCAGGTAATGCTACTTTCAGGTCCTGTAAAATGTTAAGCCCCAAACTACCCAGTATGAGGGAATTAGCGAATTCCTAATAAAAGGATAGAATATAGGAGGTCTTAACTTTTCTAAAAGTACATAACAGAAGTCTTATTTTGACTTTTCCTGGTAATGCTATTTGAGAAACTAATGCTAAGGAGCCAAAATGAGTCAATGTAGTTTTCAGATTTTGCCTTTTGAATTCACTTTTGGATTGTTATAATGAGATTGTGGAAAATACAAATGAAGGATTTCTTTTATTGTGGCTCTACTTTGTAATAACACAAACCAGTGGGGGCACTAGTAGCATCTTATCTTTTAAGTTTATCAGATGGAAATATTTATCTGATAGCATTAGAAGAAAATAGTCACTAATCCTAGGTATTCTTCACTGAATAAATGTACCTGTGGCAGAAAGATGCAGGCATATTAAAAATGAGAGTTGGTTTTAAAATTTCCAGTGATACCATTTAAAAGAAATTATGAAATTTAGCATTCATTTAAATATAATTAATGTCACTAATAATCTTATATTTAATTTTTAATTTTTTCCCTTTTCTGAGTTACACTGCTTTAAAAATGACTTTGAAATCTCTTTTTATGTTCTTTGGTATCGGAATGGTAAAATTCTAATACTGAAAAATGTTTGGATTTTATTTTCTCTAGCTTTTCTTTGGTCACATTTATGGTGTATGGAAAATAAAGATAACTAAAGATAACTTATTTGGCTGTCTAAGTGTAACTGGGAAGGTTATACTCTAGATACTGATTTTTCTCCTTAGCTGAATAGGTTACACAGATATTGAGGTTTACTTGAATATAATTCATAGTATTCCAATTTTTGCTATTTATTTTACAGGCATTTTTGGAACTAGCAACAGAGGAAGCAGCTATTACTATGGTTAATTACTATTCTGCTGTGACACCTCATCTCCGTAACCAACCAATTTATATCCAGTACTCCAATCACAAAGAACTAAAAACAGATAATACATTAAACCAAGTGAGTATGTGTAGGTACATAAATAAAATGGACATATTAAGAATCTCAAACTTATAACAGAAAGATGTAATTATGGGTATTTCCTTTTTATTTTTAAGATATTCTCTTGCAGTATGTCCCTAAATATTAAATATTATGTTAATTTACAAAAAGTATGTACAGTCTATTATTTTCATGTTTTAAATTGGTACTTGATGAATTAAATATTTTTTCAAAGCCTGAAGGTTCTGGTCAAAATGTTCATTTTCATGTTGCAAGTTCAGATTTCTGTACAGAAACTGTTTTTGAGATTGGGCTCACTATTAACATAAACTGTAGAACTCTGCTGCTTAGACTTTTAAGGTATGATATTTAATGCCTTTAGTTATTTTATAACTTTTTATAGGACTCAGGTTTCTCATGGGAATATTTTTATTGAAGATCTGTTAATGGTTTTCCTTGGGGAGGGAATGTGAGAATTGAGAATATATGAATATATTGATTTATTTTTTAAAAAAGTGTTGTAGAAGATACGAATTATTTAAAATCAATATTTAAAAAAAATAATATAAGAATGGGTTTATACCTAAATACATAGCATCACAGGGATGGTCTAAAAACTAGCTCTTTTAATATAGTTTTTAGCTAATTATATCTTTTCTGTTTCAGTAAAATCTAAACTATGTCTTACTCTTTGTCTTATGGAAAATGTAATGGACTATAATTCCTAATAGATTTTAACCATCCTAAAAAGTGACCTTTCAAGATCATTTTGGTAGTTTATATGTAAATAAGCATTTAAAACTTTCTGTCTGAAGATAAGACTAAATTTTCTGCTGTTTTTTTTCTTTGTTTTAATTTGGTATTAATTTTTATTACTTTTGAACCAGAAATTGTACTTCTAAAAATTTACATTGGAAATACTCTAAAAGAAAATACTCTGTTTTCTTTTTACTTAGAATTTAAAATGGTATTTATATATCAATTTTATTTTATATATTAGTATTTTTAGTAAAGTAATTCATATAAGGCATTCTCATTTTAAAAGTTTCCAATGCAAGGAACATGAAAAGGATAAAGATAAGGCATCTTTATTTATTATCTTAAATAGGATAAACAGTGAAAGCCCCATGAAGAAGGGACATTTGAGTAACAAACTTAAAAGTGGTTAGGAAGTAAATGTACTTATTCTGGTCTAGGTTATTCCAGATAGATATAGGGAACAATCAATGAGAAGTTGCTTCTGTTGGAAAAAGAAAAAAAGAAAAAGAACGTGGTTTTGCAGCCATATATTTAGTTTTCAGAAGCCCTTTAATCTTTTCTGATCATTTTTTTTATGTTGCAATTGATCATGTTTTATGATTTCACAGTTCTTTAAGGATTCGAATTAACAGCACTTTATTTTATTATTTATTTAGTTTAAAAAAACATACTTTAAAAAAAAAAAGATTTTATTTATTTATTTGAGAGGGAGAAGGCGGGGGTGGGGGTGGGGTTGGGGGTGTGTGTGCACAGAGGGAGATGCAGACTCCCTGCTGAGCAAGGAGCCTGATCCCAAGCTTAATCCCAGGACCCCTGAGATCATGACCTGAGCCACCCAGGTGCCCCTAGTTAACAGTATTAAACAGTATTAAAAAAAAATACTTCACTATGTGTAAACTACTGAATTTCCTTCACTGTTAGCTGTTATGTTTATCGTGTATCCATCTGTCTGCTCCTCCTCCCCTATTCATATTTCAGAATTAGGTTTTACTGGTTATACTGGTATGCTTTCCTTCAGATTAAGTAATGAGTTTGGATACTAAACTGGGATTCCCCAGAAAGGTCTGGGCCAATAGAACTCTCTTTAGAATTCCTCTTTCTTTAAGGGAGCATTTTGTTATTTTTGTTTTTTAATGGTTAAAGGAGAGAGATGATGGGGGAGGGGAGGAAGAGGAGTTTAATTGTTTGTTCATTAGGCTGACTTTACTTTAACCCTTTTATTTCCCCTCCTCTCCCTGCCCTCTGTAACTCTCCCAGTTTCTCTGATTCATGTGGCTGTCAGTGCAAACCCTGTTTGCTGTGTGTTCACTATGTCTTCTGTGTCATTCGTTTCTATTAATTTTGTGTATTCCAGGAATGTGATGAAAGTGTTCTCAGCCAATGATGACGTTCTCTCTATTCAGTATTTGGGTTTATTCCATTTTGTATTGATTTACAGGCATTTTTTATTAAGTTTTTAAAATTCCAGTATAGTTAATATATGATGTTATACTAGTTTTAGGTGTACAGTATAGTGGTTCAACAATTTTATACATGCTCATCCTGATGAGCTCATCATGATCAGTGTACTCTTTCATCCCCATCACTTCATTTATAGGCATTTTCTTTTTTTTTTTAAGATTTTATTTGTTTATTTGACAGAGAGATCACAAGTAGGCAGAAAGGCAGGCAGAGGGGGTGGGGGAAGCAGGCTCCTTGTGGAGCCTGGAGAGCCAGATGCGGGGCTCCATCCCAGGACCCTGGGATCATGACCTGAGCCCAAAGCAGAGGCTTAACCCACTGAGCCACCCAGGCGCCCCATTTATAGGCATTTTCATGGGCATTCATAATAGAGGCAAATGAATATGAGTCAACAATGAATTCTTCCATGATCATTCATCAGATTACTAAGTCTTTTCAGTATACTCTTTTTAATTGTCTGCTTAGTTTTCATCATCTTTCTTGTTACTTGAATAGCTCAAACACACACAGTCACCTCTTTGCTATATTGTTACAATAGCTCTCTTACTGGGGAAAGCAGCTAGGGTGATAGGGTTGCAGAGGAAACTTAACCATTTGTACCATTTGGATAGTATATCATGATCATGTGATTCCTATTTTAAAAAGACATTCCATTATTTGAAAGAGGAGATGTTAGTATTTTCCTACATTGTGATATTTCTTTGCTTGTAATAACATAAATATATCCAAGGACATGGTTTACTAATGAAAGAAGTAATATTGCAGTACATTACTTAAGATACTTTGAGTCACGTTAGCCAGTATATAAGTTCATAGGCCATATTATTTCATTAGCATTTAAATAGTGAGATTTAACCATATAGGCATGTGGTCCTTTGAATTCCAAACTCTGTGATCTCCTGGTTATGTGATATTTCAGTGAACTATTTCTTTTTTGTTTCCAGCTTTATTGAGATAAAATGGATATATTGTGTAATTTAAGGTATATAATGTGTTGATTTGATACACATACATCGCAGAATGTTTACCGCCATAGCAAATGTGCTGCTAGAGGGAGCACTGACTATTTTTGTTTATTCTTATAAGTGTTGGCCTAATTCTTTTGTGTTCTCCTTCCTTTTCATTTATCAAGGTGTTTAGTTGATATTTCTGTTCATCTGCTAATACAGCTTTTTTAAACTCTAAAGCGATATAACGGTATTTGTCATTGTTACTTAACAATTATTTGCCTTTATGTAGGTTTTTTGACTCCAGATAGAAAAATTATTTTCTTTTTAATGGAATCGGTCACAGTAGCAATACTCTATTCTGTATTTTTTTTCACATGTTAAAATCTCATAAATTAAAAAAAAAACTCAGAAATTAAGAGGTGTCTTAACAGTATTACATCTCTCCTGGTTTAATTTAACAGTATCTTAGAAGTTATAGTAATATGTATTCCTCCTTTAAGATTGTATTAAAAATAATAAGCTTTATGGGAGTTTTTTTGGGTAATCTAGTAATCTTGCTGAGGTTTACCATGTGCCTTTTTTATGGAGTGAATAGTGTTAGGTTGAAGTTTTATTCTCTAAAAGTTTCTATTTAAAACATTTTCTGATTATGTGAATCGGCCAAACTATATTCTGTTCTTTTAAAAATAAATTACATTGCCTGTCTTTGCTTGTTCGGTATAGGTCCCAAACCCTAGATAATTGCTTTGAAGTAAATACTAGTAGAATACTTGAATTATAAACAGGTGGTACCTGGCTCATGGCAGATGCTCAAAGGTATTTATTGAGTGACTATTAAATTTCGTTTACTCTGTATATGTTCTAGAAGAGAAATGAGCTAGTAGTATAACATACAGCAGAGTGTAAGTGGAAATACTGAGTGTGTTTCTAACTTGTTTATCTTCCGATTTTCAGCGTGCTCAAGCAGTTCTTCAAGCTGTGACAGCTGTCCAGACAGCAAATACTCCTCTTAGTGGCACCACAGTTAGTGAGAGTGCAGTGACTCCAGCCCAGAGTCCAGTGCTTAGAATAATTATTGACAATATGTACTACCCTGTAACACTTGATGTTCTTCACCAAGTAAGTTTAACTTAATTTTCATGTTTACCTATGAACTGGAGAAATAATGATACAGTAGATAAATAATACTTTGATTTTAATGTTTTTAACAGATATTTTCTAAGTTTGGTGCTGTATTGAAGATAATCACATTTACAAAAAATAACCAGTTTCAAGCTCTTCTCCAGTATGGTGATCCAGTAAATGCTCAACAAGCAAAACTAGTAAGTCTGGAGCATTTCTTTTTTCTTTTGGATATAGCGATATTTTTCAGTGGCAGATAGACATACATACACACACACATATGTATAGCTAATGTTAGTAATACTGACATAACTTGGCAATACCTTATGGCATTATAGATGGCCCAAATTGGTGTCATTTAGATACTATTAGAAAAGCTTAAATTTGTGATAAAGAACTGTTTCTTTTTAAGGATAATGATATGTGTAGTTATCTATAATACATACTTTTATTATTTTGCGTTTTTTGTTTGACTTAGGTACAAAGTTTTAAGCTCCTGAGGATATAGCAGGATTAGATTGTACATGCACACCAGTAAAGATTTTAAATGTTTTCCAATGGGAGTTTCAGAGTAATTAATTTAGCTGTCAAGAGAGTTTGGCTAAAGTATATCATCACACATGTGGCTCAGATGTTATGATAGGCTCTCAGTTTATGTAAGACTACAGTATATTTAATATTCTTTTTGAAGATTGTTTTAAAAAGACAGCTTTTTTAAATAGGTTCCTAGTCTACTTCTTACTTACATCCTTTATATTTTTATATTTTTATATATGGAGGGTAAGAAACCTATTAAAAGAAGTAAAGTATGTTCCCATATCATGGCCACCCTTGAAAACTACATACCATGTCTTTGCTTCTAAATGCCTTAATCTTATGTTTGTGTATCATATTTAAATCTGCCTTTGCTCTAGTTCTTTAACTTCTTGGGTCATATTATCTCATTGTAATTATTATTCTGTTGTTAAACCATTACATATTCATTATTAAACCATTACATCAACTCTCTTCACTTATCTTCCTTTACCTTCTGTCTTGCCTCTTTTTCTCCCTTTTACTCTTACTTTAAACCAATTATGCTGTGTAATACTTCAGTGCTTCCTCTAGATTAAGATAGATTGTATGGAACTTAGACCATTTTTGATTGTTTCATTGTGTTTCCATCCCCAGAATCTCATTTGGGGAGCAAATATAGCTTTATACTTAAAGCAAAGTCTGTACTGTTAATATTGGCAAATTGAAATGGTTTAGCAAGTGCTATTCTCTCATTTTTTTCTGATATTTTATGTTGTAAACAGAACAGGAATTTTTCCTGTGTTACAAGGGGAGGCTAATATTTGAAGAGATAAAAACTTGAACTTAAAGAGGTAAATTATTTGAGGTAGACATATTTTCAGCTTGTTTTTCTCCAATATGTTGCTACTTAACTGGTTCTTAAGTTACATTACCTAATCTTCTATATTTTCCTTTTCAGGCATACATTAACATTTGGAATTCTTTTTTCTAAAAATAATGATTTCTCTTTACATGTCCCAGCCCTCCAACTTTGGAGATATTTTATATTTAGAGAGTAGCCAAAATCCATGTGGTATGAGGTTTGGTCAGTAGCAGAGAAAATCTAGAAGCCATGATCTTTATGGCATTTTTTTTTCCACCTTGACAACATATTTAAATACAGTGCATGTTTTTCTTAATGTGGAATATTTTTTATCATCCCTTCTGGTGCAGAGGGAAGAGTATTTGGTAAAAGACCAATGAAATGGAATTTGATTTGGAATTACACTGCATTTGGGCTATAATTCAAGGGGAAAGTAGTTTATATGTGTGTTTCATCTGAAATAATCTATAATCATGACAAAAGATTATCCTTTAATAATGTTATCAGATATTTGATGTTTTCATTTAACCAATCTTCTGTGTACAGATAATAAGCATCAGATATTTGTGAATATTGAATACACTTATTCAGGTCTTTTCTACAAAGGTGGAGAAAGGTGTAGGTTTCTACAAAGGTGAATATTGAATACACTTATTCAGGTCTTTTCTACAAAGGCGTACAATTGCTCTTACAATTCTAAGAGCAGGTAATTATTTAGTATTAATTGTTAATGAACTATTCTGGTATCTTAACTTCATTTCACTATTATTACAGAAGGAAAAAAGTTTATTTCCCAAACTTGCTTGCCCCATTATTTTATAACCCTGACACCTGACTGTAGTAATCTTTCTTCATGCCTGTATCTGGACTGTTGAGTATACCTAGAGAATATCATATAATCTAGCAATTGTTACCGGTTGAAATTTATCATCATCAACTACAACTAGACTAAGCCCTCTACTTAAAAAAATCTTACCCTATTTCTCCAGTCAGCATGCTGTCCCATTTTTCACAGTGACTGTATCAGAAAATTCTCATTCCACCAAGTCTCTCCTTATTCCCCCTTATGACCTTGCCTCCTGCTTCTCAGGAAAAATAGGTGGAAACTCCCATCAGCTTTTCTCACAAAATCTACTTATACCACACCTATCTTTCTCTAATAAAAGGCGTAGATATTTCTAAGATCAGTAAACACCCCATCCTATCCTTTTCTGCCCTCCAAGAGACTTTGCACTGTCATCCCCTCTTTCTCATATTTTTCTCTCTGTTGGTTACTTCTCACCAGTGTTTCAAACATCCTTGAATCTCTCATTGTATGTGAATTTACCCTGAACTCCACATAACTCTCCAGCTATTCACCTATTCTTCTCTCTTGTCATTTATAGCCAGATTTACTAAATAGGCCCTTTGTTT
Organism: Martes martes; assembly: GCF_963455335.1. Classification (NCBI taxonomy): domain Eukaryota; kingdom Metazoa; phylum Chordata; class Mammalia; order Carnivora; family Mustelidae; genus Martes; species Martes martes. The sequence continues at coordinate 110,336,770 of NC_137891.1, read as the reverse complement.
GCTGTTTATACTTACCTCCTTTTTATTTCTCTTCCTCTTGCAATTTGGTTTCGACCCCCCTTTACCCAAATTGTTCTTCCTACTGTCGGCCACGATTGCCACAGTGCTAAATCGTGCTAAATCTCAACAACGTTATTCCGTCCTTATTGTCCCCGTCCTCTAGGTAACATTTGACTCTGAGCCATTCTCTTAAAATCATCTCTTCTCCTGGTCTCTAACACTTCTCGCTTAGATTTTATTTTACCTCTCTAACTATATCTTATCATGTCCCTCCCCTTCTGCAGGGGGGACTTCATCTGTTCCCACAGCTGAATTACACCTTTGTGACTCTGACAGTGCCCACGTGGCTCTCTAGCATCAGATCCTTTCTAAGAGACCCAGACTAGGAAATTAGTGGACCATCAGGCACCTTCCAGACTTAGTGTGTTCAGTTCAACTCCTGTAACTTACCTTCCCTGGCCACCCCCTCACCTCGCTCCCTCCCCCCCAAAAAACCCTGCCCTCTGTGCTGTTCACTGTGGTGGTAAGTCTCAGGGTACCAAATTTGACATCAGTAACAAGCCAGAAAACGTGACTTTTATTCCTTTTACTTTCAGCCTATCACCCAATCTTATTGATTCTCATCCTAAATTTCTGTCGCATCCATCCTTTTGTCTCCCAGCTCGCCACCACCCTAGTCTAAGCCAGGTGTTACTCAGAGTGCCGGTCTCTGATGTTACCAGGAGCTTTTGTCAAAATACAAGTCAACATACTTCTAGCTATAATGTGTTTAGTGTGATATTGATACAGATTCTGACATAGACTCCTTATCTTTAGGCGGATAGGTTTCGGCTGCTAGTCCATGAAACACAGCTTGAGTAAAATACCAATCTAAGCCATCATCTCTTAAATCCTTACTTCAGTGGCCTTCTCACTCAGCTCACAACTTTGACTTCTTCCCCCACTCTTGTTTTTCCAGAGTACTAAGAATGATCTCAACTTAAAGTCCTATAACTTCCATTCTCAGTGCCCTTCAGTGACTGACTTTTGTCCTTAGTATAAAGTGCTGTCCTTAACGTGGCTTACAAAACTCTTAATCAGTCCTCAGCTTGTCTTGCCTTTTACTGTATTGGACTTTTTAAAATAGCTTTCATGTGCTGTATTTTTTCTGATTTCTCAGGCTTAATAGCTGGATGTTCCATTTGCTTCTACTGCTTTCTCTTTGTCTTTTTATGTCCAACTCTTCCTGTCTTTCAGGTTTGCAGGTCTCAGAGAGGTCTTCCATAAACTTCCATCTACATTATATCCCTTCCTTTCTTAGTTCTCACTACCACAAATCAAATTTGTATTTCTTAGATGTCTGTATTTCCAAGTTTTACTGTAAGTCACATAAAAGTGGGTACCTTGTCTTCTTTTTTCTCTGCTGTATTCCTAGAACACAACACAATATATGGCACATTGTTGGTATTAGAACTTTCCTCTCATGTCACAACTCTCCCAGCATCTGCTGTGTTACAAATCTCTTCCCATTTTGCAGTCATCCTTATATATCTCAGTATGTTATGGAATGAGTTGGTTCTAAACTTTGTAGTTCAGTTGCTACATTTTTATGCTTGTTAAAACAATGGAAATTATATATAATTATGGGCAAAGAATACAAGTTTAGAAAGAGAATCTCAAGCCTACCTTCTAGTCTTTTAGTGACAGTTCGATATGAGTAGGAGATGAAAAATACATCTTAAGCACTGGGAATTCAGTTAGCCGGCAAAGTGTACCTTTAGGTTTTAAGAGAATTTATAGTTTTCTTCTGAATATGGTCCAGAGCCCACCTAGGTTCTTGTCATGTAGATTGCTTGTTAAAAAAAAAACAAAAAACATCGGGACTCTTGAGTATCCTGAACTAAGAAATCATAATCTTTGGGGATGGCAGCTCAGTACTCTGTTTTGTTTTTGAAAGTTCTGGGTACCACTGCTGTGTAAAGGCAGCTTGAGTGATAGAGCCAACGAAATTCTTTTTATACACTAGTTAAAATTTTTGGCAGTTATTTTCAGTTAATTGGAAAATTTTGCCCCCTAGCATTTTGCTTTATAAGAGAAGAATAGCTCGGAAAAAGACTAACAATGGAGGTATTAGTAGTGAGGGCTGAAGGGGGAAATTCAACAATCTCTTGAGTTTGTCCTAAGGTTCATGTGTGTTTCAGTCCCATTTCTAAAAAGGTCATGCAAAAACATGTTGGTCTACTATTAAAATCGTATAGTTCTAGCTTTACATACCTAATGGATCTTGGTCTGTATAAACATCAGGCTTAAATCTATTGATGTATTATCAGAAGAACTGTCATTTTCACGGTGATTTATAGAGGTAAACATATTTTTCATTTCTGAACCATTATTTTATACAGTAAATGTTTATTCTTCTAATAAAAAATTAACAATATATTCCCTTGTTCTTTAGTTTGTTCTAGCCTTCTATCCAGCTGGAATAGAAATGGTGATTATATAGTACCAGGAAAAAAACCTCATAATAATCATAACAGCAGCAATTATAACTCACATTGTACTTTGACATATGTAATCTTTTATTTAATCCTCAAGGTAATCTTGTGAGGATCCTGGCAGCCATTATCTTCTCTGTTTTCCAGATTAAGAAAGATCCTGAGATTCAAAGAGGTTAAGTAACTTGTTCAAGATGACCTGATTTGAGTGTAGGCTTTCAGATCTAGAACTTGTACTCTTTATTCCTGAGCTTTCCTGGGATAACGTTGCATTTTCTAATTCAACAATCTATTTGGATTCAGGTTGAACACCTCAAGTTAAGGAAATAATAGTGTTTGCATTACTACTATGCATTATAGTGATACTTATTTGGCTTGAGGCACTTCATAAAATGTGACCTCAAACAAAAGTTACGTTATAAAATTACACCAATTCTCCTAAGTACTACCATCCAGCAAAAAATGTGTATGCATAATAAAATTAAAGTATTATGCAGGCTATTATGGTATGACTTTTGGCAGGACTGACTATATTTGTAATCCTTGTTCATTTTTTTAAAATTGAATTATTTGCACATTTTTTAAATTAAAAGCATTAGCATATGCATTTAACTGATTGTATTTTAGATTTAAGTAGTATTTTCTATTTCAAAAAGATAGTATTTGTGGAAACAAATGCATGTACAACTGGGATAACAAAGAATAATGTATGATATTTGATCCCTTTCCTGGTGTCTTTTATGTGCAGGTCTTCATTGCTGGGTTTTGTTGTTGAAGTCCTGTTTCTTACTAATTTTCATTCCTTAAGACTGCTGATATACTTTATTCACTTTTACAGGCCCTAGATGGTCAGAATATTTATAATGCTTGCTGTACCCTAAGGATTGATTTTTCCAAACTTGTGAATTTGAATGTAAAATACAACAATGATAAAAGTAGGGATTATACTCGGCCTGATCTTCCATCTGGGGATGGACAGCCTGCATTGGACCCAGCTATTGCTGCAGCATTTGCCAAGGAGACATCCCTCTTAGGTATGATTTTTATTGTCTATACCACTTTTCTCCCATTTTGCCAAGTGGAAAGGTGCCTGTTAAACTCCAGTAAGTATAATGAATCCCCCATTTTGGAATTTAAGAAATTGTGTTAGGTTTTCCTTTTTTTTTTTTTTTTTTTTTTTTTTTTAAGATAAGGGGCATTTGAATGCTGTTGGGAGGAAAAACCTAAAATGTTATGAAAATTCTATCAGCTGTATTCCTTTCACCATCCTCATTTTCTTTCCCAAAATAAGAGAAGAAAAGCTCTAATGAAGAGATACTATACTGTAGAGTTGTTATTTCATGTTAAATTTGATGTCACACTGTCTAGGTCTAAGCCCAGGTTTAGAGTCCTTGTGCATATTCTTCAGGGCTAATCTGAATGTTATAATTTAGCTCTGCATAGAAACAGTGAAAAGTGAACAGGCAAAACACATAATGGAAGTAGTCATATGGATTTTTTTCAATATATTATAGCCTGTATCTTAAAAAACAATTTAGTAAGAATTTTCTATAAAATTTATTTTGGCATTTATGTTTTGTCTTATTCATTTATATTTCACCTCATTCTGCGATGGATTTGACTCACCTCACACACAGAAGAAAAACAATGCAAAAATTTGCAACTTCTGGTAGATGGAGTCAAGATGAAGAAAAAATAAGGGAAAATGTTATTTTGCAAATAAAATGAGTAAAGTGATCTATAACTTAAGATGAAATTTTACAGTTTTATTTGCTGTGTTTGGGAAATTCTTGATTTCTTATATATGTGTAAGATTATCTTTACATCAGCATTTCTGTCCATATGGAACCCAAGATTAATGAGTTATAAATTAGCTCTTAGAGTTCAATTTATGCCCCTCAGAAAAAGAAAAAGTGTATTATGATGAAGTAATTCTTGCAAGTAGATATATATTTTTTGTAGATATGTAACAGTTGTGCTGTCCATTATAAATATGTAGTAATATAAGTGATACTTCAATGAACAGAGACACCTTATGCACAAGAGAAGCAATTGATATTTGAAATTAATTCTGGTAATAGACAAAATTTACCCTTTAATTCTAATTTTCTAATATATCTAGCACAAGCCATAATTGTTTATCATGATTTTAAAGATTCTTCAGGTTAATAACATTCTTTTCTGACAGAATCTCTTATCACTGTGTGGGCTTAGTTTAAACCTTTATTTCCTCAGCTTGGCTTGTTAAGTTGACTGTTTCATAATGTACCATTTTTAAAGGTAAAGTTAAGAGTGAGACAGTGGGTGATACAAGGTTGTAATTATTACTATAGATTCTTAAATTATTTACTGATAGAAATTATTTTATAGAAGAAAAAAAAATCTATGTTTATTGAATAATTCCCAGGTCCTAGGCATTCTGCTAGGTACAACAGTTCTACTGGATCAGATACATTATTTAATACTTAACACAAAATAGGTAACATCAAGATTTTTACATACAGTTTCTGAGAAGTTTAAAAATTCACCTGCAGCTCATTAAACAACTTAAGTGTAGAATAACAAGAAATTCCGGTTACCATCAAGCACAGGACCATAACAGTCACTTCCTTGGACTCGAAGGAGTTGTGCATTTTGCCCATTTGGGTATAGTTAGACATGTCTGTGTGTGTTTGGATTCTGGGTGGAGTCCTGGTTAGAGGTCACCTGATTCTTCTAGGGAATTCATCACTGTTTTCCTTGTAACCTCATGGCCCTGGTGAAATTTCTTTTAAGTAATAATGAAATGTCTTTCTCATTAAAGATTATGAGTCCCTGGCATAATTTTATCTTCCTCTATACTTTTATTTTTCATTTTTCAGGTGTTCTGCATATTTTGCATTAAAAGCGTATGAGTAAAGTTGCCCACTACTTAATAAATTTGTCTTCATCTTCTAGCTCTATTTTAAATATTTCAATATATCTTTATTTCTTCACTCTGCTTGATAAGAAAGATGAAAGTGAAGATATGTGAATTCACCTTTTTTTACTAAATGACCTTATTGTTTATATGTTTTAATGGTTTTGTATCTTGTTATAATTTGGTTTTTATATTAAGTATCCTCAGATATTTTTTGAATGTTAGATACGTTAAAAGTTTCAAAAATCAAATAATAATAGTTTTGATAATTTACAAGAGGTAACAATTTTTTTCATTTTCTGTTTTTTGTACAAAATTTTTGTACATATTTTTATACATTTTTGTACAAAATTAAAGTCACTGTATGTGCAGTTCTTTATTGTGTTTTATTGTAATTATTATTTTGGTAAGAATTTAAAAAAACTTAATAGCTGTCTAGCATGCTAGTGTATTTGTAGTACTTTTGAAAGTACCTTTATTGGACATTTGATTTACTTCCATACTTTTTATTAATATATACATAGCATTGTGGCAAACACCCTGTGCATAACATTTTTATCTTTCAGATTATTTCCTGAGACTAGATTTCTAGAGCTAGATTTATTGGGTCAAAGAAGATGTTAGAGACTCCTGATTCTTACTGCAAATTTCTTTCTAGAAAGATGATACTAAACTAATATGAATGGTATATGAGACTGGTTATTCCACTTTTTTGCTTACCAGCATTGAGTATTATTTTTTGGATTTGCTAGGATATTAATTAGGAATAGGAATGTGTCAAATTATTTTAATTTTTATTATTTAATGAGCCAACTTATAATTTTTAAGTGCTTATTAGACATTTTCCAAGTCTCTGAATTGGTTGTCTAGGTTCTTTCTGTTGGGATGTACAATACATGTAAAGTGTGTATTAAGGGTATTCATACTTAGTATGAGCTGAGTCTCCAACTTGATATCACGATATTTAAGACTAGCCAGTTTATAGAAAAATTATTTTTTAATAATTTATCTCAATCTGAAAGTATCCATTTATGGAACATGAAGTTAACTTTTTTTGCCATACATTTGTGGATATTGTCATCTTTATAAGGAACCATCTATGTTTTGCCTTTTAAAGTAGTTTTCAAACACCCTTTATAGTAACATCCAGTATTGCCTTAATGAGGTCATGTCTTCTGGAATGGTAACTAAATCTTCTCTATGCTTATTTGCCTCCAGTGAAATTTAATAAGTCAGGTGACTTCAACGTACAACTCACTAGTATCGATGGGATCCATTTCCTGTTGAGTCTTCCTCAGACAGTAGTTGTTCAAAATGAAATAATAGATCTCCCTTTGTTTCAAAGATTGTATAAGAACACAAGTACTTAGGTGATCCTCCTCTTCTGCAAATATTTAGGGGGATTCACTTTACCTGGTATAATTTTTATATCTAAGAACTTGGCTGAATTTGGAATCAATACAATAATTTTAATTGGTTTATTTTACACAGTAATTTTTTTAAGACTAGCTTTTATACTTAGCTTCTCTTTTTTCTTTTGGTAACTAAGGATTACAGTGTCTCAGAAAATATAATTTTTTCCAGGAAGGAAGACTGAGGGCTTTGTAATTAATTGGAAATCTGACATCTAAATACATAATCACAAACCTGGCAGACTATTAGTTATTCACATATTCTACTTCATAGAACAAAGTGATAAAAATTCTTGAGATTTATAAATTGAGACATTGTTACTATGATCATTTTATCATGTTTAAGAAGTGTAGTTAATTTATTAAGGGGTGGCTCACTTTTAGAAAATATTTCTAGAAGTAATTTTTCATGATCATGTTGTCTACCTTTTAAAAATTAGGGAAGATATTTTATCTTCCCTAATTTTTAAATAACAGAGGATATTTATGTTAAAGCTTTCTGTGCATTTTGAGTTGAATAAAGTAGCAGTCAGCCATCCTATGGCAACTTAACAGAAAGGCTAAACAAATTTTTTATGAGAAATATGTTGACCTTAAAATAATTGATAATGGAGAAAGTATAATAAACCTTTGTTCATAAAGGCAAATCTGTAGTTCCATTGAATAGTGTCTCGGGTTTTTCTGCACACTGAAATCACCAGGCCCTACCCTAGACTGAGAATCACGAATAGAGTCTTCTAGGAGTTTGTAGTTTTTTAAGATCTCAAGATGGTTTTATTATGTAATGTGAGTTGATAGTTACTGCTGTAGAGAAAAGTTTGTAATTTTTAGATCCTAAGTTTTAGCTTTTTAGCAAAGTTAAGGGTGTTCTCAAAAAAAATCTTAATAGCTATTGAACAGTATTTTTATACTTCTACATTTATTCATGCCAAATAAATATATCTTGGTATAATTGTTCTGATAAATTGTTTAGCTGATAAATTGAATTTGTTTTTTTCTATGTGTTCGTGATACATAAAATTAACAAATAAGCTTTAAAATTTTCTTTGAAAGCTATTTTTTTAAAAAAATATTTTATTTTTATTTATTTGACAGAGATCACAAGTAGGCAGAGAGGCAGGCAGAGAGAGAGGAGGAAGCAGGCTCCCTGCTAAGCAGAGAACCCAATGTGGGGCTCGATCCCAGGACCCTGGGATCATGACCTGAACTGAAGGCAGAGGCTTTAACCCACTGAGCCACCCAGGTGCCCCGAAAGCTATTTTTAAGTGATTTCTGAAACTTGTTACTTTTGAGTGGGTTATTCACATGGTAATTTTTAAAAAGTTTCTACTGTCAGAGTTCAGTCATTATATAGCAATATAGTGAATCCCACATTCTCATCATCTTGATTTAGTAGTTTCTACACTTGTTTCATCTGTTCATTTTTTCTATTGTATTTTGAAGCACATCCTTGACATCATGTCATGTCATCTCAAACATCATCATAATATCTTTAAAATAATGACATTTTCTTATCAAACCATAATATGATTATCATATCCATCAAATTTGACAGTGATTTCTTAATGTCATTGAATACCCAATCTATCTTCAAATTTCCCCAGTTGTCTCAAAAAAATGTATTTTAAGAGATGATTTGTTCAGAATAGGATCTTCTCAAGGGCCATAGATAGCATTTGGTTGTTATTTCTCCTGAGACTGTTAATCTGTGGTAGTCCTCTCCATCTTCACCCTCAGTTCCACTGACTTAATGAAGAAACCTAGTTATTTTGAGAAAAAGTCCTTTAGTCTTGATTGGTGTGGCTGTTCTTTGTAGTGTCATCTTAACTTGTTCCTCCATCTGTTGGCATTTTTTATGTAAACCGGAATTTAGCTCCAAAAGCTTCATTAGATTTAGGTTCTGTTATTTATTCATATTTTTCAAGCAAGAATACTTTATAGGTATTCTTATGTTTCATAAAACATCTGGTTATCCCATGTTTAGTGATGCTTTAAGATGGATTGTGGTTCAGATGGTGACATTCTCATCCTTCCATTATATTTTTCTACTAATGGTTTGAGTATCCACTAATGATTCGTGCCTTGATTTATTTCATTTGGGAGTTGGGAATGTTGCCTTTCCCCCCTAATTCACATACTTCTCTACATTAATTAGTTGAAAATCTTTATAGAGTTTTCCTTCATCAACTAGGTCTGTTTACTTTGTAATACAATTTGTACAGGACCATTAAATTGTTGCATTTATTTGTTGGGTTTTGGTGGAAGAAATTGATGCCCAGCTTTGTTTTTTTTCATTAATTATTTAAACCAGTGTGTGAATTGGTACAGCCTAGATTCTTCCCAGTACTCCTTTAAACTTAAGAGACTGCAGGTTGCCTCCAGGTTCTGGTAGCCCCAGAGTGATTTGAGATAGTGACTTTAGTCCAGAGGTGAGTGGTTTGTTTATTAATGTAATAATTATTTTTTATTTTGGTCTTAACTAGTGGTCGAAAAAAGGGAATGGGTGGTAGATAAGGGACTAAACAAAGTTAATTAAAATTTAGTATGTTCCTCTCAGGAAGGAATTCGTCCCCCTAAAATAAAGAACCAGGAAGCAATAGTATTTCCTTACTAAATACCAACAGAATATAAATCTCTTCTCTCTTGTAGCTAAGTGTGAGAAAAAATGATCTACAGATCAGTGTGAGTTGTTTTCTCGAAGGATTAAAAACCTCAGGTGGTGTTTTTCCTTGTATTCATGTGTATGTGTAGTCTGTTTATACTTTTTAAATATTCTGTAGGATGTGCAGTAAAAACAAACATCTTCTGTGAAACATCGCTATCTTACTATATGCTATTTCAGTAGATTGGTGAGGAAACTGCAAAGCTAGACTGATTGGAACTTAATTAGTATGTAGCAGTGAGCTAATAGAGCAGTACTCATATTATTTTCTTATATTTAAGTGATGCCTATGTTTTCCCATGTGTGTATTTTTAGAAAATAAAACATTCATTGTTTATTAGGTATTTAGTAAATTTGAGCTGTTTCAGTATCTTCCAAGTTGAATATCATTTGGAAATTATTTGTTTTTCTACTGAACCATTCAGTAGCCACAGAGCTTAGGAAGAACAAAATTATCACTTGGTATTTTCATGAATTTATAAGGCTACTTTCAGTTAATTATTGTGATGTGTAGTCCATTAAGTAGACTTTCCTAAAAAGAAACACTGGTAGAAATGAGTTTTAAGGGTACTTTATACCAGCTTGTAAAAAGTGGGGTCTTTTAGATGATTGGTGTTGGTGGAAGGGATTAGCTGTTTTTTCTACTGCTATTTGTTTTCCCTGTAAAAATTCGCACTGTCTTTTGGGGTAATTCCTGTGATAGGAATAAATACTTAGAAAATTACTAGTTTGAAAGGAGTTACTTAGGTGCCACCTTAATTGCAGCAGTTCTTCATTTCATATATTTTGTAGCAAAAACAAAATATATGGTTTAGAATGAAATTGTCTCAATGCCTGGAACCAAAAGGTTGTCTGATACATATGGATACTAATCACTAGCCATTTCTTGGCTATGTATTAAGTGCCTGCATCATTCTTAGCCCTTATGAGTTAATCCTTACATTATCCCTAAAAGAAGTTATTCTTATTGTCCCCCACTTTATAGATTTGGGAAGTGGGACACAAAAAGATAGGCAGTTTGCTCATATTCCCATAATTAGTGAGTGGCTGAGATAGTTAGGCATTCTGGCAGTCTGGCTCCAAAGTTCATGCTCCTAACAAACAATTGAATAAAATATACTATAGATTAGCTGGGCCTTTTAGCCTGTCACCTTTTCCCCGTGGAGCTAATAATAGAACAGTGTTATACATGTAATAAATATGTAAATCCTATAATTTTAATTTTCCCCCATATACTAATTCCCTTTTTCCTGCATATACTAAGGTATTTTCTGTTGCTAAGACAGATTGTTTTTTGTTGCCCAGTCCATTCCATGTTTAACCTGGTTATTATATGATTGCAAAACCAAGGGTATTGTTCATATGTCCCTTCAAAATTGAATCCAAAATAGAGATACATATATAACATGCAAACCAAAATGTAGTAAACTGAATTTGTAGTTTTGTTTTCACAAAATGTACATTAAAACTTAAAAACCAAAATCCTAATTTTCGCAAAAGCCTAATCTATAATATCCCATTATAAGACTGCATTATAGCAAAGAAAATTATGGTCATAAAATCAGACTGCATAATTCATCTGTTACACATTTGCGAGTCAGTGTCCAACAAAAACTAAATTACAAAAACACGAACATTCTAGAAATATTTCCTAGAAATATTAAACTACATAGATTTTTAGAGTGTATCGCTGAATGCCATAACATTAAAAAATTTTTTTAAAGCCATATAATTAGAAAAGCAGTATTTTATCATGTTCAGTAGAAATCATACTTTTGGTCAGAAGTCACATGAAAATACTTGTACTAACACTGTCCCATAACTCGGCTTTCTCATTTATTTCTGTTTTAACATATAAGAAGAAACTATAGAAGTTGAGTTGAAACTTCTCTTATGTTTGCATTCTTAGAAAATGATGTTGAGTTCTTTGAATTATTGGCCTATCCTCCATTTTGCTGTGGCTTAATTTTAAAAATATTTCTCAGTCTTTAAAATATTTACTTTAGAAAATAAGTAATGAGCTGAAATAGAATTGTTCATTTAAAATACCTGTCAGTGGATAAAATTTTAACTTCTAAATCAAAAATTAACTTGAAACAATAATCTTTAGAGAGTTTAACTCTTTGCGCCCTTTTTAAATAATATTTGAATGAGTATGTGTTAAATCTGGAATTATTTTTGTTTTCTTGGCAAGGAAAAGGTGTTGGTAGTAGTTGCATGCTTTGGAGGTATAACAGACCACAGATGTGATATGAACATTAGAAGAAATAACATTATCATGTTGGTGCATATTTACTTATTTGCTAGCATTCTCAAATAGGATAAGCTTATTCTTATAGGGCTAAAATGTTATTCATAGATTGCCTTTTAACTATCCAAGATAAAATTTTCATATAAAGTTCTTAATGGATGATCACATAGCCTTTGCTTGAACTAATCTGTTAGGTTCACCCATTATAGTGTTCTCGGCTATAGTTTTAAGAAATTTTATTTACCGTCATTTTCAAGACAGTCTGTCAGATATTTGAATTTATCCTAGTGTTATTGTTCATATTTTTCAGGTTAGTAATCAATGCTAGCCTTTGGATATAAAAGGTAGGTTTAAATTAAATCAGACTGTAGATTTTCAAATGAAAAGGTGTTGATTTTTAAGAGTTGACAGTTACATTGTATGGCTAAACCAAAGAAGAACCTTTCTGAAGTATGTTACTATTGTTTCTATAATTAATAGAAGAATAACTGTGTTTGTGACCACAGTATAAAATGTGCCTCTATCTAAAGCAGGTAAAAATTAGGCAGAAGATTTTCACTGATTCCTCTAAAGATACACCAAGAAAACATAGGAAATCTCATTTTGATTCTTCTTTTTTTGATCTTTTCCCCCCTGAATTCTTTTTTTTTTAAATTCTTTCTAACTTCATGTTTAGCTTCCTTTTTATCTTCTATACTTTATTTTCCCAGTTGATCTTGATTTCAGATTAAAGATATTACTCTTCTACCTTTCCTCTATGCCCCACTTCCTAGATATTTCTGGTACCCTTGTTAAGTAATTGCCTGAGCATTTCATATCCCTGATAGGATTCTGCCTCACCTCAGTGGCATCCTGGTTAATTCATTCATTGAATTATTCAACATTCATTTTAGCACTATCCTAGGCACTGAAGGAATTCAGAGGAATTACAGGGTTTCTCTCCTGTAATCTGGTTTACAATCTGGTAGAGGCAGCAAACATCTGAATAGCTCTCATGTGAGGCAAAGTGAAATCTGTAATAGAGTTGGTGTGATATTAGAGCATAATGAAATGCATGATGAGATTCATTATCTGAAGGAGAAATTGCGAGAGTTTAATGGGCCAAAAGCCATTTGATTTGGTTATGAATAAGAAAAAAGAGCACGAGCAGATGTGATAAAGTATATATCATGTTCAGAGAGTGACAAGCATTCAGTTATTAATAAGCCATATTGGAGACTGGAGACTCTAAGTAAGATATAGTTGTGAATCTAATCCAGGGACATGAAATGTGAATGAAAACCAAATATGGAAAAAAGTAAACATAAAAGAATAGTACTTGACATCTTAGTGATATGAGTACTTACAAAAAATTAAACTAGGGGAGAAGTCCACTAGACAGTAGGAAATTCTGCGTATAACTTGGACAATAGTTCCATGAACTTGTGAATTGGGAGAACAGATGTGTGATATTTTAAAATCTAGGCTTAAGATTCTTCAGGTATAAGAGGGCAAGAGGATTAATGACTTGAAATTAAAATTGAGACTTAAGCAGTGCACATTTATATTGTGGGAAAAAATAAGAACTTGAGGGATGAAATAAATAGGATTAAAATTAGAAGTTCCTATTCAGTTCAGTAGTTCCCATAAGGTTATTCATGAGGGATGGGTATAAATCAAATTAAAATGGATTAAGGATATAAGTATGATAAGAAAGCATGTATTACTGTTTGAAGAAGTGTGCTATAAAAAAGGAAGAAGAAATGGAATGGTGGTTGAGGAGTAAAGCAGGGTGGGAGGAGATGTGCTTGCACTGAGGAACTATATATAATCATAGGGGCTCCAAATCAAGATGTCCTGAGTTCAAAATCTGTCCCAGCTTCACTGTCTTGGCCTCCATATTTGTAATGGATATAATAACAGTGTTACAAGGCCATTGTGAGGATTAAATGTGTTAATAAGTGCAATTTGTATAGTGCTTGGCATACAATGAATGCTCATTTTATATTAACTAGTATTTGGTTTTTTGTGGATTGTTTTTGAAGATTTATTTATTTTAGAGAACATGAATGGGAAGGGGAAGAGAGGAGGAAGAGAGAATCTCAAGCAGACTCCATGTTAAGTGTGGAGCCTGACACAGGGGTTGATCTCAAGACCCTGAGATCACGACCTGAGCCGAAACCAAGAGTTGGATGCTTAACCAACTGTGCTATCCAGGCACCCCTGGTATTTGTTTTTAAGGTTAGCATAAGTCCTAGAACTGATTGTAGAGGATTGGTTCTAGAGTATAGTTTAAATGTTGGAGCCTAAAAAATAGAAAAGTACTTGCTTGCTTAGGATCATCCTGAGAACTAGAAGGGATTATTATCAAGCTCACATAGAATTGTTGGGGGGAAATGTAAGGGTGGAGCTAGGGCCAGATCTGAAGTTATCAGCTGTGTAGTCCATATTCTTTCTTCTCACCATTCTTTGTTTTTATGAAGAAAGGGAGAAAGGGGAAACAGATTAAAGAAGGGAGTACTTTTTAAGTTGGTTGAAAAACTTGAAGTTCTTTTTTTTTTTTTTTTAAGATTTTATTTATTTATTTGACGGACAGATGACAAGTAGGCAGAGAGAGAGGAAGGGAAGCAGGCTCAGCAGAGAGCCCTATGTGGGGCTTGATCCCAGGACCTTGGGATCATGACCTGAGCCAAAGGCAGAGGCTTTAACCCACTGAGCCACCCAGGTGCCCCAAAACTTGAAATTCTGATCTCATTCTTAGACTTTCTGAACATAACAAGATTGAGAGTAGGATGTGGCACTTGAGTCTGGTGGATTTATAGGGGACCTGAAAATAGACTTGGATATCAGCTAGTGTTAAATACCAAAATGTTTATGGAATCAATTTTGGGGTGTGTATGTGTCTTTTCACTCTAGTGCTCACTTGGGCAGCACATACACTAAAATTGGAATGTTTTCACTCTAGTACTTACCCCGGTGAAAGTTTAGCCAGAATACAAGATTGGATTTATCCATGTCTGGCATTGAAGAACATTTTAAAAAAAAAAAAAAATACTTGGGCTATACTGTAAAGTCAAGCCAAGGAAAAATAGAAAGGGACTAGTCAACGTAGAGGCTAAGAGTGGGTTTAGTAATTGTATGGAGTAGGAGAATTAAGGTGGAAGAATGAAATCAGGAAAGTGGATTTTAAATACTAGAAATGAATGGCGTAACACAAAAAAGAGAAAAATCAAAGATGTGGCAAGAGAAGTTGCTAAAATGGATTAATGTAGTAAAAATCGTCAAAGTAGTTTTAAAGAAATTATGAACTAAGGGTGTTTGACATATCATAAGATGATGATGGGCTGCGAGAGGAGGAGGAAATAAAGCCAGGTGCTGAAGTCTTTCTGTGATGAGAGAAAATGTTCTAGTGGCCTGATGGTTGTTTTGATGAGAAATGATTGGATGCAGAATCTGTCTTAATTGATGGTGGTAGAACTGCAGTTATGAAAGCAACATTGGGTGATGGGGTAGAATGATGAATAGTGCATCCTTTTTCCTTCCTTTGGGGAAGGGTTTAGGGAGATAAAAATGACTTTTCCAGAGAGTTATAAGAAAAGTTTCATTGGGGTAAAGCAAGCTTTTAATTAAAAAGTTTCTCTAAGGAACACATTGAATAAAAATGCAATTGTTAATGATAGAGGAGAATGGATTCCAGCAGACAAAATAAGGAATTGAAAGGAAGGTGGTAGAAGAGGAGGAGTGGATTGTTTCAGGGAAGAATAGTGTTTGTCATTTTTGTCAAAAGTGAAAGTTTCAGTTTCAAATCAGAAAATAAAATGTAAAAACTGCCCTCCCCACCCAAGACCCTATACTTTTTGAATTAGAAAGGGCCTCTGAGTTCTACCCCAATCTTCTATTTAGTAGTATGTGAGACAGCTACCAGATATCTTGAACAGATTAAAGAAGTAAGGCCAAAGGAAATGTAATCAACTTTGGATAGAAGTTTTAGAATGGGAAATGAAGGGATAAAACAAATTCTGTATCTTGAAAAATCATGGATAAAATCATCATAGTCGAGAGGAGCCTAAGAAGACATGACTAAATGTAATATGGGATCCTGGAACAAAAAAGGATATTACATGCACACCAAAGAAATCTGATGAAGTATGGACTTTAGTTAATAATAACATATCAGTTTTGGCTGAATAATTGGAGCAACTCTACTGTACTAATGTAAGATATTAATAATGGAAAAGGAAGTACCCAGGTTATATAGGAACTCTGTAGAATCTTCAGTTTTTCTTTTTTTTTTTTTTTTAAAGATTTTATTTATTTATTTGAGAGACAGTGAGAGAGAGCATGAGCGAGGAGAAGTCAGAGGGAGAAGCAGACTCCCCATGGAGCTGGGAGCCCGATGCGGGACTCGATCCCGAGGCTGGGGGATCATGACCTGAGCCGAAGGCAGTCGTCCAACCAACTGAGCCACCCAGGCGTCCCAGAATCTTCAGTTTCTCTGTAAATAAAGAATATAAACTTTATTAAAAATCATAGATAAATTTATAAATGATTTAAAGTAAGTTAGATTTTATTTATTTATCAGATAGAGATCACAAGTAGGCAGAGAGGCAGGCAGAGAGAGAGAAGGAAGCAGGCTCCCCGCTGAGCAGAGAGCGGGATGCGGGGCTTGATCCCAGGGCCCTGGGATCATGACCTGAGCCGAAGGCAGAGGCTTTAACCCACTGAGCCACCCAGGCGCCCCTGATTTAAAGTAAGTTAATAAGGAGTTTAATTCTTTAATTCTTCTGAGAAAAATGTTTATATGACCTTAAGGAATGAGGGATAAGTAAGTTAAATCACTTCATCCCACTGGACTTCATATCATATACATGGCTGTGTGTTCATCCGTTTCAGTGAAGGAAGGGTTAGTAATAATAGTGTGTCAGAACTAAAATGAGAAATTTATAAACTTGCCGAATTACTCAAAATGGCTGATTGGCCCACCTAATGAAGATCATTTCACATGGAAAGTTAACCCTGTGATACCTTTGTATAGCAGTTTATGAAGCTCTTCAACATTATTTTATTGTTCTAACAATCCTGGAAGTAGAATAGGCGTTTTTAATCTCTCATCATCAAAATGCATTAATAATTTTTTTCCAGCATACCTGATGTCTTAGCTAAAGATGTAAATCATTAGAGCTAAAAATAATTTATTGGAGCCAATGTATGTAACATGTTTTAAACAATTTTTAGAAAGGGAAGATGTTAAATTTATTGACTTATAGCTAGGAGTTAATATGAAAAATACAATACAGAATTTTTCAGAATTTATCATTATGGTATAAATAGTGCATCATGAAATATTTTGTAGGTTGTTTTTGTTGAAGAAGACATTTAGGTTAAACCTAATTTTTAAAAAATTTTCTGATTGACAATAATTTTTCAGAAAAGAGCATACTGAGAGAAATTGTGGAATCATTCATTAGAGGTTTAAAAGTCTGGTAAAAACTGAAGACTAATCCCAGGGATTCAGAGCTGTGTAAACATAGCTTAAATAGCTTTTCTAAGTTTTCAGCCTGGGGGAAGAAAAGTACATGCTAATGGCATCAAGGACAATGACTGCCCTAATCTCTTAAAGTACTCTTACACCATACTCTGGGCTTCCTAAAATGAAAAAAAAAAAAAAAAATGACTTGGTAGAAGAATATATCATAACGACATACTAGCACAGTGGCCGTGATGATAAATGATAATAAATGAAAAAGTGGGGAGACACTGAAGTAGCATTTGGATTGTAGTAACAACAGTGGGGCTCTCACAGCTTACATTCCACTTTTTGTTAAGCTTCCCATTATCTCCTTATACGAAGGAGGTAAATTGCATCTCCTTTGAGCCCATTTTCTCACTAGAAAATTTGCAGTCTTATTGTTACTAAAGTGCAGTGTTGTTTAATTAAAGGTGGCATTTTAAAAAAAGTCTTGCAGTCTGTCACACTAAAAAGGACTCCAGCCTGGACTTTTAATTTTTAGTTAATATTTTGAATTAATTTCAGTTCTCAAGTCTTCAGTGATCATTGTTCCGTAAGTCTTAATGTTTTAAAAAATACTGTGCCACCACAGTTTTCATTCTGAAACCCAAATTTCAACAGGAAATGTATTTCAAAAAACATTGTCTTGAATATTTAAAGTTTCTTTGAACAAATTTTCTGTCACCTTTGAATGTTTTGGTGAAATTTTCATGAGATTGTTGAATTGTATATTGACATTGTAGAGATGTATTTCAGAAGAAGCTTTCTGCAAAAATGAAGTATAAAGCTTAGACTGTCTTGTTTAGATTGATATATCAAATTTAGGTAGATTGGTATTTTATATTTCATGAATTAATAATTTTCCTTGAAATGTCAACAGGGAAAGATGAGTAATAGATGACTTAGAACTTAATTCTGGAAGTGTCAGTAGTGTGTAATCTATCTGCGTGTCTCACATTCTTTTTACTTTTTTTTTTTTTATATACCCAAACTCTATTACAGCATTTTCTTTGAAATGAATAAATGTATCTTTTTAATTCCCTTGTAATTCTTGAGAACAACATATGTATAAAACATCATATGAAGTATACATGGCAGTGGTTCACGAAATATCTGGAGATCTCTCAGACTCTTAACAAAGTCAAAACTATATTCATGATAATACCAAAATATTATTTGTCTTTTGACTCTTACTCTCACCTAGCATACATTTCTCTGAAGGCTAATAGAATATATGATCATGTGTTCTTGTTCTTTTTAAAACAGTTCTTGGTTTTTATTTCTGATGTGTTAAATATCAAATGATATAACTCAAACAAAATGTCTTTGTGGTCCTCAGTAATTTCTAAGAATATAAAGGGGTCCTGAGACCTAAAAGATTGAGAACTTTTTCAGTGTGGGGATACAAAGTTGAAGATAATTCTATTAGATACATAGGATTATTTTAATAAACAGAAGATGGTGTTAAGAGTCAAGTGATTTACAGGGAAAATGCTAGGCATTTAGGAATTTTTTTATATTAATTTTGGTATCTAATTATAATTAGTTCAGTAAATTATTTTGGTTTAGGGAGACCTAAAAAATGTTTGGTAGAGTTGGAAATCAGAAATTAAACTGATTTAATTTTTGGTTGTGGAGAAGAGCTGCTTAGGTGTCTTTGATGGATTTTTTAAAAGATATTTTATTCTTAACGAAATTTGAGAATTAATACTGAACTTTTTTCTTCTGCATGCCATGTATTGTTGCTGGTGTTTGTCTTAAGCCACTGACTGGACCCCATTAAGACCAAGGAATTTAACAGAATTTTAAGTTATTTTTTCTACTGAAGAGTAGCCAATTAAACACAGGGAAACAAGGGAATGATTTGACAATGCAATGACTACATCTAGAGTTTTTGCCACTATTGAATAATTGTGTTATCATCTTAAGTTGAATGCTATATGTACATTCATTGAGCCACAGCTATCTGAAAAATACTTTCAAGGAATGATAATTAAAAGAGGAGGGGGAGGGGTCATTTTCTAAGAGTGATCAAAAACAAAATTACAGTGAATGTTTGTGTAAGAATTGGTAATATATCTGTATACTTGTCATTGGCAGTAAATTAAGATATACATTGAATGTTAAATGGAAGCAACCTGTAAGGTATAATGAGAGCTACAGTATTTAAAATGGGGAAGTTTGACATGCTGTAGAATAGTTGGTTACAAAGATTCACACTAGTGAATCCAAAAAGTCATCAAAGACTACTAAAGACATGAGAAGTTTTTATTTTAAAATTTTTCTGGGATTTACTTTTAAAATAAAAAGGATGAAAAAATAAATACATAAAATGGATGAGTGGATGGAACAAGATTGGCCATGAGTGCCATGAGTTAATACTTGATAAACCAGTGTGATGAGTATGTGGGGTTTGTTATTCTAGTGTGTGTCTCTGTCTCTCTCTGTCTCTCTCTCTCTTTAATGTTGGATAATTTCCGTAACAAAGAATAAAATCTAAAAAAGAAAATAGAGAAATAAGAAAAAAGGGGAATCTGGAAAAGTGGGCAAAAGGCATTAAAACTCATCCACAAAAAGATTGAAAAAAGTACTATTCCACTGTTGAACTGCTTAGAGAGAAAAGATAAAAAGAAATTGGAGGGAAAAATTTGTAAGTCAGGAGCTGAAGAGATTAAGAATTGTGAATCTTAACCCTTCAGACTGTCAGTGAAATTATAGTTTCTATAAAGTAAAAAGATTTTTAAAAAACTTGGCTAAAATATTAAAGAGATCTGAAACCAAAGGCGACAGCACAACTTTATGACATACACAAGAAGGCTGGTGGAAAGAGAAAAGAAGAAATAAAACATGAACTTAACGGGACAACAGTACTCAGGGCCATGTCTATCCAGGTATGTCATGCATTAACTTCATGTAGGTTGGATATTTCCTTTTTCAGGGGAAGGAGAAAAATAAATAATTCATTAGTGAACTAGTATTTATTGAGATATAAACTGGTATCTAAGAATTGAAGGGAGGGGGAAGGATTTTGAGTTTATTAATTATAATGTGGATAAAAAAGGATGAGAAAATTCTCTCTAGAATAAATGGAGTATCTTAAAGATGATAGAACAACAGTAACAGAACTGGAAAGTAGAGCAATAGAAATAATGAAATGTTACAACTGGTAGGCTAAAGATAGGAAGAAAGAGAAAGCTTGTGTATTAACAGACTGGGGAAATGTGTTTGAGAAATTTGTTGTGTTCATTATAACTACTTGAGTGTGAAATTAAGGCAAATAAACTTTGGTAAGTCTTTCTTTAGGTCATTTGAATGAATTAAATAATGATGTTCCGGGTGATATGTCTCCAAGAACTGAAGAACTTACTATATTTGTTTCATAAGCTGTAATCATCTGATTTCAAATATGAATTTATGAAGAAGATAGCATTTGTATAATATGAGTTATTGTTGAAGATATTTATTTTAGATGTGCCTTCTTGCTATAAACCATGGAAGTGAATTTTTCAGGTTTCTGACTTTAGAAATATCATATTCTTTATGCTTTGTTTGCTTTTCCATAGGAAATGGAATATTGTATATTTAATTTTTTAGCATACTACAGGTATGTACCTTAGCCCTAATATTTAATGATTTCATTGAAACCAGTTAATTTTCTCTGCTACATTATCAGCAAACCATTTTTCTAAATGTTATAAAAATTAACTTTCAGGAACCATTTGGAATGGTCAGCCCTAAGCCATGCAGCCATCGTGCTTAAATTGGTTTTTGTAAACGACTTGTGTGTGTTTCGTAAAATATGCTTTATTTTAAAATTAGGGCTTCCTGTTGCAGCTGTTCCAGGAGCTCTGAGTCCTTTGGCTATTCCAAATGCTGCTGCAGCAGCTGCTGCAGCTGCTGCTGGCCGAGTGGGTATGCCTGGAGTCTCAGCTGGTGGCAATACAGTCCTGTTGGTTAGCAATTTAAATGAAGAGGTTAGTAAAATAATTTTCTAATGTTCATTCTTTAACTCCATTTCATTTGTGAAAGTTTCTCATGTTTATTTCATTTTGCACTTGCCTTTCTTTTTATGTACATTCATTAGTCAAAGTATTTTCTGTATGTTTCTACTTCTGAATAAAATCTATGTACTTGTTTAGGTAATATTTCCTTAGACAGTCATATCTATATCTATATATATTTATTATTATTATTATTATTATTATTATTTTTAACCTAACTACCTATTTTTCCTAAGAAAAATATGGTGAAGTACTATAGTATGGCTTTTTCTTTTTGTTGTTCTCAAAGGCAAATGTGATCTAATTTGCAGATTTAACTGTAAAACAATTTTGTTCTTTGCCTTTTCTAATTATTTGCTTGTTCATTTCATGCTTATGTGTCATTGCATTTTTTTAAATCTTATTTTATGTGAACTACTCTAATACATTTTTCTTTGAAGGTTCTTCCAAAGATCTTGACGAGGCACTCTTCCAGTCTTTCTTAGTAATTTTTTCTTTGCAGTTATTAGTCATTGTCTTCTAAAAATAATTTTCAACTTTATCCCCCCCCCGTTAAATAAAATTTATTGCTGAGTTATTTTCTTTAGTTGTACATTTTATGTCTGGTATATTTTATTTTGATTGCTATGAAAGCTGGTATGAAATGTGGGAAGCTCAATGTATCAGTTTACAATGTCCAATTTTAATATTTGTTTCATTTTTAATTGGCCTCTGTTAATACGAACATTAAGCTTATTTTATCATTTAATACTATTGTCATTCACAGTTCTGCATGCTAAAATGTTTGAATCAGAGTGCCTTTGTTTTTCTTTTAAGAATTTTGCCTGCATTTCATAACCAGCCATGCTTATGCAGTTAAAGTTCAAAGTTTAAAATTCCTGTGCATGCTTTCCTTCCCTATGTTGAGATGAAATGCTGTAATTTACTCTTTGATATAGATGTACTTTACCCATATTTGTCTTGGATGACTACATTTTACTCAGTTTTTCTTGTACAGTACATAAACCAACCATTTTCTGACCAAATTCCTGCATTTCCTATGTACTGACCTATATTTTATTTTTTTTTTTGTTCCCCAATTCCTTATTTTTTTCTTCTGCATTGCTGTTTCCCTTCCCCATTTCATCCTTTCCCCTGTGTGTTCACCTTCCCTTTCCTTGTCTTTTCCCAAATGCCCATTCCCTTCCCTGTCTTATCCTTTATTTTCCTTGTCCTTGTCTTCATTCCCTGTCTCCATTCCCTATGTTCATGCTTCTGTGCTTGAACAAATGTTCCTCGGACCAACTTGCCCCAATTAACCGCCTTGAACCATGATCCATGACCACCTCACCATTCTGCGGGAACCACCCTTCGTTATGGATGATCTGTTCATCTCCGCTCTTCCTCGACTCTTCTCTCTTCTTGTCTTACGCTGCTTGCTCTTCTCTCCTTCTAAAGATGGTTACGCCCCAAAGTCTGTTTACCCTCTTCGGTATGTTATTGTTAGCACTATACTTTTATTATTGATTTGATTTTTGTTTCACCTTAATTCTTATTTGTAGCTAGCACTTTGGCTTAAAGTTGAATAGTAAATCTTTTGCTGTTTTTCTTTGCTATTTAAAACTCTCCATAGACACAAAATTTGTTTTAATGCATGCTGATTTATTTTGCATGGTCTTTAATTTAATATCATTCACATAGCTTTGAGGGTTTATCAAAAATTATTCTTTTCAAAATTCACTGTTCAAAATCTTGATCTTCTTTATTCATTTGTGAGAATGATGAGTTTGAATGAGTGATCATGTTGATGTCTGAATGTTTCATTAATATGTCAGAAAGATAATCTTCAGCTGACTTGCATGTAAAATTAATTCCATTTTTGGATTACCTCTCTGTGGCTCCAAAAAAGGTGTTTATGGAGATGTGCAGCGTGTGAAGATTTTGTACAATAAGAAAGACAGTGCTCTGATACAGATGGCTGATGGAAACCAATCACAACTTGGTAAGATTAAACTGTGTGTTAGCTATACATCTTTAAATCTGAATCTGTTAATAAAAACAAACCCCTTCATGGAAGTAGAAAATCATTCTTTTTTATAGCTAAGCTCAAAATGTCATGTTAATTTTCTTATTTTAATGTATTTATACATGATGAACATGTTTGCATATTCTGCTGTCCTTTTACCAATCCTTAAGTACAATCTAATGGAAAAAGGTTTGGAGTCCAAAATTGCAGTAACAGTTTCACATAATAATGATACCATTTATATTAAAGATCTTTAGTATTTTTCTTTCCTGGTTACTCTCTATAAGTTAACTGTTCATATAATCTATGGAATCCTGATTTTAATTATTCTAAGTATTTGTCTAAACTTAGTAACGGAGAGAGTCACATGTAAAATGTATTTTAGAGATACTGGGATTTTACAAAATGAAAAACTTGTGCCACATATACCGTTGTTAATCCCTTTTGGAATTTTAAAATGTACTTGAGTCAAATTACACATATATTCTCTACTTAGGTGAATAACTAATGTTTCATTTGTCTTTATATACAAAGTCAGATCACATGAATCTGGAATACAACTGCATATTCACAATGTGCTAAGACTGTAAATGTCATGTTCTTATAATCCTGTTCATTGAGATTCAGGGATGATGATGCCTCACGTTGGTTGTTTTCACATTGTTAATTCTGAAATTTGTCATTTTTCATGTGAGGGCTATGTATTTTTGCTCTTAACACCCAGTAAAACTCAAACTTGAACAGTGTGATATATTTGGCCTTTGGTAGCAGATAGAAGTAAGTTTGAGTTTCATTGTTTCTTACGAACTATCATGATAGCTCAGACAACATATAAAACTATACATCTGGCTCTCTGCTTTTTAAAATGGAGATATCCATCTTCAGTGAAAGATTTATAAAAGTGCTAATCATGTCCTAGATGCCTAGTAAATGTTTCTTTCTTCTTCTGCTGTGTGTACGTCTGTGCTCTGGTAGGGGTAGTCATGGCCATTTGTAAGTAGCATTTTACAAAGCATTAAAGCTTTCTCAAATGTTTCATTTTTTCCATCACTGTGTGAGCTGTGGGTGGCATTACCCTTCATATAAAGGATATACAGGCATCATGGTTGAGAATTACCTGATGTAGAATTTAACCAAACTCTTCTGGATATTTTTTATATAAGGACTATTTTAAATAAGTAGCATTTTAATTTTTACTATAATTGTATTAGTTTGCTTGGGCTGCTAAAACAAAATATCACAGACCAAGTGGCTTAAACAACAGAAACTTGTGCCAGCAGATTGTTTCTAAGGGCTTTCTTCCTGGCTTGCAGATGACTAACTTCTCTGTGTGTCCTCACATGGACTTTCCTCTGAGCTCTCTGGGTTTCTCTTCCTCTTATAAGGACACTGGTCTAACTGAATGAGGGCCTCATCCTTATGACCTCATTTAAACTTTCAAAGTCCCTGTCTTCTAGGATTAGAGCTTCAATATATGACTTTTGGGAGAATATAATTCAGTGCATAACAGTACTTAGCATTTGTAATTCTTTTATGCCTGCTTCTTTTAAGACCTTTTTAATAAAGCTTTGACAAATTATATTTTTTGAACTATATGTGATAGAAAACATATTTCTCATTGTGCTTTTCCAAAGTAGATGACCATAAGTATATGTTACTCACAACATTAATACCTTTAATATTGAAAAAAATTAGAATCTTAAAAATTTAATATGCTTTATTTCTGGGCACTGTTCTCCTTTTGGTTTTCATAGGACTCTATTTGGAAAGACAACATGAAGGAGCTACTACTCTTTGAACTTTAGTAGAAGAATTTTAACAGAATACCGTTTAAGGATAACATATACAAATTATTCTTAAAACATCCAATTTAACACAACACTAAAATAGGCATGGTAGAATGTTTATTTAAAAAAAATCTGAATGTTTGCAAATCTTTAAACTGTGGTCTCAAATGATTTAACATGGCCTCTAAGGTTTGCAACAATCTCATTCACATTTAAACACTACTATCTCTTAATTCTCTGTATTTCCCTCATACTACTTCCTAAGCATAAAAAAAACTACTTATATCATGAAACAATATTTCCAAGTGGTATGACACAATTACCTTAACAGAATTACACATATATAGAGTTATGCATTTGTTTTTTAAGTACATAAGGGAATATTTACAAAAGCAGGCTTCAATAAAGCAAAAGACCCTATTCTCTGTTGACCCTATTCTCTCTTGCACAATTTAGAGTTGATAACAAAAAGATATATTTAGAATTTCTCAATTACATTATCATTTTAGTTTTAAGTATTCTAAATTATTAAAGTACTATACAAAGTAGATATGTATAGTACAGTGAAAGTGGTGTTTTAACAGGAGGTTGTTAACTTTATATGTTGGTATAAACCCAAGGAAAGGAGATGATAATAATAGACAAGACTAGAAATCATTGGTATAAAAGACAGTTGAGAGAAGAAAAAAAAATTAAATAGAGAAGTGGATGTTGAGATTCATTTTTTTTAAAAATGAGAGGCAACACAAATAATACTTTGAATTATAAAGGAGATACTTACTGGTAAACTCCAGTTCCACATTTTATAAACTCCTGTATAAAAATCTATAAAATTTTTTTTTTACCATCTCTTGAATTTGTTGTTATCTTCTTCAGAGATTAAGGGAAAAGTAAAAGATTATTTTCAACCGTAAGTGCCATTTCCACTGTGCAACATTGGCCATTTCCTCCTTTATCATTGATTGCTTTGCCCATTTACCCCATATTTCTTATAACCGATTTCAAGGTAAAAGCCTGTTATTTAAACTGGATTCAGTTTAAATTAGTAATTCAAGTAATCTGCTTTTTGTTTGATAATTATTATTGTGCCTCAGTTTTTGACAAGCTTCTTTTTTTAAAATACTTAAAACCCATGATGCTTGACTCCTCATCTTCAGCCCTCACCCACTTGAGATTACTGACTAGAATACCTCTCACTACCTGACTACTTCCAGAGTTAGCTCTTTGGTTATTTTGCTTTATTTAAATCCCAGTTCTCTATTATCCATCTCCTCTTGGTACAGGTACATAGTAGAGGTACTATGCCTAGGAGTTTATTGTTTTCTTATTTCTGCCCTTCAGTATATCAAAACTCAGCTGTTTGTGCAGTCTTTGCATAACTTTTCAAAGCTGAACTAAGATAGCTTTCTTTATAACAGCCTTAATCTACTTTATACCACTTTATTCTCCAGATTCATTCCTTAAAACACATTTGTGTGAGCTAATAGCACTTTATTATAAGCAACAGAATGATAGAACTTTAAAAATGTTTTGCAATTCAAGTAAATTTTAATAGCTGTATGTACCACCTCTGTGAATAATGATTTTATAAGTGAAAATTAAAAGTATGTGAAATGAAGTGGAACTAGTGAGAAAATTCGGGACTCAGATGATTTTAGATGATTTGGAAATTGTTATACATAGAACAGCATGCACACAGGGCTAAAGGTGAGAAAAACTAGCATGTCAAGGAGATAGGTTTTATATAGCTGAAGCTTAAAGTGCAAGGAAGTATAGTACTAAAATACCACAAGTTCCATGAGGGGTAGGATGGTTTTTGTCTTACACTTGATTATCAGTACTAACAAAGTAGTTGGTATTGTTTTACATCATCAAGAAATATGTTCAAAGAGGCTGAGGAGATTTCTTTCTTTAATATGGCTTATACCTTTCCTAGTCTGACCTTAAGGATTTTAAGCAGGTAATGACATCAGATTTGGAATTTATAGAGTTCATCTAGCTGCTATATAATAGAATGGGTTGGAGAAAAGTAGAAAAAATCCAACAGGAAGATAAATTAGGAGACTGAGTTATATAGATCAAAACATTGTGACAGTGAAAAGTGGAGAATAGAGAGATGAATTGAGGGATAATTAGGAAGAAGGGTATTCTAGGACTTGGCAATTAGGTTGTGGGGCAGAAGGGAGAAAAAGTTATAGATGAGTACAAAGTTTCTTTCTGCAGCAACTAAGTATATGACTTATCAGTAGGATTGGCAAGGAAGAGAGAGATTCATAATCAGGATTTTCATCCTATGACAGAAAA
Source organism: Martes martes (assembly GCF_963455335.1). Lineage (NCBI taxonomy): Eukaryota > Metazoa > Chordata > Mammalia > Carnivora > Mustelidae > Martes > Martes martes. Next base: position 110,309,487 of record NC_137891.1, on the reverse strand, counting down.
CTGGCTTTTTTGCCAGAATGCTTGTCTAGTGCAAATAAATTTAAATCATCTGTCACCAAGGGCTGTTGTAAACTTAAGATTTATTTTAAAAATCGTAGAATTCAGTTATTTCTGCTATTATAAAGAATTCTTTTTGCTTTTGGACTTTGTTAATATTGTTTTTTAATCAGCATTTTTTCTTTTTACAGCCATGAACCATCTTAATGGACAGAAAATGTATGGCAAAATTATTCGTGTTACTCTGTCTAAACATCAGACTGTACAACTACCTCGAGAGGGACTTGATGATCAAGGGCTAACAAAGGATTTTGGTAATTCCCCATTGCATCGTTTTAAGAAACCTGGATCCAAAAATTTTCAGAACATTTTTCCTCCTTCTGCAACCCTTCACCTATCCAATATCCCGTAAGTATGAAACTTGGAGTTTTTTAAGGGAGTACATTTTAAGAGTAAAACATAAAATGTATTATTAATCTTTACCTTTTTTTTTCCATCCTATTTTCCTAGTCCTTCAGTAGCAGAAGAGGATCTACGAACACTGTTTGCTAACACTGGGGGCACTGTGAAAGCATTTAAGTTTTTTCAGTAAGCAAGCTTTCTTGTCTTTAAATTAGTGACTTCACAGAAGTTAAAAACTGTCTTCGTAGTAATTTTTGTCCTTTTTGTTTATGGAAATTGATTCTAGAATGGGTAAAAATTCAAGTATTTAAGCCCTTCCTAATTTTTATGAAGTATCTAATTTCATAATTTTGTTTCAGAAGAGATCACAAAATGGCTCTTCTTCAGATGGCAACAGTGGAAGAAGCTATCCAGGCCTTGATTGATCTTCATAATTACAACCTTGGTGAAAACCATCATCTGAGAGTGTCTTTCTCTAAGTCAACAATTTAAAAAGGGGGAGGTGAAGCTTGAGAGGGTGTATCACATTGTTTGGTGTCATCACCTATTGACTGTTCAGAAAAGTGGGGACCAGAGTTTGATTTTTTTTGTTGTTGTTTCCTTTTTTTTTTTCCCATGCTGTTATCATTCCTTGGTTATAAAATGAAATGGCATACGTAAAGGCAGAGTTAACTGCTGTGTTTCATCTGTTCTATAGGGAGGCCATTTTTATTGTCTGTTTATGATTTTAGTTTAGTTATACTTTCCTTTTTCAACTTAGTTGACATACGTGCCTTAAAAAGGAAAACTAGTGTTGCTATTGTGCATTTACTAGGAAAAAGGAATTGGTTGTCTAGGGCACATTGTTATATGGGAATTACAATATGTTTAGGCAGGGGTGTGTAAAAAGGTTAAGTTTTTGTTTCTCCTGCTTGGAACTTATTTTGAATTATTGGCTTGTCACATTTCTTTCTATTTAATCAAATAAGATACATGATACTGAAAGAATTAAAGCAGCATTTTTTTTTAGTTTTTACTACCTTAGGCTTTATTGCTTTAAAAAAACATTGGCCTTTTGTATCTCACAATTCTGGTCTAGATTCAGTTATGAATGTAGGCATTAGTTAAAATTAACAAGATGCAGAGTATTAATTTCTTAAGACTACAAAGTGATTTCTGTAAGTTTGAGCCCTATGTGGAAAGCATTGTGGAATCTTAACCTTTTTGTACACACTCTTGTGGGACGTATCATATAAATGTCAGCACTAAGTAATGTCTTGTTTGTGGCTGAATATTTTTCGTAGATGTTTTTGAAGTTGACATGACTTACGTGCATTTAAATATATATTGCCATCCTTAGTTTGTAATTAAGATTTGGAATATGGTTGTGGATTTCTGAGCATGTGCAGACTGGTCTAGCTAGTTCAGGAACTGGTGCATGTATTTTTCAAAGATAAAGAAAGTGTACTGCGAAAATTTGCAGGAAGATTAATTTTGTGGCAGTTTTCTAAAACTGACAACCAGGTGGGACCAAAGTTTATGTGCCTTTAGTCTTAATTTACCTTGCATTGTAATATTCAGTTTTAATAAATCTTCAAAATATTTTGTATTTAGGAATAGATCTGACTTTAATAAAAACATGGCTCAGAATCTACAGGTCAAATTAATTTGAACAGTTCTTGTCAATCTGAATTGTTGATTCTGTTTAAATGACCAATACTTTTTGAAATTGATGTACTTAGTTTCAAGATTCATAGATTCTGTTATCTATGTAGACAGAATGGTCATGTATATTTTCTATTAGTTGAGTTTTTACATCTTTAGAAATGTAAAATTCAGTATAGTTTGAAAGTGGCACAATTAAAAATTAATTTTCTAACAAAGTTGGGAGGTTTGATGGTTGTTTAATTTCCTTTTGTGTGTACTCTGCTTACCTCTGTAGCATGCTCAATAAACACTTCTGTAGCTCTGTATTCACCTTTTCTGTCTTTCTCTGCTGCCTTTTCTCTCTCCTCTTCTTTGTTTTTCACTCCACTGTGCTTCTGAATTCATGTTTATTCTCTGCCAGGGTGGGAAAGGAGTAATAATATTACAATTCTATGGCTTTATACCATAAATAAATCTAGATGCTGTGAAAATATACCAGCTGGTTTTTTTTTTAATTTAAAAGATGGTAACTGCTTTTCAGGAGGACACATATTAAACATTTCCCACCCTGTTATAACCTACTGCTTTAAAGACATAACTTTTACTGTATCTTGTTAATTCTTTCTATCTCTTTTGTTGTTGTTGTTTTTTTTTCCAGTAGATTTATGCACTAATAGATCTTTTGGATTTGCCATGCTCTCTTGCTGCAGTTTCATCTTTCATCTTTTGTGTCTGCTAAAGATTTCCTGCTAATCTTAGATTACCTTGTGAGTTTTAACAAATGGTACTAGGTGTTATTGGGAAGAAATGGTAACATTTGGTCTGTTTTTTGCCATGGGTGGGAAGATAATCCATTCAGGTATTTTAAAACTTAAGGGTAATTGTGATGTTACAACTTCCACTTTTTTTTTTTTTTTTTTTAAGGAGTTCATCTAGGGTGCTATTATGTGTAACTCACAATATTTTTGGTCACTTTTTAGAAATATATTGGTGTCAGGTAACTTTAGAGTTAATACATGTTCCATAGGTTTGTTTTGCTATGAAATAACTAAGAATTATGCAAAACTCATATAGTAGGAGAATAAAAAAACAAATGAGATAACTGAATTGTATTAATATAGCACATTTATAGTTATCTCCAAGAAAGAATATAGTAAATAAAACAATTGCTTACATTTGAGTCAACAACTTGGGGTTCTTTAGAAGCTAGGTGATCTCGTATTTTTTCTTCTTGAAATGGGATTATACAACAGAAGCACTCAAAGCAATAGCAGATGTGCCTAAAATAAAAAACCAATAAATACCATGGCTACTGAATAGTAACTGAACAAAATTTCTTCCAAGAGAACTTTTTTCTCAGTATTGGGTGGTGGTTGAAACACTGAAAGTAGGTACTTAGCCACCTTTCAAGTACTCTTTGTTGGCTGGCTTTGGGTTGAATGAAGAAAGGAAGGTCCTGAAATGTGCATGGGAGCTGGATTGCTTCAGTTGCTGAGCTGGGGAGAGTTCACAATACTTCTGACGGGGGATAACCAGACACCAAATTTCTTCCTCCTCAGGGAATGGCAGGTTCTTCAGTCTTTTAGAGTACACTGTGATTGATAACACAGCCTTCCTTCCAAAGCACCAAGTCAGTGAAGTGGTAGTTTTGACATTGTAGAATATTTAAAATTCAGTATATTAAATTAACCCAGTCCTTGTCATATCTAAGTTGCTGAAGTGCTAGGTGAAAATACTGTCAGCATTGTCATTACCTCTATATGCCTCAGTCTTTTACAGTGAACTAGCGAACAGTGTAGTGTTCTTATGACTTAGCTACTTGTTAATAGGCCTTACCTTGAATAGTTAGGTTTTTTTTTTTATGACTGTGGTAGAAAACCTGGTTTTTTGACATTAAGATTTATTTGGAAATGGGTTTCAAAGCATCTACTTAAGGAATGGATTCATAATGTATTTATATTTAACATTAGAAATGTAATTTAGCATTTGAAAGCCACTAAGAATACCTTGGCTTAACCAGGAAGGGTAACAAATCATTCTTTTTGTTATGTTAGGAATATGTTTTGAGGCAGTTTAAGATTTAAAATTAGTCTGACCAAATTACACTAAATTTGTTCCTGTAGTTCTGTTTGGATCACCATATAGTTTCTAGGCAAAGGGCAACTCACTGTTCTAAGTCTCAGTATCCTTCATCTATAAAATAGAGGCAATAAATTCTGCTCTGCCCAAGTCACAGAATTATTGTGAAGCTCAAACAGGATAAATGCAGAAACGCTGTGTAAGAGAAAATGTAACAATGCCAAAGTTCTAGGACTGCTAGATTAGCCTGTAGAAAATTTACCAACAATAAATCATATCCCACTGCCTTTTTTGCTACAAGGAAGTACTTTTTAATGGCCTAAAATTATTTTTTAAGTGTCAGTCCGGTAAAGCAAAAAGATGGAGAATGCAAGTATATAATGCATGCCAAAACCAAATGAAAGGAGACTAGATTTATTCTTAAATTTTCTGTTTGAACTATTTGATAGCCCGATAATTGAACATAGATAATGTATTTATTTATAGGCTCTACTTATAAATGGGAGATACATATATATACACACCAAAAAAACTTCAAAGGTTGCTGTGAAACTTGGACGTAATTCTAACACTTAAAGACTTTGAAGGCTATGAAAAGAAGAAAGGATATTCTTTTTTTTTTTTTTTTTTAAAGATTTTATTTATTTATTTGCCAGGGATTACAAGTAGGCAGAGAGGCAGACAGAGAGAGAGAGGAGGAAGCAGGCTCCCCGCCGAGCAGAGAGCCCTATGCGGGGCTCGATCCCAAGACCCTGGGATCATGACCCGAGCTGAAGGCAGAGGCTTTAACCCACTGAGCCACCCAGGCGCCCCGAAGAAAAGATATTCTTATGCCTAGTTAGAACTAAGTTTCCTCACTGACATTTTAAAACGAATCTGAATTGTTTATTCAGGAAAAAAGGGTACAATATTTAGTGAACATGAGCATACATAGGTTTCTTTTGTAGCTATATGTTTCTAGAAAAATATTTTAAGCCGCAGTATTAGAATTTGTGTACTTATAAAAATCTTAATTTTATAGTTATTTTCTATTCTAAATACAGAGCGTTTAAGTTTTTTTTTCACTTTAGGTTTTGCAAATGAAAGTATACATGTTGAAATATCAGATTATTCACATTAAGGACAAGAAGTGTTCAGATATGCAGAAGAATACGGAGAAAATCAAATGAACGCTATGCACTTAGCACTTGTTTCACACGTTAACATTTTCCATATTTTATAATTTTAATACATGACTTAAATAAAACATTACAGATTGAACTGACATCCCTGTGTACTTCCTGATCTAGTCCCTACTCCATACTTTCCCCAGAGGTAATCATTACCTTGAATTGAGTGTTTGTTTTTTGATTTTTTTTTTTTAATTCAGCGGTGGTTCTTGTTTTATATTTGTTCTATATTCTGTAGCCTAAATTTTTTATTATTGAGATATTTGGACATCTATACTCCCCTCATCAAATCTCATGACATTTAACCAATTTTAAGGCTTTTAAATCATTTTTTAACAAATATTGAATAAGTTGTTGGAGTATCAAGTTTCTCTTAATGTAAAGATGTGAAAAGCAAGGAACTGCTGATAGTATCTTAAAAGCTGAAATTATGTGTAAGATTCTTAAAAATGCATCCTTTCTTGATAGCCATTAAAGCCACCCTTCTTGCGACTTCTTCCCACCCTCCCCATTTCAATGGAAAGGTGCTTGGCATCTTTGTTTTCATCCCTTTAATTGGTGTTAGTGTTGTATAGGATTTTTTAGTGAAGGCATGTTACTTTTTATTAAACATTTCAAACATTTAAACAATAGAAGACTATAACTCCCGTCATTCAGCTTCATTTACCAACTTTTCTTGTTCCTCTACCCACTTTGCATCTCCCACATTAACACAAATTCCAAACATATTTCATCTTCAGACTTTCTGGTATGTTTTCCTTGCATTTCTGGTCATAGTCACTATTGTATAATAATGTCTGGGGTAGCCTCACTTGTCAGCATTACAATTTCTTCAGATCCTAGAAGCTTGCTACTAAAAATGCAGTCCCCAGATCAGCAGCAATTAGTATCACCTGGGAGCTTATTAGAAACTCAATCTCTGGCCCTGTCTCTGACCTGCTGAATACATTTTGACAAGATTGGCAGGTCAGATCCATTTGGACATTAAAGTTTGAGAAGCACTCTAGTAGAATATACTTTTTTCCAGTTTCATGAAATGTTTTTCTGAGTGAAAATTTGTTAGTAATTTTAAGTTACTCAGATAAGTACTGTTAATAACATGAAGGAATAACTAGAACTGAAAAGTACTCTATAATATATGTGTTATTGTTTCAAGTCTCATTTTAAATACAGACTTTTAGAATAGTCAAAAGAATTGTTTCACAACCTATTTCTGTTGACTGACCTGTAATTAGAATACAGATCCTTGGGTTCTCAGGCCCGTCCTCCAGTGTGTTTTACCAGATAAAGGAAATACAGTCCTGCTGTTTCTCAAAACTAATTTAGTTTTACAAGTCAAAAGGTAAACAGCTAATAGTAGAAGTCAGTATGATTTTTTTATTTAGTCCTAAACCTCAAATTTAGCTTGACAAGGAAAGAAATTCCATGTGAATTGATTTTAAACAATTAGAAATTAACAATCTTTTAAGTGCTGACTCAAAAGTATGGTATAATAAAGTTATCCCCATGGGTCATTTTAGTAAATAGGCAGCTTTTCTATTCACCAAATGCCTCTTCAATCCATTTCCTGACTACAACTAGATAGCAGTTTTGTAGGTGAAATACCTAAGCTTCGCTGAGTGATATTGCTGATACTCATAGTTAGAGCTGAGTACAGATTTAGTTTTGCCATAGCATGGCTTTAGGGACTCTTAACATACTCTTAGCATAGTTCTTAATGATTTTGTGGCTAGCAGTTTTCTCCAGTGTCCTGTCCCGCTGGATTTTTTTCCTGCTTTCCACCATTATTGCTGTCCCTAAACCTTGCTGCTTTAGCTGTCATTTATACTGTTTCTTTCTTCATTTTTCATCCATTCTCTTTTCTTCTTTGCAATTAAGTTTCTTGCTCATGTCACTTTTTGTTTTTATAACCATAACTGATTACATTATCCCTTTTTACTTCTGGTTAATGAACTGACAAATGATACTGTGTTCTATATAATCAGATGTTTCCCTGTTTTCGTCTGGTTCAGCTTAAAATCCTTTTGCCTTTATTTTTCTTTTTAAATTTTGGGATTGTAACAATTCCAGATGGTTCAAATAACTAGAAGTCTTTCAGAAACCTGTAGCATTCATGTATTTATCACTATGTTCAGTTCTAGTGGAGGGGAATCTGTCAAAGAATTGTGGTTAAAAGAGCTCCTTGAAGGAGACTTGTAAACTTCTAAAAGATAATTCTAATTCATTTAGTCATGATTCCAAGGAAGCAAAGCATACATGATCAAAGGAGTAATAATATTTTCTAAAGATGTAAGTGAAAGAGCTCCAGAGGGAAACAATAACATTACAATAGCTCTCTCTTCCCTGCCTTTGGAATTTTATAATGTGAGATACTGGGTGGTTTTTTGTTTTTGTTTGTTTTTTAATTCTGGATAAAGCATAGGCATGGATGCAAACTGTATTCAAGCCTCATTCTGCTACCTAGTATCTGTGAGACCTTTACAAGCCTTAACTTTCCCATCTGTAAAATGGAGATAACATGGGTCTCAAATATGCACTATGCAGATTTGTGTGAAATACAATGTGAAATCCCATTGATAGTTTTTCTTTTCCCTTGCTTGGGGAAGATTTTTGCATTCCATTTATGGGAGATTTTTTTTTCTTTCTTTGTAATTATTAGACCTCTTTTATTCAAAAGGCATTGGACACTTGCTACATGCATTGTAGGGAATTAAATAGAACCACGATATAGCTTTATAACACTTGGAAAAGGCAAACTTGTTCCAACATATTTGATAAAAGGGAATAATTTAAGCATTACATGAGTTTCACTCATCATGGGAAACATTGATAAAAACAAAAAACTGCACCCAGCTAAAGCAGCTGTATAGAACTATCTAGAAATTTAAAATGTGCTCATGTATACTCCTCAGACATCTGTTGTCTACCTCAGTTCTCCACATATATTAGGTGCCACAGTTAACACCAGATGTGATGTTAACTTTTGGTCTAGTTTCAGGTAACTTAACCAACACTTTACAATAATAACTAATAAGCTCTAACATCACTTCCCATACCGTCTTCCACAAAAGCAACTTAAGACCTTTTTCAAGATGAAGTCCTATTTATAGCAGTATTTATATTTTTAACCACTTAGCATATGTAAAACTGTGCTGCCATTTTTTACTATTTACTTTTATGTTCCTGATAAAGTTTTTGAATTGTGTCCCAACCCCATTTTTTATTTTGTGATTTTGCATAATGGGGAAGTTTCTGGAAATGTTTATGCTATGTTATAGTAGAACTGTCTACTTTCAAGGAGCTTCTAGTCTAATTCACATGACAAGACAATATATGGCAAAATACTGGACATGAGACATCAGGAAACAGGATTTGATGTTGGACATCACCATTTACTAATCATGGTAGCTAGAGCAAGGCCAGTTAGTTTTCTGAGCCCCTTTTCTCATCCATATCCTTTGTTATTTTTTAGTTCCTGTTATTTTTAGTTTCAGCCAAGATAATTTCTGCAAGCACTGTATAAAATATCAGCACCTGTAGAAATGATAGCTTTGGGAATGTCTGTAGTATATAAAAATTGCCTTTTGGGCCAGTTTTAAGGGGGGACAATTATAAAAATTTTTGAGCTAATGGAGGTATTTTTTAACCTCAGAGCCCATGCTCTTTTTACTTAATACCATGGTGAGTAGTAACAGAGTGTATATAAGTTACTTGTGGCTAATTTATTCCCTTACCACTTTTGTTTTTTTAAATAGTTGAATTTATCTTTAAAATTAATTACAGGAGAGCACCTTGAAGAGGTAGATTCTAGCTTTAAAGATGGTCAGTATAAAAAACCCAAGTGTGCTTTCAAATGAAATATTAACCCCTAAAACTATGACTTCTACCAACTAGAAATACAAATCAATTTTAAAAGGATTTTATACTTCATCTGGTAACATCTTTTAATCTCTTGAGAATTCATTTATTCTTTTATTCAACAAATACTACTGTTAACCATGTGCCACACCTTAAATGCTGTGAAATGGCACAAAAAACACAGTTCCTTTTTATCATGGGGCTTTCAGTCTGCTGTAAGTTAAGTAAACAAGCACTTAGATTGATATGTTTTATGGAGAAACTACTGGGTGCTATTATATCATACTTAACCTTTATCAGGTAAGGATTCTTGAAGATAGTTATACTTTAGAGCTGGGTTGGAGGGAGGAATGAGGAAGGGAACTGTTGACCAAAATAGTGTGTTTGAAAAATGAAGAGATACCCAAATCAAGATTATGGCACCCTAGAGAAACTAAAAGTTAACATGGCTAGGTTGTAGATTATGAAACACAGAAGCAGCAGAGAAAATGTGTCTTGATAGGAAAAGGTCAGATGATATGCCATGCTAAAGAATTTGGACTCTAAGATCAGTGGTTTTTAAACAATTACTGGTAACATGGATTTAAGAGAGGTAACATGGATGATATGACAACACTCACTGGTAAATTTATCCTGCTTATTAAAAAATATCCCTTCTAAATACGAAGTTTTTCTAATTCTAAAAAAAACACAAAATTTATTTAAACCTGTTCATCTAAGACTCAAAATTCAATATTAAATTATTTTAAAGAATACAAAGTTAAGACTTCCAGAATTTTTTTGTCAAATGCCTTTAAAAGGAAGACAATGACTCTAATGCATTATCCTGACAATCTAAACCCCATGACCATGCTTCTCTAATTATATAAGGATTAGACAAAGCCATGGAATGCCGTGTGTTTTTGAATTGTTTTCTTAATGGTAATTAAAACTATTTTCCTATTAAAACCAACATGGATATATCATTGGAAGAATGCAAAACATAAAGCCTGTGAGTTACAACATAAGACTTAAAATGAAATTTCAAAGCCATTTTAGCCACCATGCTTTAAGGACCATTTTAGACTGTGATAACCCAGGAATAATGGTTCACATTCCTATGCTGTTCAGGCTGCTGTTTCGCTTTAGAATTCTGAGAATCCTTACTTAAGTAATACAGAAATTTTTTTTTTAATCTGAAATGTCAATTTTGTTGAGTCAAAAGAGTTGGTGTATATAAGCAAATATCCCTTTTAAAAACATTTTAACCATTAAAAAGGAAGTCTCTTAAATGTTATTTGCTAATAAGATAGAAAAGATAGACTATGTTAACTGTGATTTATCTTTTAGTTCAAGTACAACTATATTGGCAACATACTGAGTTTAAAACCACACTTAAAACCAGTTTAATGATTGAAAATTCAACATACTTTTCTTTACACCTGTGGTCTCTAAATTTGCTACCTATCTTGGCTTTTCATTTTGTATACAAAAGCCATATGTAATTGAGTTTAGTGAAAATTATTTGAAGTCAAGAAAACAAGATATCTTTGGGACTATTTAACTTCGTAATAGATAAACAGAATGTCCAAAAATACTTGTGCTAGCGTTTGCTTTCTTTCTGATCACTGAGTTATCATACTTAACTTAGACTCCATAGAGGTTCCTTAACCAATATATTCTCTCTCAAGTATATTCTCTTTTGGTGTCTATGTTTTTATTAACCATCCTTAACTGGGATGATGTATATAGTTGATATCCAGGCCAAATTCTAGTTTAGGAACTCCAAAACACTCACATTTTTGACACCTACTTTAAATGAATTGTTCTTGAACAGATGTAATTTAGGTGTAAATAAGTTTAATACTGCTTCATCTAAGGAGATCAAAAAATTCTCATTCGTTCTTTAATATATTTACTGCATAAATTTCAGACCATCTTGGCCTAATAAGTATAAAATAACTGGCAAAATCCATCCAAATTTTGTTTTCATTTACTATGTATTTTTATTAAATTCTAAATCTGAGCCTGATATATGCAAGGATTATATACTAGTACACAAGAATTTTTTTCAATAGTAGAATATTGTCTTCTGAGGGGGTTGGAGAGCTGAAGTACATGGTTCCTTCCTTATAGAATCATTGAAGCAAATGCTAGGAAATCATTTAGCTTATAAAGACACAGATGAAGCAAAGTCATGTATCATGTAATGATTTCTAAAAGAACACAAACGGTTAGGTGTGTCCTTTCCCTCCTTTATTGCATGGAGATCTGAAATCAGGATGAACCCTTTTCTTGTCTTTTCTTTCTTCAAGGGAAGGGAGAAAGTATGTATTCTTTAAGAACCTAATTTGCTGGATAAAGACATGATCAGAGTCAACCAGGGACCTTATTTAACTTTGTTAGATTCACAGTGCCAAAAGAAAACAAATTCCTTTAATTTGTCTATACAACTATAACTAAAAGCAAATTATCCATGTGGTAGCTCTTCAGTCAAAGAGAGATGAAGAAAAGACCTTTACCGAATCTATCCGTCTTGGTCACTTACCTCTTATCCCTGACACAATTTTACATTACTTAACATTTTTTCTGTCCTTTGGATGTAAATCTTGTACATTTTTATCATAAGATCTAAATGGATGTTTGCACTAGAGAGCCAGAACTTTCTCTCAGCTGCCCTCCATCTTCTCTCCCAAAGGATGAGCATGACAACATCTGTTTTGCTTTTCATATAATGGGGAATTTTAGGAAATAACAAACATGTTGGAGCAGTGGTGACAGATAACACAAATCTGATGTCCAGTAGGTCTGATTTAGTTCTGGTCCTGTAGTAAATACTAGCTAGAATTTAAAAAATATTTTCTAGTAATACTTAATATATGCTGTACCTTATATGCATTTGTACATCTAATTCCTGTGGTAACAGTGTGAAGCAATTATTTCCATATTAGAGAAAATGAGGATTAGTCAATGTTACTATCAAAGTCACATAGTAAATGGCAAAGCCTGAGCTCATGTTTTAAAAACTAATACACTATCATCTCAGCCCAGAAACCATTAGCGATTGTACTTTATCATATGCCTTCATAAATACGAATGTTTTAACACATTTACTTTTAAGCCTGTCTTATTGCCCTGCCTACCTTGGGCTCTAAGGTTCAGAGCTATGTAATGGGGCAAATAAACACAAAACTAGGCACACTTTTCAGTGGGAGTGTTTTAATCGGGGTCCAGGTGATGGTATTCTTTGCTATTGAGTCTTTAAGCTGGCTATTTCTATTTTTATTCACATCACTATCATGAGGCCTCAAGTCCTGTGAGTTTCTCAAAATACTGGCCTCCATTTCTACCAGGGACCTTATCTGGGACTGGCTTCAAAGTCTATTGGTCAGACCTTTGTTTTCTAGGGCCTCAGCCTATACTAGTATATAAAACAGGCCTGTGATTGCTTCATTTAGCTTCCAACAACTTCTTTGAACTTCAGAATCTTGATAATACCTAATTAAGAATTGCTCTGTGTGAGTGCCATACAAAGCATTTTATATAATTTCCAGTCACAGAATCTATATAAAGTGGTAAAGCTGAAATCTACCTTAGAAAGTCTGTCTCTAGAACCTGGACTCAATCTGTTGTACTTATTTGAGACATTTTTTAAATATTTGAGTCGGCTAAGTCCATTCCTCGAACACTGCCCAAAGTGTAAGTTCCACTGTATATTCATCCTCATACTTTTCTGTGCTTTCTCTTTTCACTGGGCTGTAGAAACCTTATTCCTCACTCCATGGTCAACAAATCCCTTAGAGAGTTCATATAATGTCTTTTCCACTTCCTTAATTAAAACCTGGTTCTTCTCATTTTACATGTATCCCACAGGGTCAGAAGGTAGGGCTCTTTTTTTTCAACTACTGCTTCTATCTTCTACTTTCAAGTAAACATTACCATTCCATTGAAACTTTTGCATCTCACTATACTTTCCGCCCATTTCCATCTCTACAATGTAGCAACCTGTTCACTCCCTTACATTCATTGAAGACATTTGCATTTGGCTTTTTTCTAATCACCCAAGTGCCAACAATGTCCTGATTGATTTCCTGTCCATGTTTATAGCTTAGGGAATCTATTCTCATTAGAGTTTCTTGCTTTCCTAAACTCTAGTGACCCAGACCACAACACTTCAGCCAACTCTTCAAAGGCACACTCTCTGATCTTTGAGTCTTCCAGAACTACTTTACCTCTGAAAATATGAACTTTGACAAATACCTTGGGAACTCTTGTCGTTTTAAAAATCTGTTTCGGGGCACCTGGGTGGCTCAGTGGGTTAAGCCTCTGCCTTCGGCTCAGGTCATGATCTCAGGGTCCTGGGATTAAGCCCCAAATTGGGCTCTCTGCTCTCAGCAGGGAGGCTGCTTCCCCCTCTCTCTCTGCCTGCCTCTCTGCCTACTTGTGATCTCTCTGTCAAATAAATAAAATAAAATCTTAAAAAAGAAAACTGCTGTTTCCCTATGCTTAAAACAGTATTTGGCACATACTAAGTGTTTAATAATTACCTTTTGGATCCACAAATTAAAATGTTTGGCTTTTTAAAGATTTTATTTATTTGAGGGAGAGAGAGAGGAAGAGAGAATCTCAAGCAGACTCTGTGCTGAGCACAGAGGTCAATGCAGGACTCGATCCCATGACCCTGAGATCACGACATGAGCTGAAGTCAAGAGTCAGATGCTTAACCGACTGAGCCACCCAGGTGCCCCAGCAAATTACAACTTTAATTTCATGATCCCAATATATGAGACTTTTGGAAACATCCTGTCTCTCTTGATTCTTCCAGTTTTTATACCTCATCTGAACTACCTTACTACAACCTTCATTTCTCTTATACTTATCTATTTATGCCATACCTGCCCAGCAAATCTCAAGTTAGATTAATATCAAAATCTAAATCCTTTGTTCTATTTACTGAGTATAGTTGACCAAAATCATAAACTTTTAAATATTAGTTCAACCCATCTGAGTCCTTTGCAACATTGTTTGATCTTTAAAATGAAAGATTAAGGTCAGTTCTCTTTTTCTATTGCCTATAGCCTACATATATTTATTTCCAACTTTGCCTCTACCAAATATTGAGGATCACTAAACACAACTTCACTATACCACACTAAATGTTACACATTTGTCCTGTTGTAATGTTCTAAATTTCCTCTTTTCTAGCCTAGTCCTTTTTTTTTTTTTTTTTTTTTTTTAAGTAATCTCTATCCCCAATGTGGGGCTCAAACACACAATCCTGAGATCAAGAATACACTACTGACAACCAGCCAGACACCCTGACTTGTATTTATTCTTAAAATGGAATTGTGTTACTGGGATTTTTTACCTGATTTCTCAGCCTAGACTTGGTAATTTGCCTCCCTGAACCAAGTGTTTATCTGTATCATTGCACATGCCAAATTTGTTCTATTCAAGCAAATATTACAAAAATGACCCACAGTCTAGCGAAGAAAACACCCACATTGCCATGATTATAGTAGAGATGTATATATAACTGTGCTATGAGAACACATGGAAAGGATAAATTAATAGCACAAGGGACATGACATTTGACTAGAGAACTGAAGGATAAGTAACCATTTGCCAGAAGGAGAAATGGATAAAGAAGGCATCCTAGGTATGGTGAAAGATTTAGACAGAGAAACAGAGGAATGGAAAGACATATTTTTAGCTCATATGATAGCACAGTATTGATGAAATGTAGTATGGAAGATGAGGAGTGGTGAGAGATAAGTCTAGAAAAGTTGGTTAGTTTCCTTTTATACTGAGAATTTTTGTCTTCTTTATAGATAAAAATTGTGAATATTTAAATTGGGGCTCTGTGGCCTCAGGAACCTCCATCATCAGCTGTCCTGTGAAGTTACTTTATCCACAGAAAACCCTAGGAGACCTCCAGCCCATGCCTCCCCTAAACTTCAGCTGTACTTGTAAAACCCCCTCTGTATGGAGAGCAACAGGACCTGCTAGCTCATACTCGGTTCAGCTTCAGCTGTCCTGTCAGTATGCCCCCTGCATGGAGAGCACAGGGACTATCCCAACCTGTGCCCACTTCAGCTCCAGCTATTCCACCAGGGAGACCCCAACACAGAGTACTCTAGGACTCCCAGCCTATGCAGCTACATCTCCAGCTAGCCAGCCAAACTCACTACGCACACAGTCTACTCAAGGGATGAAAACACACAAGATCATTCCTTCAAGTTTAAGAGAGGTAACTCTTCCACCTAATTTACAGAATCAAACACAAATTCAAGCAAAATGGGGAAACAGAAATATGCTCCAAGTGAAAGAAAGAAAAGAACTCAGGAAAAAAAAAAAAAAAAAAAAAGAAACCAAAACATGCAATCTACCTGATAATGAGTTCAAAGTAATGGTCATGAAGCTGCTCACCAGACTGGAAAGAAAAGTGGATGAACTCAATGAGAACCTCAACAAAAAGATAGAAAATAAAAAATAAAGCCAAAAACTATCAGAATTGAAGAATACAATAACCAGAATGAAAAATACACTAGAGGGAATTTACAGTAGACGAGGGAATGTGGAAAAAATGGATCAATGATCTAGAAAACAAGGTAATGGAAAGCATCCAATCTGAACAGCAAAAAGAAAAGAATTTTTAAAATGAGGATAAAATAAGGGATCTCTTGGACAACATCAAGCAAACATTCACATTATAGAGATCCCAGAAGGAGAAAAGAGAAAGGGGCAGAAAACTTAACTAGAAGAAATACTAAACACTTCCCTAATCTGTGGAAAGAAACAGATATCTAGGTTCAGGAATCACAGAGAGCTTCAAACATGAACCTAACAAGGTCCACACACCATGTAATATTTAAAATGTCAAAGATTAAAGAGAGAGTTTTTAAAGCAACAAGAGAGAAGCAACTAGTTACATACAAGGGAAATCCAATTAGGCGATCAGCTGATCTTTCAACAGAAACTGCAGCCCAGCATCCCTAAAGTGCTGCAAGAAAAAAAAAAAAAAAAAGAAACAAAGAAAAGCAAAAATAGTCTACCTGGTAAAGTTATTCAGAATTAAAGATGAGTTAAAGAGTTTCCCAGATCAAAAAAAAAAAAAAAAAGACTTTATCATCACTAAACCAACATTGTGAGAAATGCTTAAAGGACTTATTCTTTTTTTTTTTTTTTTTAAGATTTTATTTATTTATTTGAGAGAGAATGAGTGAGAAGAGCATGAGAGAGGAGAAGGTCAGGGGGAGAAGCAGACTCCCCAAGGAGCTGGGAGCCTGATGTGGGACTCAATCCTGGAAGTCTGGGATCATGACCTGAGCCGAAGGCAGCTGCTCAACCAACTGAGCCACCCAGGCGCCCAGCTTAAGGGACTTCTTAAAGTGGAAAAGAAATGCTGTAATTACAAGCACGAAAATTAGGAAAGGAAAAAATGTCATGAGTAAAAGCAAACACACAGGAAAGGTAGTGTAGCAATCACTTATAAAGCTATTATGCAGGTTAAAAAAATGTAGTAAAATTAATTTTATCTAAAAAATTAGTTAAGGGGACTCAAAAATAAAAAGATGTAAAATATGACAATACATACATAAAATGTGGAGGGGAAGATAAAAAAGAAATCCTTTTAGAATGTGTTTGAAATTCAGAGACCGTCAACTTAATACAGACAGCTATATACTTAGGATGTCATATATGAAGCTAATGGTGACCACAATCCAAAAACCTATAATAGATACACAAACAATAGAGAGAAAGGAATCCAAGTCTAACACTAAAAAAGAAAGAAAGAAAGAAATGCCATTAAATGACATTTAATGAGAAGAGCACAAGAAAGGAATAGAAATACAAAACAACAACAACAACAAAAGCAGAAAATAATGACAAAAATGGAAGTAAGTACATATCTTTCAATAATTACTTTAAATGTATATGGTCTAAATGTTCCAATCAAAATATGTAGGGTGATAGACTGGATAAAAAACAAAACAAAACAAAACAAAAACAAAACCCATTTATATGCTCCCTGTAAGAAAATTACTTCAGACCTAAAGATACATGCAGACTGATAGGTCATTTGCCAATATCTTCTCTCATTCTGTCAGTTGTCTTTGGCTTTGTAGACTATTTCCTTTTGCTGTGCAAAAGCTTTTTATCCTGATGGAGTCTCAATAGTGCATTTTTGCTTTTGTTTCCCTTGCCTTTGGAGACATGTCTAGCAAGAGGTTGCTGCCTGTGTTCTCCTCTAAGATTTTGATGGATTCCTGTCTCACATTTAGGTCTTTCATCCATTTTGAGTCTATCTTTTGTATGATGTAAGGAAATGGTCCAGTTTCATTCTTCTGCATGTGGCTATCCAATTTTCCCAGCACCAGTTATTGAAGAGACTATGTTTTTTCCATTGGACATTCTTTCCTGCTTTGTTGAAGATTAGTTGACCATAGAGTTGAGGGTCCATTTCTGGGTTCCCTATTCTGTTCCATTGAACTATGTGTCTGTTTGTATGCCAGTACCATACTGTCTTGATGATGACAGCTTTGTAATAGAGCTTGAAGTCTGGAACTGTGATGCCACCAGGTCAGATAATGGGCTAGTATCCAAAATCTATAAAGAACTTATCAAACTCAACACCCAAAGAACAACTAATCTAATCAAGAAATAGGAAGAAAATAAACAGACATTTCTCCAAAGAAGACATACAAATGGCCAACAGACACATGAAAAAATGCTTTGCATCCCTTGGCCTCAGGGAAACATACAATGAGATACCATCTCACACCAGTCAGAATAGCTAAAATTAACAAGTCAGGAAATGACAGATGCTGGTGAGGATACAGAGAAAAGGGAACCCTCTCACACTGTTGGTGGAAATGCAAGCTGGTGCAGCCACTCTGGAAACGGCATGGAAGTTCCTCAAAAAGTTAGAAATAGAGCTACTCTAGGACCCAGCATTTGCACTACTGGGTATTTACACAAAAGATAGAAATGTAGTAATATGAAGGGGCACCTACACCCCAATGTTTATAGCAGCAATGTCCACAATAGCCACACTATGGATAGAGCCCAGATGTCCATCAACATGAATAGACAAAGAAGATGTGATATTTATATACGATAGAATATTACTAGCCATCAAAAAAAAAAATCTTGTCATTTGCAATGATATGATAGAACTAGAATGTATTATGCTAAGTGAAATAAGTCAGTCAGAAAAAGGCAATTATAGTATTTCACTCATATGTGGAATTTAAGAAACAAAACAGAGGGCCATAGGGTAAGAGAGGGAAAAGTAAAATCAGAGAGGGTGACCAACCAGAAAAGACTCTTAATCATAGGAAACAAACTGAAGGTTGCTGGAGGGAGGTAGGGGATTGGAATAACTGGGTAATGGGTACATGATATAATGAGCACTGTGCATTATATAAGACTGATGAATCACTGACCTCCACCTCTGAAACCAATAATACATTATATGTTAATTAATTGAATTTGAAAAAAAAAAAAAGACACGTACAAACTGAAACTGAAGAGACAGAAAAAGATAGTCCATGTAAACAGAAACAAACAAAAAAAGCCAGAGTTACTTGTGTCAGACAAAATACTTGTGTCAGATAAAATAGACTTTAAAACAAAGACAAGAGACAAAGAATGGCACTACAAAATGATAAAGGGATCACTGCAACAAGATAAAACAACTATATATATGTATGCACCCAGCACTGAAGCACCCAAATACATAAAGCAAATTTAATAGGTAAGTGGAGAAGTGGAGAATAGTATTAATAGTATTAACACCCCATTTATATCAATGGATAAATCATCCAGGCAAAAAATCAATAAGGAAATAGTATCTTTGAATGATGCACTGGACAAGTGGATCTAACAGAAATATACAGAACATTCCATCCAAAAACAACAGAATACATGTTATTATCAAGTGTAAATGGAACATTCTCCAGGATAGATCACATGTTAAGCCACACTGCAAACAAAATCTCAACAAATTTAAGATAGAAACCATTTCAAGTATCTTTTTGACCACAATGATACAAACCTAGAAATCAATTATAAGGAAGAAAAAAAAAACTGGAAAAAACACACAACATGCTAAACAATATTCTGCTAAACAACCAGTGGATCAAGCAACAAATCAAAGAAAAACAAAAAAAGTACATGGGAGACAAATGAAAAGGAAGCACAAAGGTCCAAAATCTTGGAACCCAGCAAAATCAGTTCTAAGAGGGAAATTTATAGCAATACAGTCCTATCTCAAGAAACAAGAAAAATCGTGATAAAAGAAACTAATATTACTCTTAAAGAAACTAGAAAAAGAAAACAAAGACAACCCAAAGTTAATATAAAGAAGGAAATAGTGAATATTAGGGCAGAAATAAATGATGTAGAGAATAAAAAAACATAAAAGATTAATGAAGCCGAGATCTGGTTCTCTGGGGAGGAGTTGGGGGTGGGGGGAAGGTTGATAAAACTTTAGCCAGACATATCGTAGCCAGAAAAAAAAAAAAAGAACATAAATAAATAAAATCAGAAAGGAAAGAGGAGAAATAAAAATCAACACCACAGAAATACAAAGGAGTGTAAGACATTACTATGAAAAATTATATGCTGACTAATTGGACAACCTAGAAGAAATGGATAAATTTCTAGGAACATACAAGTCTCCAAAACTGAACCAAGAAGAAACAGAAAATTGAGCAGAATGATTACTAACAACAGAATTGAATCAGTAAAAAATAATCCACAAAAAACAAAATTCTAGGACCAGGTGGCTTCACAAGTGAATTCTGACAAATATCTAAAGAAGAGTTAAGACTTACTCTCATCAAAGTATTCAAACAATCAAAACAAAACAAAACAAAAAGTCAAAAAACTGAAGAGGAAGGAAAATTTCCATATATATATTCTACAAGGACAGAATTACCCTAATACCAAACCCAGAGGAAGACACTACAAAAAAAGAAAATTACAGGCCACTATCCCTGATAAACAGATTCTGAGATCTGCAACAAAATATAAACAAACCAAATTCAACAATACATTAAAAGATCATTCAGCACAACCAAGTGGGATTTATTCTGAAGATGTGAGGACAGTTCAATAATTGCACATCAATCAACAGAACACATTAAACAAAATGAAGTATCAAAAATGAGATGATCATCTCAATAGATGCAGAAAAAGCATTTCAAAGATCAGGAACAAGACAAGGATGTCCACTCTCACCACGTTTATTCTACATAGTACTAGAAGTCCTAGTCACAACAGTCAGAAAAGAAAAATAAATATCATTAAACTTGACAAGGAAAAAGTAAAACTGTCACCATATGCAGATGACATGATAATATACATAGAAAGCCCCAAAGACTGCATCAAAAAACTTGATAGAATAATTAAATTCTGTACATTTGCCAGATATAAAATTAATATTCAGAAATGTTTTTCTATACACTAACAACAAAGTAGCATAAGGAAAAACTCAGAAAACAATCTCATTTACAATTGCACTGAGAAGAATAAAATATCTAGGAATAAACTTAACCAAGAAGGTGAGAGACCTGTATTCTGAAAACTATAAAACACTGATGAAAGAAATTGAAAACACTAACAAATGGAAGGATATACCATGCTCTTGGAAGTATTCATATTATTAAAATGTACACATCACCCAAAGCAATCTACAGATTCAATGCAATCCCATTCAAAATACCAACAGCATTTTTTTAAAAAAAGATTATTTATTTATTTATTTGAGAGAGAGAGAGAGAGAGAGACAGCAAGCGAGGGAACACAAGCAGGGGAGTGGGAGAGGGAGAAGCAGGCCTCCCACTTAGCAGGGAGCCCAATACAGCCTGATCCCAGGACTCCAGGATCATGACCTGAGCTGAAGGCAGTTGCTTAACCAACTGAGCCATCCAGGTGCCCTGCCAGCAGCATTTTTTTAAAGAGAGAGAGAGAGCCTATGCATAGGGGGGAGGGGCAGAGGGAGAGAGAAAGAATCCCAAGCAGGCTCCATGCCCTTGTGGAGCCCAATGTCCTGAAATCACGACCTGAGCTAAAATCATGAGTTGGCCACCCAAGTGACTGAGCCATCCAGGAACCACCCCAATGGCATCTTTGCACAAAACCAGAAAAATTAACCCTAAAATTTGTATGGAACCACAAAAGACTTCAAATAGCCAAAGTAATCTTGAAAAGAAAAAAGCTGGTATCACAATTTCAGAATTCAAGATATGCTACAAAGCTATAGGAATCAAAACAGTGTGATACACAAAAACAGACACATAGATCAATAGAAAAGAATGGAGAGCTCAAAAAACTGATGCATATATTGTCAGTTACAACAAATGAGGCAAGAATATACAATGGGTAAAAGACAGTCTTTTGAACAAATAGTGCTGGAAAAACTGGACAGCAACATGAAAAGAATGAAACTGGACCACTTACACCATCACAAAAATAAACTCAAAATGGATTAAAGACTAAATGTGAAAACCGAAACCATAAAATTCCTAAGGGAAAATACAGATAGCAATCTCTCTGACATCAGCCTTAGCAACAATTTTCTAGATGTCTTCCTTAGGCAATGGAAATAAAAACTAAAACTTTTAAGACTATGCCAAAATAAAAAGCTTTGATTACTAAAGGAAACCATCAACAAAATGAAAAGGCCCCCTGATGAATGCAGAAGATATCTGTAAATGATATATGGATTAATATCCAAAATGTATAAAGAACTCCTACAACTCAAACAAACAAACAAAAAAACAAAAAAACCAACCAAATAATTCAATTGAGGAAAAAGGCAGAGACATGAATAGACATTTTTCACATAAAAAGATGTCGACATCACTAATCATCAGGGAAATGCAAATCAAAACCACAATGAGATATCATCTTATACCTGTCAGAATGGCTAGTATCAAAAAGACAAGAAATAACAAGTGTTGGTGAAGATGTGGAGAGAAAAGAATCCTCATGCATTGCTGGTGGGAATGAAAACTGGTGCAGGCACTATGGAAAACAGTATGGAGGTGTCCCCGAAAAACAAACATAGAAAAATATGATCCAGTAATTCTGCTACTGGATATTTAATCAAAGGACATACATATACTTTTGAGAAAAGATATATGCACCCCTATGTTTAGTGCAGCATGATTTATACTATAATAATATTGAAGGAACACAAGTATCCACAGAGAGATGAATGAATAAAGGAGATAAACACACACACACTGGAATATTTCTCAGATATATAAAAAAGAATGAGATCTTGCCATTTGCGTCAACATGGGTGGACCTAGAGGGTATTATGCTAAGTGAAATGAGTCATACAGAGAAAGTCAAATACCGTATGTTTTTATTTTTATATGGAATCTAATAACAAAAAAGGAATAAATAAAAAATGCAGGAACAGATAAATACAGAGAACTGATGGTGCCAGAGAAGGGGATGGGCAAAATAGGTGACAGAAGTGGGAAATAGTGGGTTCTGGTCATGGAATGAGGAAGTCATGGAGATATAAATACAGCACAGGGAATATAGTATTGTAATAGCGTCATATGGTGACAAACAGTACCACAAGTGGTGAGACTATCATAACATACAGAGCTGTAGAATCACTGTGTTGTATATCTAAAACTGATATAATATTATGTGTCAACTATATTTCAATAAATTATTTTTTAAATTAAAAATAATTTCCAAAGGGGCTCTATGTGGTTAATTTGTTTTAAAAAATTAAAAATAGAAAAGCAAAAGAAAAACACGGGTATATGTATCAAAAAGTTCAGGTTAAAAGGTTATTATGGAATTTGATGTACTGGACATCACACTGTGATGGTAAATAGGTTAAAAAATTATCTATATATATAAAAAAAATGAACCAGAATAGTGGGAATGAATTAAAAATAAAAGTTTTATCTATTAAGTGGTGGTGGTTGTTCTCTTGTTGTCTCTCCCCCCCCTTCCGGTTGGCTTTCTGGGGGAGGGCCCTGCCACATGGGTTTTCAGGCAGTGTTCCCTAAGTCCTCCCACACCCCTCAAGGGGGTGGGCTCTGAGGAAACCAGTTTTTCAGGCTTTTGTTCTCTGGAGGTTTTTATGTTTGTTTGTTTGTTCTCGCCTTGACAGCTTTTGATGGTTTTTGGAGGTTTAGAGGAAAGCAAACTGCACCCAGACCTCCCTCTCAGAGAGAAGCCTCAGTCTATTCCCCTCTGGGTGCTGCAGAGCACATAAGTTCCCCCCAGCCGCTGGCAGAGCACGTTCCATGTCGCTGTCCCTGCCCACTGGCATCTTCTACCCCTGTAGAGATCCAGATGTGTATAATTCTAATCTCATGCTGATTTCATGGGTGATCGGGGTTCTTTGGTAGGTAATCAGCTCACTTTAGGGTACAGGTTGAAATGGCACCTCCTCCTACTTCCCCACCATCTTGTCCTAGCTATGTGGTTAGATTTGTATTAGATACTGGTAGGAAGGATGGGGACAGATTGCAGTGAAGAGAGCCTGGAGTAATCGAGATAAGTTGGGAAAACTCTTGGAACAGTATAGGCCAAAGATCATGCTGTGAACTTAGGCAGTGGAAATGGAAAGAATTTGGAACAATTTTCAGAGATAGGTTGGGGAACCAATTAAATGAAAGGATGTGAAGGAAAAGGAGGAGTTAATAATCAGAGTGTTATGCTATTATTTATATTAACAAAGTAGGAAAAGAATTAGCTCTTGTAGTGTATGGTTTTATACCATCAGTTAAAAGAACTGTCAAAATACCCATTTAGGTTGTAAAAGCATATATGAAGCACAGAAAAGAGGTAGGAGTTGAGATAATATCCCGGAAGTCTTTTGGCCATACACTTTACGTAACAGTTTAAGCAATAAGAGTGGATAAGATCATCTATAGAGAGTTGGAAGAGATTTTTATTTTTATCTGTTCTATTGGTCCTCTGTCTAAATAAATTGTGTCCCATTAAGAGCTGAAATTGAGTCAAATTTCATAGGCTTCTAAGAGCCCTGCAGAAGAAAATAGTATGAGTATTTGCTCAAGAACTTTTCCCCTCTCTTTGCTCTCTTTCCTTTGAAGGATTTGTCTTTCTTTGCTTATGCAATCTCTCTTCAATTTAGCACAGAGAGTAATTTGGAAAGTAATTTCTGGCAAGGTGTATAATGTAATGAAATTCCACCACAGGGAAAAATTTGAATGCTCCGTGGAACTTACTATATAACGTCAGACACAGTTTCACCCTAGAGGCTTTTCAAGAACATAGAAAAGTTACTATTTTGGGGGGGGGGGTAGTAATGTTAATGCTGCTTTGTTACTTCTATTGTTTGGCTTTGAAACTTAAATCCTAATCAGAAAGGCCACAAAATACAAACAGGTCTATGTACTATGTGGTTTGTACCAAGTATATGAAAAAGGGGTTAGACTACCAGTGTTTACTCTGTAGTGATATAAATTACTTTCAGATCATATCATAGAGAACTTATACAATTCTATATCTACACCTACATTCTAGGGAGATAGGCTAAATCTATATTTGTTGATACTTAAAATTCTATTCATTAAGATTTGTCATTTTTTGGGTGGCTCAGTGGGTTAAAGCCTCTGCCTTCGGCTCAGGTCATGATCCCAGAGTCCTGGGATCGAGACCCACATCAGACTCTCTGTTCAGCAGGGAGCCTGCTTCCTCCTCTCTCTGCCTGCTTCTCTGTCTACTTGTGATCTCTGTCAAATAAATAAATAAAATCTTTAAAAAAAAAGATTTGTCATATTTTTCTTTGTATTTTCCTTTTATCTGGTTTAGTGGGGTTTTTGCCTTCTTTCATTTTTTTCCTCACACTCTCCTTGTTCCCTTAAAATCTCAGAGTTAAATAAGCAATTTTCTAAGATGTCCTTGTCAGGAGACATTATGGAAATTATTTGAATATCATTGCTAAGCCAGGTGAGCCATTTAAAAATGTAAATAATTTGCAATACCATGAATCTAGCTGATGAAGAGCAAGCTTAATGCTGATTGATTTATTAGAATCTTTTCCTGATTAGTAATTACTTCAAAATGTCTTTTCTATGGTTCAGTTTATCATTTTTGTGCCAGTTCTTAATACATATCTGTATAACTGTCAAGTTTGTAATAAGCATTTCATATCATTAGTTACTCCGTAGTATTCAAACCAGTAAGAAGGGCTAGTAAATGTATATTTCTTACAGTTATTGACAAATTGTAGTACTTAGTTGATATTATTAGTGATCTGATTTATAAAATGTTTGGAAACTTTGGAGTTGTCCTACTCAGCATTTTGTTTTTCCCAGGGTATTATATTTTAAAATATATATTATGACGTCAAAACAGCATTCAGATTACAGACCCTCAGGTTTTCATTCAATCTTTAAAACTACTTTAAAGGAAAAGATATAATCATGACCTTGAGGCATTTTCAACATGAGCTTTATCTGAAATTCACAAACATGATTATAATTTCAAGAAGTGCTGTCTTAAAGTTGTCTTATTGCTATAATGAAGCTGCTAGAAAAGTTCATTTATTCTTAAGTTAAATCTCAGGAAATCTATTTTATCATAGGAAATCACTCAGTGCTAAAATCCTACTTTAACTCTGGGGTTCAGATTTATTCATATAACTCTTGGGGAATGCCTATCAGTCAATCACAGAAGTTTTATTGTCTATTATATTTATGTCTTAATATAAATTTCATTTTAACATTCTCTGAGGGTAAGTACTTGGAGTATTGCTTTTATCATATGTGTATCTTCATTTACTTAACTGTGGATACATCAGGAAGTCTGCCATATCCTACATATCACCATTTTAGTTGTGTAGTGATAACAAAAAAGATTTGAACACAATACATATTAACTCAAAAATCTATGATTATGGATGATTTTCAGCCATTTATTTAACAATGGTGAGAGATAATATTAGGTTCAGTATAAAAATGTTTTCCAGTTTGGAATTAACTTGACTGTGAAGTTACTTTGGCAGTTGTGATTATTATAACAGTTGTGATTATTATAACAACCATGATATACTGATGCCAAGTCTAATACTTGATATATCCATGAAAATGTTAGGAGAAATCACTTACTAAAATAAGAACAAATGCATATCTCTTTTAAAACTGTTCACCAGTAGCTCAAAATCTTATATACTGTTTGTCTCCAAAAAAATATCCTTTTGTGAACACAGTCTCTTCATTTCTATTAATTTCTCAAATGGAAACTACTTTAAAAAAGCATAATTTAATAAACAATTTGTGTGCTGGTACCTATTAATTTTAAAGTACTTTTCTTTTCTTCTTCTTTTTTTAAAAATTTATTTGATAGAGACACAGTGAGAGAGGGAACGCAAGCAGAGGGAGTAGGAGAGGAAGAAGCAGGCTTCCCGCTGAGCAGGGAGCCCAATGTGGGGCTCGATCCCAGGACCCTGGGATCATGACCTGAGCTGAAGGTAGACGTTTAACGACTGAGCCACCGAGATGCCCTAAAGTACTTTTCTTAAACGGAGGAATCTAATGTTTCAAAAGTCAGAAGATATACACCAAAATATTGAAAATAAAATAGGATTTCTGTTTGTTCATCTAACTTTTTTTTTTAACCTAGAGGCACGTGCCAGTTCTTTTGTCAAATTCTAAACCTTTCCTTATGAAGTATAGTTTAGTTCCATTACATTTATATTTGATGTAGCAAAAATCTGTGAGGCCTAAAAAGACTACTGAAATAACAGAATTTAAAATAAACATATAATTTCTAAGATCAGTGGGGAAGAAAGGACAAACTGGAAGGATTTTTTTTTTTTAAGATTTTATTTATTTATTTGACAGAGAGAGACACAGTGAGAGAGGGAATACAAGCAAGGGGAGTGGGAGAAGGAAAAGCAAGCTTCCTACAGAGCAATGAGCCCAATGTGGGGCTCGATCCCAGGACTCTGGGATCATGACCTGAGCTGAAGGCAGACACCTAATGACTGAGCCACCCAGGTGCCCTCAAACTGGAAGGATTTTAACTAAAAATGGCCTTGTAGATAATTGTATTAAACAAAAATCTCTTTTTTCTTCCAGCTGATTAAATAAGATATAGTTCAAAAATGATTAATTGAACTTAAAAGTAAATAAATACTTCCAAATGAAAAATTTATTTATTTAGACTTTTAATTTTATACTGAAGTTATTTATATAAACTAAAGACTTTGTGACCTCTATTTTACCACATTTATTTAATTCAATATTTTTTTCCATCTAGAAAATGTTTATTCTATCATAAAAAAATTCTTAGATTTTTTAAAAAGAAGTTTATTTATATATTTAAGAAAGAGAGAGAGAGAGAGCACAAGCAGAGGGAGGACAGGGGGAGGGCAGAGGGAGAGGGAGAAGCAGACTCTCCACTGAGCAAGAAGCCCCACACAGGGCTCAATCCCAGGACCCAGGAACATGTCCTGAACCAAAGTCAGATGCTTAAACTACTGAGCCACACAGGTGACCTGAAAAATTCTTAGATTTAAAACTGAAACTTAATATATAAAAACACAAACATTTAAAAATCCTCAAGAGTGATCCAATATTGCCACTGATTTAAGTCTGGCTTTGAATAAATCATTTAACCATTTAGGAGATAAAATTTCTTATGAATATAATTACTATAATTAATGCAGTTGCCAAGAAACTAAAATATCATTCTATCTTGGAAACATAGGAAATGCTGCATAGTTTTAAAAACATTCTGACAACAAATAATGCTTGTAATTATTTGGAGATTTAATCTCAAGGAAAAAAAGCACTAAAAAGATTCAGTGAATAGAAGCAAAACAAGTACAGTACCATGGGAGAAACACTGATTTAGATTGGAAGAATTGAATTCCTAAAACAGATGCTACACTTAACTACCTTAAGGACTCTGAGTGCTGATGCTTTTATCTTGAAAATCACAATTGGCCTAAAAAATGTCTACAGGAATTTTAAGTTCTAACATCTATGACTTAATTCATCAGAGGTATAGAATAATACAAAATGATGAAACACTACTATCATTGTTTTAGAGAGACGGGACGCTTTAAAGAGTAGACAGAATCTAAATGGCAAGTCTCTCCAAACCTTACTGGAAAGATCAGTTGTTTAGTAGTATGTGTTTTCCTACAGTGTTAATAAAGTCTCATTAATCAGATTTCTCTACTCACCTAGTGGGGCCAAGGATCTAAAACTGAAGACAGGTTCACACCTATTAGATTGAGGCCTTCACAAATTTGGGCTTTCTAGACTCACTTGGTCCTCAATGCTCCCTATCAGTCATTTCAATTGACCCTGATGAACTCCTGCTCCCCTTGTCCTCAACACATGCTACTCAAGCCCCCACCCCCACTTAATAAATGTATGCATACACAGCCTTAATCCATACATACATGTGCTAGTTGACTCAATAGGCGATCCTGTGACATCCTACTCATTTCCTACCCCAACTTTATAGTCAGAATGAAAATCATCAACTGAAAACTCTCAATTCCCTGAATACGTAATCATCACGTATGTCCTTCTCCACAGCCTCGAAGAAGTCTATCTTACTCTCCGTGCTTTTTTCCCTGCTCTTTTAGAAACTTCTGTATGAAGTATCTTTTCTTTCCTATCTCTTAATTTTCCATTTGGGTTTCAAACTCTTATGAAAAATACAAGATGAGGAATACTTCCAAGCTTATTTTATGAGGCATTACCAGCATTACCTAATACCAAAAAAAACTAGTGCATTGTTGAGGGAAATGTAAATTGGTGGAACAACTATGGAAAACAGTATGGAGGTCCTCAAATTATTAAAAATAGAAATTCCATATGATCAGCAATTTTACTTTGATGTGTATATCCAAAGAAAATAAAAATAAGATATTGAAGAGATAATTGCACTCTCATGTTCAACATTACTCACAATAGCCAAGGTATAAAAACAACCTAAGTATCTGTCATTCTACTTATGCATACATATCTGTGTATGTATGGTAAAATGATACAAAATTTCAGCTGCAAGATGAATAAGGTCTGAGGATCTAATGTGAAACATGGTTAATTGATAATACTGTATTGTATAATGAAATTTGCAAAGAAAATAGAACTTAAATGTTCTCACCAGAAGGAGGAAGAGAAGAAGGTGGGGGAGGGGGAGGCAGGGCAGGAAAGAAGGAGAGAAGGAAGAGAGGGGGAGGATGAGGAAAAAAAAAAAAGAAAAATGTGAGGTGATGGATGTATTAATTAGGTGGGGACAATTCTGTCACAATGTGTAAATATATCGAATCACCACAACATACATTTTAAATATCTTACAATTTTAAAATTATACTTTAATAAAGCTTAAGTTAAAAATATTTTTAAATAAAAATGCTTATTGAATTAGAGGAAAAAATGATCCTGTGTACCCCACCCCCTTCCCAATACAATTTTATAATCAAAATGCTAGTTGTCAAGTGAAAACACTCAACCTCCCCCCTGACAACATAACAATCACATAGACCCTTCTCCTCAGTCTCAGAGCATGAGTCTACCCTAATCAAGAATAATCCCTCTCAATGTCCTTCTTCCTGCCCTTTTAGAAATTCCTCTATGAATTACTCTTTTCTCTATCTTTATTTTATTTTTAAAGATTTTATTTATTTATTTGACAGAGATCACAAGTAGGCAGAGAGGCAGGCAGAGAGAGGAGGAAGCAGGCTCCCTGCCAAGCAGAGAGCCTGATGTGGAACTCGATCCCAGGACCCTGAGATCATGACCTGAGCCGAAGGCAGAGGCTTAACCTGCTGAGCCACCTAGGCGCTCCTCTTTTCTCTATCTTTAAATTGTGACTTTGGATTCTGTATCAACCTACAAACACATGCAAATTGTATAAATAATCACTAATACACACACATACACACACCTTCTTCTTCTTTTTTCTTTTTAAATATTTTATTTATTTACTTGACAGACAGAGGTCACAAGTAGGCAGAGAGGCAGGCAAAGAGAGAGGGAGAATCAGGCTCCCCGCTGAGCAGAGAGCCCGATGCGGGGCTTGATCCCAGGACCCTGGGACCTGAGCCGAAGGCAGAGGCTTTTACCCACTGAGCCACCCAGGCACCCCTATACTTACTCATTTTTTAAAGGCTCATCTTTTTTTCTTTTTATCATGTTATGCTAGTCACCATGGAGCAGAGAGCCTGATGTGGGGCTCGATCCCAGAACCCTGGGATCATGACCTGAGCCAAAGGCAGAGGCTTTAACCCACTGAGCCACCCAGGTGCCCCACACACCTTCTTCTATCTGATGTTTTCTTCTGATAGAATCTCCTCTTTACATTCACACTGTAGGCAGGTGCAGTCTATACCTGCTATTTCATATGACCTATTTTTTTTTTAGTCAAAAAGTCTGACTTCTGCCACCAAAATTCCATAGAAACTTCTCTTACTAAAAGACTAATGGTCATTAATGACCTTCTAACTGCCAGATTTATTTTATATATATCATTGCATTTAATCTGC
Organism: Martes martes; assembly: GCF_963455335.1. Lineage (NCBI taxonomy): Eukaryota > Metazoa > Chordata > Mammalia > Carnivora > Mustelidae > Martes > Martes martes. The sequence goes on along the minus strand of NC_137891.1, from coordinate 110,278,857 downwards.
TAACATTCTACTAAATGTATATTCTTAGTCCAGTTTTGCAGACAAGGAACTTCACTTCCTGGTAATTCCTCAAGTGTCAGAAGTTAGCCTGATAAGATCAGCTTGTGTCACTTGCCAATTCATGAGCTAATCATTATGACCAGAGCATAGAATCCCTTTGACTGGGCTAATTGAGGTTGTGTGCCTTCCTCTGAAATAATCACAGTAGATGGGAATTTGATGCTTTGATTGGCCGAGATTTAATCAGTTCCTCAATCCCTGGAGTCCTCAGCATGTAAACAAAGAATACTGAAAAGGTGCTTTCCCAAAGGAAATTCTACCACTTTTATATCTGTTATGATTTTTTTTTAATGCTATAGACTTTTTTCTACCAAATGCTATTTTATGCCCCTTTTTACAGTAGAAGATTTTCTGTAAAAATAATCTTCCTTAATTCTAAAAACTTTATGAAACTTGTGCTATGTCTTAGGCTTTACACTAAATCCTAGAGGTACAGCATAGAAACAAGAGATACATAACCCTTACTATAAAAGATCTTATTGTATATAACTGTAGTTCATTATTTTTTGCTCATGTACTTCCAAAAACAATTTTGAAAAAACATGAATGCCTGAGTATAATTTAAATTGACATCAAGACTTCTTGTTGCAAGTTTGAATAATTACATGATTTAATTCCAGAATATTATCAGTGTTTTTTTAAGGAAAAAAACCTGTATAACTTTTAAATAAAACTAATGGAATTTAAACCACTAATTGTTTGATATACACACCATCTTCATTCTAAAACCTATTTGTAAAACTTTTTCTTTGACATTCAAAATTTTATGTATTTCCCTTTACTCCCTCACTTTGTACTTTCTTTTTTCCCCAAAACATTTGTATTCTTTTTATTGATTACACTTACATCATTCTATGTAACCAAAATCTTTATAAAAATTTAAAATATCAACTGTATTCATTTTCTATTTTATACAAAATTTCCACAAGCAAGGAGGAAAGAAGATGACAGAGAAGAGGATACGGAGTTCACCCTGTCCCACAGACACAGTGAGATAACAGTTACATCTATACCACTAACTCTGAAAATAACCTGAAGACTGGCAGAACAGACCTTTCACAGTTAATCATAGAGAGAAGCCCACATTTAACCAAAAAACAAAACAGAACAACAACAAAACAAAACAAAACAAAACAAAACAAAACAAAAAACAAAGTATGAAGGCAGAGATGTGGCTGGGAACTAAACTCCTGGCAGGAATAACCACAAAAGGGAGGAACACCACATGCACGAGGAATAAGAGGATCAAACCCCATTCAGGCAACCCAGCACTGAGGACTTACACAGAGATGAGAAGTTCTCATATCATCTGGCTTTGAAACCAGTGGGGTTTACATTTAAGAACCCTAAAAATCAACAGACCTAACACTAGGAGAGCCAGAGGGTGATATGAAATTGATTCCCACCCTTAAAGACCCAGCATCATAATTCAGCCTAAGACACAGCACTGAAGCTCCAGTTTGAAAAGCATCTGTGGTATAAATGAAGGAGATTTACTGGCTAACTGTAGACTACATGCTGGTGGGTAGAAATCTTTAGGAGATTTCTCTGGGAACAAAAGTGATGGTGGATGCCATTTCTCTTCCACTCCCTCAGCCTAGATAGCCAGATATTTATGGGAGCCAACACTAACACTTTTACCTAACTTACTACTACCATGTATCCCACCTCAGAGTTCCCCTAAGAACCCACCCCATACAACACGTGCCTCAGCAAGTGTTCCTCCAAAGCAACTCCTGCCCTGCTATACCCTGCAGGCAGCTGCTGAAGGGACCAGCACCACTCCAAGGAGACTCCTGCTCTAGGGTGGGTGGAGACATAACCACATACACCACTGCACCTGCAGTTCCAGCAGCCCAGTATTTTAACTGGCTGTGCAGGAACCAATACCTGCCTTTTGGTGTGCCTGAAGCTGTGGCAGAGAGGCTAATTGCAGACACCAAGGCTGACTACTGATCACATCCACCAATAAACTTACTATGTCTTAGACAGGTCTCTCAACAGCATGAAGACAAAACCATGTCCGCTGCACCCATAGCAGGTAAAGCAGGTCACTGCATCCAGCTGGACTGAAGACAACATGGCTCAACTACACAGTAGGAACTTCGGCTCATACAGGAGATGCTCCTGGAGATCCTGATCCTAAAGACCAGAGAGGATTGTGCTACAGAATACCACGGGACCTCTTCTACACAAAACCATTGCTTTTAAGACCAGGAGACATGTGGACCTACCTGATATATAAAAAGAAATACAGACAGCTAGACAAAATGAAGAGGCAGGAAAATGTGTCCCAAATAAAATATCAAAATCACAGTAAAAGAGTTAAATGAAATGGAGATAAGCAAAGTACTTGATGAAGAATTCAAAGTAATACTCATAAAAATACTCACTGGAGTAGAGAAGAGTGGATGATCTCAGTGAGATCTTTAACAAAGAGATAGAAAATATTAAAAAGAGGGCACCTGGGTGGCTCAGTGGGTTAAGCCTCTGCCTTTGGCTCAGGTCATGATCTCAGGGTCCTGGGATCGAGCCCCACATCGGGCTCTCAGCTCAGCAGGGAGCCTGCTTCTCCCTCTTTCTCTCTGCCTGCCTCTCCACCTACTTGTGATTTCTGTCAAATAGATAAATTAAAAAAAAAAAGAAAATATTAAAAAGAACTATTTACAGTTGAAGAATTCAATAACAAATGAAAAATATACTAGAGGACTCAACAGCAGATTAGAGAATGCAAAAGAATGGTTTAGTGATATGGATAAGAGGGAATGGAAAGCAGCCAAGCTGAAAGGAAAAAAAAGAATACAAAATTAAAATATGTTAAGGGATCTCTGATATTCTCAAGTGTAATATATTCACATTAAAAGGGGCCCAGAAGAAGTGAGAGATAAAAGGGGAGAACATTTATTTGAAGAAATAGTAGCTAAAAACTTCCCTAAATTGGGGAATGAAACTGACATCTCAATCCATGAAGCACAGAGAGCCCCTAACAAAATGATTGAAAGGAGGCCCTCAATATGACACATGATAATTAAAGTGGTAAAAATAATAAGGAAAGAATTTTAAAAGCAGCAGGAGAAAAGAAAACAGCTATGTACAAGAGGAACTCCATAAGGCTATCAAGTAATTTTTCACCAGAAACTTTGCAGGCCAGAAGGAAGTGGCTTGATACAGTCAAAGTAATGAAAGAAAAAAACCCAGCACCAATATTACTCTACCCAGAAAGATTGTCACTGAGAATAGATGTAGTGATAAAATCTCTGAGACAAACAAAAATTAAAGGAGTTCATCCCCACTAAACCATCCTACAAGAATTGTAAAGGGAATTTTTTAAGTTCAAAGGCCATAGCTAGAAGTAAGAAAATTATGAAAAAAATCTGTTAATAGAAGATCTATATTAAAAGCAGTATATTAATTACTTGGAAAGCCAGAATGGGGGGTTAAAACCCCAAAGTAAAATCATTTATAACCTATAAAAATTAGTCAAAGAACATACAAAATAAAAAGGTGTAAAATATATCATATGCATAAAATGTGGAAGAGTGAGTAAAAATTTACTGCTTTTAAAATGTCTTTGAACATAAGTGGCCATAATTTAATACAGACTTCTATACACATCAGATGTTGTATGTGAACCCAATGGTAACCCCAAACAAAAACTTCTGATACACAAAAAATAAAGAGAAAGGAATATAAGCATGACACTAAAAACAGCCATCAAATGACAAGAACACAAGAGAAGAAAGAATAGAGAAGAACTACAAAAGCAAGCAGAAACAATTAACAAAGTGGCATTAGGGACATGCCTATCAATATTTACTTTAAATATAAATAACTAAATGCTCCAATCAAAAGAATATGGTGATTGAATGGATTGAAAAGCAAGACCCATCTATATGCTGCTTACAAGAGACTCACTTTAGACCTAAAGATGCATATAGACTGAAAGTGAAGGAATGGAAAACATACCATGCAAATGGAAGCAAAACAAACCAACCAACAAACAAAACAAAAAACCAAACAAACAAAAAAAGAAAGAATGAAAGAAAGAAAGAAGAAAAAGTCAGTGTAGCAATATTTATATTGGACAAAACAGACTTTAAAACAAAGATTATAACAATAGACAAAGAAGGGCATTACATAATGATAAAGGCTCAATCCAACAAGAGGATATAACAATTATAAATATCTATACCCCCAACTTTGGACCATCTGAATATATAAAGTAAATATTAGCAGACATAAAGAAGGAAATGTACAGTAATATAATAATAACAGGGGACTTTAATACCCCACTTACATCAATGGATAGATCACTCAGACAGAAAATCAAGAAACAGTGGCTTTGAATGACACAGTAGACCAGATCCACCTAAGAGATATATACAGAACATTCCATCCAAAAAGAGCAGAATACACATTCAAGTGCATATGGGATATTTTCCTGGATAGACCATATATTAGGACACAAAACAAGTGTTAATAAATTTAAGAAGACCGAAATGATCTTAAGCATTTTCTTTCTTACCACAGTGGTATAAAGCGAGAAATCAGTTACAAGGAAAAATCTGGAAAGAACACAAGAACCATGCTATGAAACTACCAATGGGTCAGTCAAGAAATCATAAGGAAGTGGGACACCTGGATGGCTCAGTTGGTTAAATGTCTGCCTTTGGCTCAGGTCATGATCCCAGCATCCTGGGACTGAGTCACACATTGGGTTCCTTGCTCAGAGGGAATCCTGCTTCTCCCTCGGCCTGCCACTCCCCTGCTTGTGCTCTCTCTCTCTCTGAAAATAAATAAAATCTTAAAAAACAAAACAAAACAAAAAAACAAACCCAAAACCTAAAAACATGGAGACAAATGAAAATAAAAAGACCATGGTCCAAATCTTTAGGATGCAACAAAAGCAGTTCTAAGAGGGAATTTTCTAGAAATATAGTCCTATCTCAAAAAACAAGAAAAATCTCAAATAAAAAACCTAACCTTACATATAAAGGTGTTGAAAACAAAACAAAACAAAACAAAAAAGAAACAATGTCCAAAGCTAGAAGAAAGTAAGTAACAAAAATTAGAGCACAAATAAATAAAATGGAGACTAAAACACAATAGAAAAGATCAATGAAAACACGAGATACTTGTTTGAAAAGATAAACAAAATTGATAAAGCTTTTAGCCAGACTCATCAAGAAAACAAGAAGGACTCAAGTACAATAAGAAATGACAAAGGAGAATAATGACTGACACCACAAAAATGTAAAAGATTATAAGAGAATATTATGAAAAAGTATATGGCAACAAACTGGACAACAGAGAAGTGGATAAATTCTTAGAAACATACAATTTCCCCAAACTGAACCAGAAATAAATAGAATATTGGAACAGACCTATTACTAGTAATGTAATTTAATCAGTAAACAAAAAACAAACAAATTAAAAAAACCCTTACAGGTGTGGCTGGGTGGCTCAGTCAGTTAAGAGCCTGCCTCTTAGTTTCTGCTTGGGACATGATCTCAGGGTCATGGGATTAAAATGTGTCAGTCTCAAAAAAAAAAAAAAAAAAAAAAAAAGTGTCAGTCTCTGTGCTCAGCACAGTCTGCTTGTCTCTCTCCCTCTGCTCCTCCCCCTGCTCTCTATTAAATTAATAAAATATTTAAAAAATTAAAGAAAACTTCCAACAAACAAAAGTCCAGGACTAGATGGCTTCACATGTGCACTCTAACAAATATTTAGAGAAGAATTAATACCTATCTCTTGAAACTATTGAAAAAAATAGAATGGAAGGAAAACTTGCAAATACCTTCTATGAGCATTACTCTAATACTAAACCACAAGAATACACTACAAGAAAGGAAAACTATAGGCCAATATCTCTAATGGACATGGATATAAAAATCCTCAATAAAATATTAACAAACCAAATTAACAATAAATTAAAAATATCATTTGCTGGGGACTTCCAGGGAAAATGGCAGAGTAGGAGGTTCTTATCTTGTCCTTTGAACACACCTAGATAACACCCATATCAGTATAAATAACCCAGAAAATGACCCCAAACTGGCAGAACAGACTCACCACACCTTAATATAGGGAAGAAGCCATATCAAAGAGGGTAGGAAGAGTAGATATGTGTTTGAGAGCTAAACAGCCCCATGGGACTGTCCACAGGAGAGAGGAATATAGGCACAGAGAAGGGAGAGAAATAGACCTTCAAACTAAGCATCCCAGGAATGAGGAACTCCCACAGGGAAGACAAATACCTATAACATGTGGGTTTGAATACCAAAGGGGACTAATTTGTGGAGTTCTTAAAATTAGTAGGACCTAACACCTGGAACTTTAAAAATCAGCAGGATCAGTGTTAGGAATGCTGAAGAGTGAGAGGAAGCTGAGTCCCTACCCTTAAACAGACAGTACCACATAGATACAGAATAGAAATATCAGTTTGAAAAATGCCTGGGGCTATAGGGGAAAATTTATTTACTAATCTCAGAGCATAGGCTAGATAAGTAGAAATCCTTTGGAGATTTCACCAGGAACAATGGAGCTGGCAGGCGCCATTTCCCAACCTTGTTCCCCAGCCCACACACACACTAACATTGCAAGAACCAGCACAGTACCAACACTCTCCACCTAACTTGCTAACAGTGCACCCTTTCCTCACATTCTCTTGTGGGCATAGTGGACATGCCCCTTCCAGCCAAGCCTTAGCTCCAGGTGTCCTCCCACAGCAGACCTCTGCAAACTTTGCTAACACGTGCCCCCACCCTCACATTCTTCTGTGGATCTGCCCTCTCCAGGCCTGCTGCAGTTTTCTAAAACAGCTCCAGTTCTCTTCCCAAAATAGACCTGCAAAACCTTGCTAACACACATGCCCCATCCCAACATTCTCCTACAGACATCTCTTTCCAATATGCCCTGGCAGGAACCCAAGTGGAGTCATAAGCCTGTCAGTGTGCAAGTAGCCATAACAAGGACCTACACCACTTCTGGAGAGAGGGGAAATAATAACACATACCAGTCCAACTGTGGCCCCAGGAGGGGGCTGGAGCAGATACCTAATCTGACTGCAGGTCCTGTATGCCAATGAAAGCTTCTCAGGGGACAACACAGGGAAAGTGCCCAGAAGTTTGGTACTACTCTATCTCTGAAAGATGCTTTGTCTGACTCAACTGAAGTCCAAGGTGGCCTCAGACTGACCCACTAACAACACAGGAAAATCCTGCCCACAATAAGCAAAGAGAGCCATTACAGATGACTGGACTAAAAGTAAACACAGCTTAGCTACAACAGTAGAGTGAACACAATACACAGAAAAGACATCCCTGACATACCATGAAACACATAGAAAAAGACACAGAGAGTTAGACTAAATGAGGAGACAGAGGAACATGTCCCAAAGGAACAACTAGGATAAAATCATAGCAAGAGAGCTAAACAAAACAGGGATAGTAATATAACTGGTAGAATATTTAAAGTAATGATGGTCAGGACCTCCATGAGAGCAAGGTTATCATTGACAATAGGAAAAATAAAGAGTTTCCCAGACAAAAGTTAAAGGAATTAATGACCACTAAACCAGCCTTACAAGAAATGTTAATGGGGACTTTTTAAGTAGGTTCCACACCAGTGTGGAGTCCATTGTGGGGCCTGAACTCATGACCCTGAGAAAAAGCCCTGAGCTGAGCTGACATCAAGAGTCAGACACTTAACTGACTGAGCCACCCAGGTGCTCCTAAAGAGGACTTTTTGGGTGGAAATGAAAAGTGATAAGTAGGAAGCACAAAAGAAGTAAAATTAAATATATCTATAAACATCAGTTAAGGGATCCACAAAATGATGTAAAGTATGCCACTTTATAGCTAAAAGGTGAGGGGAGGGGAGTAAAGAATGTGTTCAAACTTAAGAGACAATCAACTTAATATAGATTTCTCTATGTATTAGATGATGTATATAAACCTAATGGTAATCATGAATCAAAAGACAGTAACAAATATGTAAAAAATAAAAAGAAATCCAAGTATATCTCTAACCAGTGAACCATGAGAAAAGAGAGCAAGAGAACAGAGAAGTACAAAAACAAGTGTAAAACAAGTAACAAAATGTCAGTAAGTACATACCTACCAATAAATAATTTGAGAGTAAATCAAAAGACATAGGGCAACAGAATAGATTAAAAAAAAAAAAAGGAAACCCATCTATAAGCTACTTACCAGAGACTCATTGCAGATCTAAGGACAGATGCAGATTGAAAGTGAAGGGATAGAAAAGCATTTACCATGCAAATGGAAATGAAAAGAAAGCAAGGGTAGCAATTCTTATATTGAACCAAATAAACTTTAAAACAAAGACCATAACAAAAGACAAAGAAGGAACTTCTTTGTATAAATATTTATTCACCCAACATGGGAACACCCCAGTATATAAAGCAATTTAAAACACACATAAAGGAAGTGATCAATAAAGAAAGTAATCAATATTAATACAACAATGGTAGGTGACTTTAGCACCCCACTTACATCAATGGATAAATTATCCAAACAAAAATCAACAAGGAAGCTGTGGCTTTGAAAGACACATTGGGCCAGAAGAACCTAACAGATATATTCAGAACCTCCACCCAAAATGAACAGAATATACATTCTTTTCAAGTGCACATGGAGCATTCTCCAGAAGCAATCACATATTAGGCCACAAAAAAAGTCTCTACAAATATAAAAAGACTAAAGTCATACCATTCATCTTTTCTGATCACAATGCTATGAAACTAGAAATCAACCACCAAAAAAAAAAGGGCAGGGGGCGGGGAAGAGAACAAATACATAGAGGTAAAATAACATGCTACTAAAGGATGAATGTGTTGACCAAGAAATCAAAGAGGAAATAAAAAAATACAGGGAGACAAATGAAAATGAAAACACAAGGTCAAAAATCTTCGGGATGTAGGAAAAACTGTTCTTAGAGGGAAGTTTATGGTAATACAGGCCTACCTCAAGAAACAAGAAAAATCTCAAACAACCTAACCTTACACCCAGAGCCTAAAGGAGGTTAAAATAAATAAATAAATAAATAAATAAATAAATAAACCCAAAACCAGTAGAAGGAAGGAAATAATAAAGATCAGAGCAAAAATAAATGAAATAGAAACTAAAAAGATACCATAGAACAGATCAATGAAACCAGGAGCCAGTTCTTTGAAATGATTAACAAACTGGACAAACCTTTAGCCAAATGCATCAGAAAGAGAGAGACAGGACTCAAATTAAAAAATCATAAATGAAAGAAGAGAAATAACAATTGATGCCACAGAAATACAAAAAAGTAGAAGAGAATATTATAAGAAATTATATGCCAGGGAGACTAGGTGGCTCAATTAATTGTCTGACTCTTGATTCTGGCTCAGGTTATGGTCTCAGGGTTGTGGGATTGAGCCCTGAGTTAGCCTTTGCCTTCAGTGTGGAGTCTGCTTGAGATTGTCTCCTTCACCTTCTCTCACCCCCACTGCCTCTCCCCCATTGCTCTATTTCTAAAATAAATAAATAAAATCTTTTAGAGCTCCTACCTGGTCCTTTTCCCAGATACTACCCCTCAGAAAGAGTCAAATTTCTCTTCTGGTCTAAAGCTCACACCTAAAGGCTTTCTTTAGTTTGAATGGCAGGAAACCTTTCTGTTGATTCCAACCAGATTGAGGTAGTGAGAAAAAGGCCTGCCATATCATGGCTCACTTTCATCCCATGTGAAGCAGAGTCCCTAGCAGACCTTCAGTGCTGTCACAGTGCATCCCCCCAGCTATCCCACTGATGCACTGCCTGAGTTCTCATCCCTTCTTCTTCCACTCTTCTCCCCAGGAATCATGTTATGATAAAATGCCAATGATATTTTGAAATATTAGTTGATATTTCCTCCTGGAATATGCTATTGTTATGCTTTTATACTCTCCCAGTTGGAGAAATATCACCTCTTTTCCTGAAGGGCAATAGATAAGAGAGTCAAATACTTGACATTTCTTAAAGCTGAGGTACAAATATAAAATAATAGATTTGGAAGAGAAAGTCATCTGTCAAAGCCAGCATTCTCTTGTCCCCAAGACTTGGGACAAAGAAATGATTAAAGGAAAAGTAAAGAGATTAGAAAGTTAGAAGGGCACAGTAAGAGTTATATATCCTGCCCCTAAAAGTAAATTGAGATTTGGGGGTTGGAGAGCAAACATCTATAGATTTGTGGATTTAAGAATAGAGAAGTTCTGTCTTTTATTCCCTGGGAAAACAAAAGGCAGAGTCTGCAGACTGCCCCATAAGCCAGTTGTCTGTTTTGTAAATATATACCCATTCACTTATATATTACCTATTGTTGCTTTTATGTTAAAATGGCAGAGTTGAATAGTTTCAAGAGAGACCTTATAGCTTACATATAGTTTGCATAGCCTAAAATATTTACTACATAGCCCTTCACAGAAAACCTTTGCCAACCCTTGGCCCAGGGCATTGGCAGATTCCAGTTCCCAAGCAGAAGTGCAAAGTATTTTATGGGGATAGAATAAATGGTTAGTGCACTTAGTTGAATGGGCTTAAAACAGCTAGCATGGTACATAACAGTCAAAAGATTTACCATGACTAATGTCATTACAGATGTCAGTCTGGACTGAGAAGTTGTACCACAGAACAGATGCCACTTCATAAACTTCCTTTAACAAATTGCAGGGACAGGAGGGTGGAGACCTACATCCATTCCTTCCTTCATTCATTCAATAAATTCTTACAGAACTCCTGTTATCTTTCTATAAACATAGAATTAAACAAAATAATGTTGATTTTCCCTAAAATATCACCAGGCATCCTGTTAGTAAAGCAGAGGTAAGTTTGTTAGAACTTGCTGCAGTAAGGGAGCATATTACCTTGATGGAGTTTTCAGAGTGTCTCAATAAAGAGAAGTCAAACTAAAATGGTATTAAGATTTTGGGGTCTGAACTAGAGTAGTTTAAGTAGGCCTTTCAAAGTGGTGAATGGAATAGAATTTAACAGAGACTGTATTATAATCTTTCAGGATTGCCTATCACAGAGAAGTCCAGTCTTGAAGCGAGTCTTGCTAAGTAAACCATCATTGATGAGTAAACTATTTGTCCAGGTGAGCAGGCCACTGTCTTTGATAAATTGTTCTGAGGGAATTTTCTGAAGTAAACCATAAAGTTATTTATTGGCTTATAGCCTTGGCTTTTCTGGGCAAAGTTTTTCGGTAAAAAAACAACTAAGTCATGCTGACATATATGGTCTACTGTCATCTAAGTTGTATTGCCACAGGTGGTCTTGATTCTCAACACAGTCTTCATGAAGCTTCAATTCTAGTAGGGGAGATAAACAAAAAAAATTATATAGAAGTAGATCAAGTAGTACTAATGCAATGGAGAAAAAAATAAAGCAGAACAACATAGAAGGAGATCGGAATAGGGTTGAGGCTGATATTTTATATGGTGTGATTAGGAAAGGCTTCACCGATAAGGCAGCATTTAGGAAATCCCTGCAGTGTGTGTGTGAGAAAGCCACAAAGACTGAAACAAGAACTACTTGAGGGTATCTCTACCACTTTTAAACTAGGGGCTCAATAGTTAGTTCAGTGAGATAAAATACAGTTGCATTTCTTTTTCACCTGAGTTTGTGGTGAAATTTTTACCAATAAAAGAGGTAACCTGCTATTTCTTTTTCCTTCCCTTTCTATGTCACATTCTCCATCCTGCCTCAACTGTTGATCTTTTTCTGAGGATATCACAACCCTCCCAGGTCTACTGCTGGAAAAGCAGCTCTGGCATTGCAGACTCCCATGTTTGTCTTCTACATTTCACCATGTTTCACTCTCTTCTTCCACTCTTCTTGAACTTCTTGCAGGCATTCTGTACAGATAACACTCCTGCTCCCTTGGGAACAAGTAGCCTCCTTGCCTATACAGATCACTGAATGAGGCAGCTAAAGCCATGATACTCTTGAAAGAAGAGGACACTGAAGCACAAATTGGTGAAAGAATTTTCCTAACACACAATATTAGAGCTGAATAAGCAGATGGGCTTTCCTGATACTTAGCTCCCACCTTCTGAAAGAAGACTCTTCCAAGCCATGTGTAGAGTGTGGTACCTCTCTCTGAGACCTGCTCATTATGGTTTTACATAGTCTGGGATATCTCAGACTCTCAGATCTGGACTTTTTATTAAAAGTAATTATAACTTACATTCATGTGGTTCTTTGCAGTTTGGAATGAATTTCTATCCTCATTTGTGCTTTACACAAAACTCTCAGGGATAGTCTGGAAGATATTTAGTTAGATAAAGCCAACCTTTGATGGACCACTAACTATAGGCCCCTATCAGTTCTAAGTAATTTATATATATAATCATTTCATCCCCACAACATTCCCTATGATTATTACATTCCTGCTCTATTGGCTAGAAAACAGAAGTCAGTCATTCCAGTTATGTTAACTGTATGTGATTCAGCCAGGAATTAAACACCGAAGGTTTCATCTGAAGCCACAAATTCTTGATTCTATTGTAGGCCTCTGTAGTTTCCCTGTTTCACAGGTTTGGAAACAGATTCCACCATGCTGTTCAATGATGTAGATAGAAATATAATCCTAGTTTTGTACTCTTTCGACTTCCTTCAACTTCCTGTTTAAAACCTAGTACTCTTTTTTTTGGGGTGGGGGCTGTTAAGTTCAGGATGGAAGCCCTAGGAAAATGCTTTGTTTAACCTGCAAGAGCAGATACATGTGAACTTAGAATAAAGGTAGTTTTCCACTATTATAGACAGTGGAGGAAGTATAAAACTTCACTATCTAGTGCCTTTCATCTTCCCATAGCTTTTGGTAATGAGTCTTTGCTCATGTAAACTACTACATTTTATGAGCTTGGTGTAAGAACTGAAATCCCCTGAAGGAGGACCAATATCCCTGAGGTAAAGTCAAGATATTTAAAAACACTGGGGAAGGAAGGGTCCAAGATGGCGACATAGGAAGTTACTGAACTCATCTCCTCCATGGATACAACAAATCTACCCCTACTTATAAAGCAAATCCTCCTGAAGAACTCAGGGCTGACCGAACAGTTTCTGCACAACAACAGATAGAAAGACCACATAAAGAATGCTAAGAGAGATAGAGACATGGTTAAAAAAAAAAAAAAAAAAGGGAACCCTGCCCTGGGGGGCACACTCCTGGCTCATAGCTCTTTGGATCCAGATGACTTGTCAGGAACCCTAGATGCACAGTGCCCCTGACACCCTGCCCTGAGCCTATGTAGGTTCTTCTAGCCCCACCAACATGCCCACTGTGCAAAGTGCCTAAGATACTCTGAGTTGCATCCACTTCAGCTACAGCTGTCTTGCCAGGGTACCTTTTTCTGGAGAGCCCAGTACCCCCAGAGTTGTACCTGCTTCAGATTCAGCTGTCCTGCCAGGGTGCCCTCTGTGCTAAGAGCCATAGGATCACCCTGACCCACTTATAATTTAGCTCTGGCCCAGCACTGTATGCCCTGAGACTCTCAGCCAGCCAGCCAAAGTCACCAGGTACTCACAGTCTACATGGGGGATGAGCATACACAAAGCCATTCCCTTAAGTTTAGGAGAAGTAGGTGTTCAGCCTTATTCATAGAAACAAACCCAGAAAGTCAAGCAAAATGAGACAGAAATATTCTGAAAATGAAAGAATAAGACAAAATGAGAAAAAGAACTAAATGGAACAGCAATCTACCAGATAAAGAGTTCAAAGTAATGGCTATAAGGATGCTCATCAGACTGGATAGAAAAATGAATGAGTTCAGTGAGAACTTCAGAGATATAGAATATAAAATATATTTTTGAAAAAAGCAACCAGATTAGAATATAATAACTGAAATGAAAAATACACTGGAGGGTATAAACAATAGATTAGAGGATGCAGACAAATGGATCAGTGATCTAGAAAAGAGAACAATGGAAAGTGCCCGGCTGAATATAAAATAGAAAAAAATTAATTAAAAAAGAGGATAAGTTAGGTTTTTTGGACAACATCAAGCAAACAAACATTCACGTTATAGGAATCCCAGAAGAGAAAAGAGAGAAAGGGGCAGAAAATTAACTTGAAAAAATAATAGCTGAAAATTTCACTAGTATGGGGGAAAATAATAGATATCCAGTTTCAGGAAGCACAGAGAGCTCAAACAAGATGAACCTAGAGAGATCCATACCATGAAACATAATTAAAATGTCAAAGATAAAAATAATTTTAAATACAGCAAGAGAAAAGAAAACAGCTAGATACAGGGAAATCCCCAAAGGCTTTCAGCCAACTTTTCAGCAGAAACTTTGTGGGCCAGAAGGGAGTGGCCATATTATATGTAATAGTCCACCCAAAAGCAATATCCTTTTTCAAGTGCACATGGAATATTCTCCAGGATAGATCACATGTTAGGAGACAAAAAAAATCTCAGTAAATTTAAGTAGACTGAAATAATATCGAGCATCCTTTCTAATCACGAATGGTATAAAACAGGAAACCAATTATAAGACAAAAAACAGGAAAAAACACAAACATGTGGAGGTTAATCAAATGCTACTAAACCACCAATAGGTCAACTAAGAAATCAAAGGGGAAATAAAATAAAACATATGGAGACAAATAAAAATGAAAACACAATGGTCCAAAATTTTGGGGATACAACAAAAGAGAGAAATTTATAACAATACAGGCCTAGCTCAAGAAACAAGAAAAATATCAAATACAAAAATCTAATCTGACACCTAAAGGAACTAGAAAAAGAGAATAAACAAAGCCCAAAGTTAATAGACAGAAGGAAACAATAAAGATTAGAGTGAAAATGAATGAAATAGGGACTAAAAGCACAATACAAAAGATCAAAGAAACCAAAAGTTGGTTCTTTGAAAAGATTAATAAAATTGATAAACTTTAGCCAGAGCCATCAAAAGGAGAGGGGACTCAAATAAATCAAGTCAGGAGTGAAAGAGGAGAAGAAATCACCACCACCACAGAAATACAAAGGTTTATGTGAGACCACAAAGACAAATTATATGCCAACAACCTAGAAGAAATGGATAAATTCCTAGAAACATACAATCTTCCAAAACTTAACCTGGAGGAGGTAGAACATCTGAACAGACCAATTACTAGTAATGAAATTGAAGCAGTAATAAAAAATTCCCAAGAAACAGAAGCCCAGGACCAAATGAATTCACAGATGAAGTCTCCCAAACATTTAAAGAAGAGTTCATACCTGTTCTCCTTAAACTATTAAAAAAAAAAAAAAAGGAGAAGAAGAAGAAGAAGAAGAAGAAGAAGGGGAGGAGGAGGAGGAGGAAGGAAAGCTGCCAGATACATTCTATAAGGCCAGCATTATCCCGACAGCAAAAGCAGACAAAAATATTACAAAAAACAAATTAAAAAAAAAAAAACCTACAAATCAATATCCCTAATGAACAGAGAACCAAAAATCCTCAACAAAGTAAGCAAACTGCATTCAAAAACACATTAAAAGGATCATTTACCATTATTAAGTGGGATTTATTCCAGGGATAAAAGGGTGGTTCAATATCCACAATTTAATCAAGGTGATATACTACATAAACAAAATGAAGAACAATCATATGATCATCTCAATAGATGCAGAAAAAGTATTTGACAAAATTCAACATCTACTTAACAAAGTGGGTTTAGAGGAAACATACCTCAATATATTAGTCCCAGAATGACAATCCCACAGCTAATGCCATATTCAATGGTGAGAAACAGTTTTTCCTCAAAGATCAAGAACGTGACAAGGATGTCTACGTCAGTCATTTTCATTCATCTTGGTATTAGAAGTCCTAGTCATAGCAATCAGACAAGAAAAAGAAACAGAAAGCATCCAAATTGATAAGGAAGAAGTAAAACTGTCAGTATTTGTAGATTATATGAAGTAGCAGAAAGGGAAATTAAGAAAACAATCTCATTTATAATTCCACCAAAAGGATAAATTACCTAGGAATAAACTTAACCAAGTTGGTAAAAGATCTGTACTCTGCAAACTATAAAACAGTTAATGAAAGAAATTGAAGATAGCTCTAATAATAGAAAGACATAACATGCTTATGGATATTGTTATAATATTCATACTACCCAAAGCAATCAGCAGATCCAATCCAATCCATACCAATAGTACCTTTCACAGGAGAAGAAATAGTCCTAAAATTCATACGCAACCACAGAAGACTCTGAATAGCCAAGACAATCCTAAGAAAGAACAAAGCAGAGGTATCACATCCCAGATTTCAAACTATACTATGAAGCTATAGTAATCAAAACACATAT
Source organism: Martes martes (assembly GCF_963455335.1). NCBI lineage: Eukaryota > Metazoa > Chordata > Mammalia > Carnivora > Mustelidae > Martes > Martes martes. Next base: position 110,262,477 of record NC_137891.1, on the reverse strand, counting down.
AGCACAAAAACAGACACATAGATCAATGGAACAGGATAGAAAGCCCAGAAGTAAACCCATGCATATATGGTCAATTAATCTATGACAAAAAGAGGCAAATATACGTAATGAGGAAACTAAAGTCTCCTCAATAAATGGTGCCAGGAAAACTGGACAGCTTCATGCAGAAGAATAAAACTGTGCCACTTCCTCCAGCCATATGCAAAAATAAAATCAAAATGGATTAAACACTAAATGTGAGACCTGAAACCATAAAACCCCTAGAAGAAAACAGGCAGTAATCTCTTTAGCATTGGCTTTAGCAACATTTTTCCAGGCATGTCTCCTCAGGCAAGGGAGACAAGAGCAAAAACAAACTATTGTTAACTATACCAAAATCAAAACCTTTTGCATAGCAAAGGAAATCATCAATAAAATGCAAAGGTAACCTAATGAATGGGAGAAGATATTTGCAAGTGATATATTTGTTAAAGGGCCAATATCCAAAATACACAAACACCTTATCCAACTCAATGCCAAAGAAAAACAATCCAATTAAAAAATGGACCCGAATAGACACTTTTCCAAAGAAGACATGTACGTGGCCAAGAGACACATAAAAAGATGCTCACCATCACTCATTATGAGGAAAATGCAAATCAAACCACAATGAGACAACTTACACCTACCTGTCAGAACTGGTAGTATCAAAATCATAGTGAAACAACAAGTGTTGGTGAGGATGTGAGAAAAAGGAAGCCTTGTGTACTCTTGGTAGGAATACAAATTGGTACAGTCACTGTGAAAAACAGTTTGGATGTTCTTCAAAAAATTAAAAATAGAAATACTGCATAATCCAATATTACCACTACTTGGTATTTACCCAAAGAAAACAAAAACACTAACTCAAAAAGACTTATGCACTCTTATATTTAATTGCAGCATTATTAATGATAGCCAAGACATTGAAACAACTAAGTGTCTGTTGTTAGATGAATAGATAAAACAGATGGGGTATACACACATACACACACAATGAGATATTACCCAGCCATAAAGAAGAATGAGCTCTTGCCATTTGTCACAACATGGATGGATCTAGAGGGTATTATACTAAGTGAAATTCAGTCCAACATGCAACTTCACTTACATCTGGGCTTTTTAAAAAATGGCAAAGATAAAAAACAGAAACAGACTCACAATACAGAGAACACACTGGTACTTGCTAGAGAGGAGGAGGTTAAGGTGGGGATGAGCAAAATGGGTGAAGGGGAGGCAGGAACAATCTTACAGTTATGAATAAGTCTCTTATAAGGAATACAGTCAATGGTATTGTGTGGTGACAAATGGTACATACACTTGTGGTGAGCATAGTACAAAAGAGTTATACTATGTTATACACTATGTTATACACCTGAAACTAATGTAACAATGTGTCAATTCTTCAATAAAAAGAAAAATCAACAATGAAAATATAAAATATTTGCCTAGTTGAAAAAAGAGGCAATGGTTGACTAGTACAAATTTTCTGGTTTTGTCATTGTACTCTATCAAAGACTAAATAAGTAAATACTCTGTTCTTATAGACTGAACATGAACCATGCTCCTCCCTGAGGACTGCTTGCTCTATGACTATTGGAATTCTAATTTCTGTCATTTGTGTTTTCTTGCTTTGTGAATAGTTTAAATTCAGAAGTTAAAGCAACAAAGTTGGGAGATAGATATATGGAATAAATTTATCTGGCCATTAGCTTCAGTTTGAAATAAATAGCTTGTCAGTGAGCAGCTTTAGTTTTAGAGTAAGCTGCCTTATTATCCTGAGTTTTCTTTTGCTCTCCTGGTCTAGGAATGCATGTACTTCAGACGTAGCGCCCTGAGCTGCTAGAATGGAATGAACACTGTCCTTACATAATTCTACTTGTTCATGTTCTCCCTCTGTGCAGTCCTTTTACTCACAGGTGGAATGTTGCATTGCCCATTTTTGTCTTCAGATAACTTTTCTGGATAGTTAATGACTAATCCTTATAACCCTTAGAACTCTTTGCATTCTCTCTCTTTCATGGGTAAAGAAATGGAAGTAGATAAGTTAGGAAATTAAGACGTTTGCCAAAAGCTAAAGAGGGTGTTTTAATGAGAGTTGAGATTAAGATGAGGCCAGATCTCGGTCTCAAGTTCTGTGGTTATAGTTCTCCTGCTCCATGAAAAATACATGCCATTTAAATATTTACATTTTGCTAACAGTAGCAGAAATAATGCCAACGAATGTTAATTAAGCAGCCACAAGATGATTAAAACACTGGTACGGGCCTCCCCAGTGAGAGGAAATCTATTAGTATTTCCTTATTGACTCTCAGAAGCCTCACTGTGATCTGTCTCCATGAGCTGAAACAAAACAAAATTTCTGATCAAAGAGATTGGTCTCAAGGGGGATCAACTTTGCCAGAAGATACTGATCGTGAGACTGGTAGGGAGTGGATATTTATCTGATGGCAGTCAGAAATAGCAGCATGACTCTTAGAAGGATTTGTAGTCAAGAACAGCAACCCTCTGGGGGTCAGGCGACAACTAGGGCCTCCCAGCTTCTGCCATTATTTATTTCTACTGTTTTTCAAAAAGGAGTCATTTTTGTTTGTTGCTTTCATAGATGAGGTATCTACAAATACAAGTAGTCTTATGTTCCTTACCTGGGGCCACAAGATACCAGGTGAGGACTATGCATGTGTGTGTGTGTTTTGGGGTGGGGTTCAGCTTCATCTCTCTTTGTCCAGTTCTTTATCTAGTGCCCAGCCAAGTTGGAGACTGGCTTCATTGCCTCCACTAAACATAGAGGCTAACTGCCTGCATTCTGTTTCCTGTCCAGAGATTTTCCCCAAACCTTTTTCTTTGCATTCCCACATGGTAATACTGCATCTTTGCTTTCCTGCTCCCTCCTGCCCACACTGGCAAAGACACCATGGGGAGTCTTTGTTTCCTCTTTAAGGCAACCCTGTGAACATTGTTGGATGAAGACCCCCTTTATGGTCTGGAGTCTCTTCTTTGCAGTCTTACACTGAGAATTCAGGGGTGTGCTTGGTAGATAGGCAGCCCCTGGTTTGCATGCCAGGAATTCACTCACAGGCTGGCATTCTAGCATTGCCTAAGGCCACAGATTCTTGTTGTTAAAGGAAGGGGAGCTTTTCTAACAGAAAAGATTTCAGTTACAAGCAAGAATCTATAGGGAGAACAATCTTAAAATAAGAAACACCTCATTTATTCAGTCTGAAAGTATTCTCACAGATGTTGGGACTAAAAAGGCCACAATGCCTACACTAAACAAACTCATAAGAGACATAGGTAACCCATGCTCACAATGCAGAAGGTGGGTGTCCTGACAGATGGATCCAAAAAGGGCACCAAAATAAAACTATTGGGTTTTATTTGCCTGGAGGAAGTGATGCTCCAAACGAGTTTTGAAAGATGAAGGGTAACTATAGATAAGATTGTACTTAGGAGGTATTTACACATATCAGGTGAAACAGTAATCTAAGTGGGCTGATTGTAGTTATAAAAAGCCTGTATCTTATGGCTCACTGCCTTGGAGAGGAAGCGGGCTTGGTAGTGAGAGAGATGGGAACATTAGGAATGGCTGTTGGATTTTCTCTTTTGAGTATCTTGCTGGTGAAGGTACCAATCATTGAGGTGACAATGCAGGAAGGGTATTGAGTTAGTCAGAAGGAAAGGAATTTGGTTTTGGATGTGTTTTCTTTGAGGCTCTTGATGGTCATCAAGAGAAGACATTCTACTCGCCTGTGTGTTTCACAGACCCAGCTGCAGACTCAAAGTAAGGGACATATTGCCAGCTCCTAGCAAGGAAGCTTCCTATTAGCAGGAAGTCTTAGCATTTCTTGAGCAGTAGAAAAGTTTTCAAGTTCTTATGGATGTGAGACTTTTAGAAATGGAAGTATCCTTAGAGAACAACACCTAGCCTCATTTTGCAGATTTGTCTAACCTTAGCTGCAAACTTTGGGGCACCATTAGAAGAAAGAATGACTGCTCTAGGAAGGATGAAAAAGATCAAACAAATATTTCTGCAGCCCATAACACAGAATGCTAGGGATTATGAGGTCTTTCTGTGCACCAATTCTGAGGTTTTTATTCATATATGAATAAGAATCCAGAAAACACATATTTACTAAAACATGTCATGAATAAATGACTTTGAGGAGAAGAGACCATTCTTTGTCTCAGTGTTCTGAGTTAGAAATCCTCAGTAGCCTAGGATAACCTTTATGCTCCTGGACAAAGTCATGGAGAAATTAGAATCAGAATCTGAATAACTGGGACTGTCACCCAGATATTTTCCCCTCACACTTAACTGTATAAAATATAGCAATTCAACACTGAGAATCTCTGCTGCACTGGTCACTGTGCTAAGTCCATGACTCAGAGACAGGAAGGAAAATTACAGAGTATCATCTTGACCTTCAAGTTGCTTATGGCCTAGAAAAAGAAAGATGTATTTAAAGAAAACATTATGACATTAATCTTTGACTTGTTCTATCAACAGTTTTATTTATCAAAAGGTTAAGAAAGCAATGAGAAGAACCAATGCTTTGGGTCTACCTGTGAGAGACATACAAAAAAGAATCATTAAACTAAATTTAGCCTCTTTTTATTATTTTATTTTATTGTCCACTCAAAGAAAATTAACCTTACCAGAAAATATTAGATTCAACATATGCAAGAGGGAATCAGGACTGAGGGAGAGAAAAGTTCAAGGGTTCCAATGTGGAGGAACTTCAGCCCAGATTACTCACAGAATTTACAGATATAACCCTCCAATGCTACTCAGTGATTTTTTTGAGGAAATGAGAAGTCCTAGAGAGATACCCCAAGCTGAAGGCAATAGTCTTGGATTTAAAAAAAGAGGGGGAGAAGGGTAGGTTTTCAAACTATAAGCATTGAGCTTAATGGTTGATGTAGGAAACAAAGGCAGAAGAACAATTATTAAATTTCCTTACTACATACAGCCCATTGACAAGCCCTTGAAACAGGTAGAGTGACATTCCTCCAGGGACTCAACTGCCTCAACGTTAATATTTTGCTAAGGGCAAAAGGCAATCCTAGCCTGACACCTCTCCTCCTTTCCCTCCACCCCCAGTCACCAGGATCCTGTAAGTCTACTTTAACATACAAAAGTTCCTTTGGAAGCTTATCTCTAAAGCCCCCCAAGATATGTGTTGGCAATCATCCCCCAAGCATATGGCCCACTGAGATACATCTGAAGGGTCTCATGACTAAGGTTTTTTTTTGTTTGTTTAAGATTTTATTTATGTATTTGACATAGACACAGAGAGAGAGTGAATACGAGCTTCCTGCTGATCAGGGAGCCCGATGCAGAGCTCAGTCGCAGGACCCTGGGATCGTGACCTGAGCTGCAGTAGATGCTTATTAACAATGGAGCCACCCAGGCGCCCCTCATGACTAAGGTTTTATTAGACGGTAATAAATGACCTCTTCCCAACAATAGCTAGCTCGCTCAAGGTCCTAGAAACCTTTCTTCAAAATTCCCGAGACTTATGCTATCCCTAACCCCCTCCCAACATGAAAGTATGCAATGGGCCCCTCCTCATGACCCCCTTGCTGCTCTTTCTGCCCCTGAGTTCTGTGCTGGTGCTTTAATAAAATCACCTCTTTGCACCAAAGACGTCTCAAGAATTCTTTCTTGGCTGTCAGCTTCGAACCCTAACATCGTCTTTCCTACATCAATAGCAATGCAGGGCAATGTTCTAGACTGAATTTGATTTTTAAAAAATGCTTTCAAATCTCAGAAAAGAAAGCACAATTAAAGTGAATCAACTCTGCTAATTAAGAGTAAATAATGCCAAACTCATCCCACTTTCCTTTTTGATATGACTATTGTGCTGACATCATGAAAACACAGTAGACATTGTGTATCCAATTTATTTGGGAACACCACATGTGGTTTTAGAGCCATATTGCAAGAACATTAAAAATTCTCAGAACATAGCCTTTTAGAGCCCTTCCTCTAGGTATAATTAAATTCCCATGTATTTGCAATGTCCTAGTACCCAATCAACTGAGAGTCATCGTACAGCCCAGGAGGCTATTAGAGAGAGCCCAGCAGTTACATTTTAGTTATTTATTCACTTTATCTCATGCTACCCTCTCTCAACTCTTCAACCTTTCCATTAATCTGTTAGCCTGTCCTCAGACTCTGTTTGCTTTAAGTTGCTTTTTTCAGACCCTGGAACTTGATTAAGGAAAATATCTATGCAATTCATCAAAGCCGGAGGAAAAGCCAGGCAGTCTTTCAAGTCTTAAGTATAATGTCACCTTTTGCTTTTCCTCCACATTTATTAACTAGGTCAAGTGGTGGACATGGGCCTCTGAGGGTCTCTGTTTGACCTTGATTTGGGCCTGGCTGCCTTGAGAGAAACAATCTGGACTCTGAGGATAGATTGCTTTTGATTTTGGTGACGCGAGATCACTGGCTTTCCAATTTTTTCTGCTTCAACTCATATTGTAAATAGCCTATATATGGACCACCCTCTAATGGTTGTACCCTGATCATAGGGTGTCAAGGCAAGAGTCAGACTGGGAGCAGTCCAGTTCTGGGCAGCCTAGTTATAGGTCTTCTTTTTTTTTTTTTTCTTTCAAGAGGACATATTGAGTTATGAGTGAAAATCACATTATTATGGTGATATAATCTTGATTCTGGTTTAATGTTTATTAAAAATCCAATTGTCCTTATACCTTGGTATTTATTAAAGGTGACAAATTACAGCATTTCTTAACTGACTGAACCAAGTGAGCTGTGATACTAGGCCAGAGAACTGGGCTAAATACAGTGTTGCAGCCAATGGTTTAAATCTGCAACATAAATTCCGTATTTTATTACAGGGGCAGGGAAGGAATGTAGTTCCCTTGTGCTTCAAATGGTTGAGTGCATCCCAACACACTGGTGAAAAAGATGTCTGAGCGTGTCCCAACACACTGGTGAAAAAGATGTCTTTATCTACCTAATTAATTTTTGAGATTGAAGCAAATGAACAACAAACACGCTTATCTTTGGACTTTCTATTAACTAAACTACCCCGTGCCTCTACTCCCTTTTCTTCCTCCTATCAATCTGCCCTCATCAAAAGATCTGACATCACTCATAAACACTGTAGTATACATTTAAGTGTACTTTGTTTTTCCAGAAAATTTCATATCATTTGCATTTTTGCCTTATTTCAACTGTAGAGGTAAAAGTATTCCTATCCAAAAGTTGTAATTTTGTGTACCTGGCCTAAAATCAGACTGTTTGAAGCTTCAATCTGGAGGCAAGATAAGTTACCCTTTTTTGAAATCAATCAGGCAGCTGCCAAGGAAGGCAACCCTGAGTCACAGACTCCTCTGCTAGTGGCTTTCAGAGTTTGCTGGCCTAGATCAGTTAGTTACTCCTTTCCCACTGCTGCAGTAACCCCTCAATAAAACGTCCAGTTCACTGAAATGTAAAAATCACCCCTCTTTCTAGGAAGAACACTCTGATTCCACCCATTTTCCCAGACTAACTCTTTCAGGTAAGAGTTGAATAATGAATAAGTTGAATATAATAATAAGTTGAATATAATATATATAATATATATTGAATATAATAAGTTGAATAATGAAAGCAAATCTCAAAGAGAAAGAAATTAAAAAAAAGAAAAGAAAAGAAAATTGAAGCTTATGTCAACTCCAACCCATACAGGGGCATAGGATCCCTCCTCAGTAATCCTTTTATAATTCTATCTACAACTTTTCTGAATTAAATACATGTGGTAAGCAACTAATCATGGTTTGTTTTTTTAATTAAAAATTAGGGCTGGACACGAGAGAAATCTCCCATTGACTAATCTAAGCACTTAGACACTCAAATTCAGTTTAAAATAAAACATACTCTGATTAGATATTTGATTCATTTTAATTTCCTTAACTTGAGAAGTCAAATTGGAGATAATAACCACCATTTAAATTAAAAGAGTCTAAAATATTCCACAGACATTTGTGAAGAAGATAAATACAACACAGAATTTAAAGGAGTAAGTACCAAAGTTTCCCTCTGGTGTGCCACTCTCAAGCCTGCATGCCTGCGTTACTTTTGAGGAATCCAGTTAGCATGTATAACAGGACTATTTCTGGCAGTGTTTCTAATCTGTGAAACTCTGTTCTGTTCAGTGTAGCTGTGGACCCCCTGCTCTGTGCGTCAGCACTAGGATTGCGGGAAACCCAGAAGAGGTTGAGGCCTGGTGGCTGTCTCCTGGTGCCAGGACAATCTTCCTAAAACACAAATTCATTCATCAGCTCAGGCTACCATAACAAAATTTTTCAAACTGAATGACTTAAACAGATGGGGCGGCTGTAAGTCTAAGATCTGCAGCCAACGTGGTCAGGTTCACGTGAGCGCTCTCTTCCTGGCTTGCAGGTAGCTACATCTTATCCAAATCATATCCCCTCCCAATGGCCACCGCAGACCCTAATACTATTACAGTAGGGCTTAGGGCTTCAAGGTAAGAACTTTGGAGGGAGGCGTGTCCCAGACATTCAGTCCATAATAACCCCCTCTCTTAAAAGCCCTTGAAAGTATCTCTCACCTTGAATTAGAAACCTTCTCTCCCCTGCTTTCCAGCCCATCTTTCATCCCTTATCTTACAGGTAACTTTTATCTATTCTAAACCATCTGCAATGTGTTTTCTGGTGGTCTTTTTCTAAAGATTTATTTATTTATTCTGAGAGAGAGAGAGAGAGAGAGAATGCATGCACATGAGTGGGGGCGGGGACAGACGGAAAGAACCTCAAGCAGACTCTCCTGCTGAGCTGGGAGTCTGATGCAGGGCTCTATCTCACAACCTTGAAATCATGATCGGAGCCAAAATTAAGAGCTGCTGCTCAACGGACTGAGACACCCACGTGCCCCTCAATGATCTTTTATACATTATGTTCCATCAGCCTGGGATCCCTTCCTTGTCTACCTGAATAATTCTTACTCTTAAAATATTGAATATAGCCTCTCTCTTCTCCTATTTTACTCCATGACTTTCCCTTATTCAGTCAGGTGGGCCATTTGTTCTCAAGAATAAGTTATCTCAGGCATTATTGTCTCAGGAAAAGCAGAAAATAAAAGACAAAGAAGTCCATTCTTGCCTTTTGATTTTTAAAAGCCTTAGCCCCTAAGGGGAAGAGAAGCCATGGATTTGAGAAAATAACAAAGCATAAAAGCAGTTTTTCCCCTATCACAGATGAAGCCACCAGAGATGAGTTCTCTTCTACTGGGAAGAACGGAGTGGAGCAGACATGAAGAGTGAGAAGCAGTGGGGGAGGGTCCCAGGAAAAGGAAAGATGGATGGGGGAAGCAGATCTCTTAGAAAGGTGTATGTGTGTATGCCTGAGAGCCTAGGAGGCTGTATCTCACCCTGCAGGGAGCAGCTGTGTGGTTCATCTCAGCCCTAGAGCCCACAGGAACCTCCAGTCCAAGGAGCTGTGGTATCTCAGAATGGTCACATGAAGGAAAAGTGCCATAGGATTTTAGGACGCATAGTTTCCCAAAGTGCAGCTGCAGCAGCAGCAGCAGGAAGGCCATTGCCAGAGGAAGTTGCTAGATTGGATGTGGCCTTTTACTGGATGTGAAGGATGACCTCCCTGGGTGTGACCTGCATGTACGCAACCTTTGGAGCAGGTATGAGGATGAATGTCCCCGTGGATACCAGCTCCCTTCTCCACCTCTCTAACGTCTAGACACTATGAACATTCCCAGAAGGTGACTTCATTCCTGAACTGAGAGAGATGAAGTTTTTGTCATCTGGCAGAATGGACACACAAGTTAGAAATTAAGCTGAATTCCTAAAAAAATAAAATGTTACTGCACATCAGAGTTTGTAGAGAGAGATTCTAAAGCATACAAGTCTTTAAGACTCAGCTTTGACAATATTCTTAATGAATCACCTTCTGATAACTCTCCTTGAGAAAGTGAGGGGTCCTTTCATTTAAAAAAGGAAGAAATCCTTCTTCAAAAGGTTATTATAAGGTTTAATGATAGCATGTTTATAAAAGACATAGTATAGTGCCTGAGTTTTTGATAGCCCTCAGTAATTGGTGGATTGTATTCCAGTGTTTCTGGCTCACCTTTGCATAGTGCCTGGCACAAAGCAGACACTCATATGCTCACCGAATCAAATCAATCTAATGCTCTAATTCATAGAGAAGTTGGCAAATATAAAAAACATCTATTATCTATCTATCTATCTATCTCATCTGTCTATCTTCTAAGGTGCTACCCTCTATATATTTGTAGAGTGGTATATAACCTGAATGCAGTAATAGTACAGAATGGAAGGAAAGATGACTTTTGTTAATCATCAGTTTTCTAAAATCTGAACTGCAGGGAAGAAGAAAGTTTGCTTAGTGAAGAAATCAGATACCCTTATTGAGAATATGAAATCAATGATCTCCCATTTCCTGGACCAAAGAAAACTTTGGCTCTGATCCCAGCTTAAGAATGTACAATAACTTTTAGTGATACTCTGCTCACACATAGATCTAGACACCCATCAAAATTCTTTCTGGCATTTAGTTAAATTTGAAAATAATATTTAGAGAAGCCTGTGAGAAATCCAAGGCTCTATCACAGTGGGAGATGTCAGTGGCTGTTAAAAGATGACAGGAAGCAAAGTCTTATGTCTACAGGAGAAAGGGAAGGAAAGGCTGTAGATCCCAGGAAGAGGGAGCAGGAGAACAGCACCTTCCCTAATGCTACTACCCACCCCTCCTGGCTCTGAATCACAGGTTGCCCCACTCCCCCTCCTGGGGTACCTGCTGGGACATGAGACCACAGTGCAGGAAGCTAAACTCCTTGGAGATTAGTGGCTATGATTGTTCAGCGGCATCAAGGAAAGTGACACCAGTACCACTAATCAGATACCTGGTGTCTTTATCTGCATGAGGTAGAAAATTAATTGGAGAACAGACCCACAGTGAAGGTGTGAGAAAACCAGGTGGGTGACTTGATGTATGCTGCACTTGGTTAGAAAAAAAAAATCTGTAAATTAATTGCCAGATAGGAATGAAATGAAATGCTCTACCTGATACAGCAGGACTTCCCTTCCTCTCCTCCTCATTCTTTGCCTCCTCCCTCTTTTCTCACCAACCAGCCCCCTCCACCCCTTATTTGATATTCATTAGTTGAATAGCCTTGGAGCAGCCACAGGTTGGGGAACTTCTGTCCAAGGGTGACCCCCTAAAACCTTCAATGGGATCCAGAAGAGAGAAAGGGAAAAGAAATGATTTTTGTAAAAGACTCTGGACCTACAGAAATGGAAATTAAGAGACTCTTAGTGAGTCTTTAGTGCTAAGAAAGGGTTGTGACTATGTGGAGTGGTGGCATCTATTTTTTTCCATAGGGAGTCAGAACAGGGTTATTAGGCAATTACAGTGGGATGGAGTGGAAGATTAGGAAAAATACTGTGAGTTTAGTGGGAGACACTGAGAACTACAGCACCAAAATATATAGATTCAGTTCAATTGTCTTGCTAGGTGTTTTTTAATTGTTTTTAGTAGTGTAATGTTGCAAAGACATTAGACCAAGGTTTCTCATTGCTGACATTTTGGGATATAGGGCTGTCCTGTGTATTATAGGATGTTTAGCAGCATGTCTGGTCTCTACCTACTAGATGCCAATAGCACTCTCCCAAGCTCTGCATTAGAGTATAGGCTAGCTGGACATACACTGAGGTTTTTAGCCTGTGATTTCTATAGTCTAAAGTGGAGCAGAAAACTTCTCCATAGTAAACGGGCACTGATTCCAGGTTGTTTCAAGTTCCACAGTAGAGTGAATTGAAATTTTATACCGTTTGTTGAGAAATTTCTCAACTTCTCTAGATATAACAGGTACACTGATAAAAATGCATCTCAAATGAATGCTGTCAAAAACAATTATTTAAAAAGTCTAAGGAAAAGGGTGTGGAAATGCCAGAGATGTGGATTTTAAATAGAGAATAAAGATTGAAATAAGAGCCATTTCATTTCTTTTGTCAAAATTTATATATTAGCAATGTTAATATCCATAGAAATTAAAAATGCTACAAAATACTAAAAATAGTATAAAATCACTACTCAATATAAAAAATTTCAATTTAAAAAAAGCCAAAGTATCTAAATAGATATTTGTCCAAAGAAGATATTCAAATGGCCAACTAGTATGTGTAAAGGTGCTCAACATCACTAATCAGCAGGTAAATGCAAATCAAAACCACAATGAGATACTACTTCACATCTGTTAAAATGGCCATTATCAAAAACACAAGAGATTAACAAATGTTGATGACAATGTGGGAAAAATGGAATCCCTGTGCACTATTCGGAGGAATGTAAATTGGTACGGCCATTAGGGAAAATAGTATGGAAATGCCTCAAAAATTAAAAATAGAAATAACATACAATCCAGTAATTCCTCTACCAAGAAAATATCTGAAGGAAACAAGAACACTATGTTGAAGAGATATCTGCATTCTCACGTTTATAAATGTTATTATTTATAGTAGCCAAGACATGGAAGCAAGTTAAGTGTCCATCAACAGATGAATGGATCAAGAAGATGTGATACACACACACACAACATACACATGCAGAGGAATATTAACAGAGTATAAAAGAGAGGGAAATACCACCATTTGTGGCAACATGGATGGACCTTGAGGGTATTATGCTAAGTAAAATAAGAAAGACAAATACTGTACGATATCACTTATGTGTGGAATATCAGTTATGTATCTCCTCCCCCAAACCCCAAACTCATAGAAAAAGAAATCAGATTTGTGGTTATCAGAAATGGTGGATGGGAGTTTGGGGGAATTGGAGGAAGGTAGTCAAAAGGTACAAACTTCCAGTTATAAGATAAATGAGTTCTGGAGATTAATGTACAATATGATGACTATAGCTAAAACTTCCATATAGTATACTGGAAAACTGCTAAGGGAGTAAATCCCAAAAGTTCTTATCATAAGGAAAAATACTTTTTTTTCTTTTTTACATTTTTGTATCTATAGGAGTTACTGGATGTTAACTAAACTATGATAATCATTTCAAAATATATGTAAGTCAAGTCACTCATTATCCTGTATACCTTAAATTTATATAGTACTGTATGTCAATTAATCTGAATAAAACAAGGACAAAAATAAAATACAATTCAAAAAAATTACTACAAAATTCACCTTCATGACAAAAAACACTCAATGTCCCCATGACAGGGGAGAAGAATGAAGATGGTGAATGGAATGGAAGCCACAGCAATACCTAATCACAGCCCGTTGTCTTTAACCCCTCCAGCCACTGAGGACAGACTAGAGCTCTGCTTCCCAATCAAGGAATTCCAAGTTGCATGTAGTGCTACCATCTTCAGAGTCCAAATACACAGGGAAAGGAAGAGCATTTGAATTGGATTTGGAAATTGGAATACACCTGAGATAAAGTGGTAAACACAGCAGATAAACACATCTGAGGAGTAACATAAGTATTCAGCTTCAAGTTAATCCCATGATAGCCTCTAAGAGAAGAAAGTACAGATTCTGAATTTTAAAAGCAGAAGAGTAGAGTTAAAGCAGCCAACACATGAAATGGTAGGTAAAGCAGCCTTAACAATGACCTAAATGGTGTTCATTCTTACAATACCTGTATTGAGAGGTTAAAAACAGTTTGGACATTGTATTCCACTTTGTCCATTTCACTTTGGTTCTTGTAATAGTTTTGATGCTTTTCTACTTTTCCCAGGGCATTTGACCCCTGATCACACACAACTCACTGAGAGATTAGAGAAGTATTGTCTGGAGAACAATAAGAGTTGGTGGATAATCTGGGAAGGTTTACAAAGAGGATACAAAGAGTGGTTATCATAAGGGTAGCACAGGAGTGGGATGGGGGTCCTGTGTGCTCCATCAGGGTATGAGCCTGAGCCCACTACTGCCATCCAGTCCATTGTACAATTGACCTTGAATAGAAGGTCAGTGTGATATTGACCAAATTTGCAAGCAGCACAAAGCTGGGGAGATAAAAACGATGACATATTACAAACCCAGCAGGATATAGATAATTCAGATCACTGGTTGAACAAAAGTGAGATGAGGTTTAATATAAAGACATGCAAGATAATATATGCACCCGAGAGAAAATAACTCTCAGCACAGATTCAAATTACGGGGGTATTACTCAGGAAGCTGTCATGCTGAGTGAGATTTGGGGAGGATGGTGGATAACAAATTGAATAGGAGTTCACAGTGCAATGCCACAGCAAAAAAAGGGCAGTGCTATTTTGAGATGTTTAGACAATATAAAGTGATCTTTGAAAATACAAGAGGGGACAGAGAATTGCTTTTTACACAGGTAAAATCTCACCTTGAACTCCCTGGTCCCCTGACTTTAACAAAGACAGCAATGAGAAGGGAGATTAAGCAAAGATAGTTATTTGAACGCTATTCAAAATGATGCACAGGTCTCCCTAGGAGAAGCCGAATTGTCTTCTTATGCCAGGCAAACACGCATTTATAAAAAGTTTTCTCGTGTCAATTCCTTCTGCTACTATATTTCCTTTAATGCCTTGTTGACTTTCAGAAAGGAAAAAAAAAAACAAAAATTCCTATAGGGAGCATAAAATTTAGGATCTTTCATATGTTTCATAATATGTATTGGGTGTAAATTCTTGCCTGCTAAAATCTTTGACTCTATTAGGAAGAGAGATGACAAAATTATGCAAAAAAAGGGCAAATCAGTCCTTATATTAGACTAATATTAAACTAATCTTAGAACAATAAAGGTTCAAAAGGGGAGTCAATTAGGGAAGATTTCAAAGTGATGTCCCCTTCCCATTCATACTACTGAAAGATGAGTAGCAGTGGGAGGGGACAGATGATTTAATGGAGAGAAACTGGAGCCTGGAAGGCACATGAGAGGGAAATGCTTGGCACCTCAGCTTGCCACTGGAGGTGTCAGGAATGGAAAAAACAGAAGGGTAGAGAATGTGTGAAGGAAAAAATTAGTAATACTACAGAAGATAAGGCGTTGGCATCAGGATAACTGGATTTTTAATCTAGACTCTAGTACTCCATAGATACACACATACCATTTATTTCATCTCTGTGAGACTAAAATTTTTTTAATCAAATTATAAAAACTACTTTGCAAGGCTATTTTGAGAACTAAAAATAATATATATGTGAATCATTTAGATGTCAAAACACGTATTAGGTCCCTGATAAATGTTTACAATTTTAGTGACTGATTAGTTGTTGAAGCAATAGAGGAAAAAGAATAAAAGAGTCTGAGGTTTTATTCCTGGATGGATTTTTATACAATTTTTAGAAATACAGCAGATAAGAGGGGAATTTATTAGTTTGACAAGGCAGTAGAATACTGAGTTTCACCCATGTTGAGTTTGAAGAGATGATAGAAAGCACTGGATTTTTAATTTTGCCAGAATTTGCCTCTTGAGGTGTTTTATGCACTACCAAATGTGGTGAGAGTAGAATCACTAAAATAGTACAGTTGCGTAAAAATTCTGAACCCGGTTTTCAATACTTGGAGGAGTAGTGATGTGTTAGCATTTCTGTCGAACAGATTTTGAATGTTTTGTTGAGCCTAGGTCAATCCAAAATAGAACTCAGGGGTAAAAATTCTCAGCTCATTGGACCACACATATGATTTTTTAAAAACATAAGTATCTAGCTAAAGTTATAGAAATTACTCATGCTCAGTTTCTAATTCACATTTAATTCCACACATATAATGGCAATGTTTTTATGTAAGCAAAGGGTATGTATAGTGGGAAAATTTCCATATGACCGTATCCAGATAAATAAACAAAACTATAAATTAACAGCAATCCAAATGGAGGAGATAAATTGCATTATGATTTATCTTGTCTTAACTTTTATGTCTAGGAATACTATTGGTTGTCATTGAATGGTCTATAGCCACAGGAACAAGATAGAAATACCTGCTTAAAATAATCACAGTATGATGCTCCTTTGCACACACATTTACTTCATTTTGTCATCATTCAAAAGACATTTTATTTCTGTCATTCAAATAATCACCTCTAAAACTTAAAATGTTGTATTAAAATATTAAATATAATAAACACCATGTTGGCTGAAGCATACCTAATTTTACTGATAACAGCTTACTAATAAAAAAGAGAAAGGCTAACATTAATACTTACAATAATCTTCCCAGTTGCCCAAACTTATTCTCAACACCTTGATATTCTAGAGCAGAGATCAGCAAACTTTTTCTGTAAAGGAGCAGATGGTAAATATTTTATTTCATGGGCCAAGAGGTAAAATATAGGATATTATATAGGCACTTATACAGAGAAAATAGATGTCCACAAATTTTTAAAATAATAATTGAATATTATTAATCAATATAACTCAGTTGGCATATAATCATAATTAAATACAATTTTTTGTAATATAGGTCTTTTAATGAGAAAAATGGAATTTTGGAGTGAGGTGACAGTTTGCTTAATTGGGGTTCAGTTGGTATACCCTGTCATCCTGGTAGGAATGTGACTTCTTCCTTCTACAAAGCCTTCCCTGGCCTCTTTGAACACAGAGATCTTTTTTTTTCAAGGAATGCTCCAGAATGTGTCGCCAGTACCTACCTCTCTTTCGGCACTTTTTTTTACTATTCTCATAGTGTTGGACCCTTTTCAACGCAGGGAGGCAGGTTTAGAGCACAGGCTCTGGGCTAAGGCTCCCTGAATGTGAATTCTAGCAGAATTGAAATTTTTTGAGTTTTCTGATCTTTGACTACTTCATTTTGCTTATCTATAAAATGGATATTAGTGCCTACTTTACAGAATTGCCATGAAGATTAAATGAACTAATAAAAGCAAAGATTTAGAAGAATACATGGCATATTATAAAGCTCTTAATATATTATCCTTTTAATTTTTTTTCAGTTTTTAAAAATTTTTAAATTTTATTTTAAATTCCAGTAACAAATATCTCTTTTGCTATTTTTCATTTATGATTGAAGTATAATTAAAATAGAAGGTTGTATTAGTTTCAGGTGTACAACATACTGATTTGACAATTGTTTACTATACTCAAACGCTCACCATACAAGATTATCACAATGTTGACCATATTATCTATGCTGTACTTTTCATCTCTGTGACTTATTTAATCACTGGAAGTTTGTACCCCTTAATAGCCTTCATATATTTTGCGCACTGCCTACCCAATTCCCCTCTGGTAACTACCAGTTTTTTTCCTCTTTTTTTAAGAGTCTTTTTGGTTTTTGTTTGTTCATTGTTTTATTTTAAGATTCCACATATAAGTGAAATCATATGGTATTTGTTTTTCTTGGACTTATTTCACTCAGCATAATACCCTCTAGGTCCATCAGTGCTGTGGCAAATGGCAAGGTCTTGTTCTTTTTTATGGCTGAGTAATAATCTATCCATATATACAAACCACATATTCTTTATTCATTCATCTATCAAATAGACATTTGGGTTGTTTCTGTATGTTAGCTGTTGTAAATAATGTTGCAATAAATAGAGTGCATGTATTTTTTCAAGTTACATTTTAAAAAAAATTATTTATTTGTTTGATAGAGAGAGAGGGAGAGAGTGCATGCATGAGTAGGGGGAAAGGAGGAGAGAGAGGGAGAAACAGGCTCCCTGCTGAGCAGAGAGCTTCATGCAGGGCTCTATCCCAGGACCCTGGGATCATGACCTGAGCCAAAGACAGACACTTAATGGACTGAGCCATCCAGGTACCTCTCAAATTACTGTTTTTGTTTTTGTTTTTTTGATAAATATCCAGTAGTGGAATTACCTGATCACATAGTATTTCCGTTATTAATTTTTTGAGGAACTTCTACACTATTTTCCACAGTGTTTGCGCCAATATCCATTTCCAGAAACAGTACAGAATGGTTTTTCTCCACATCCTTGACGGTATTTATTATCTTATTGTTTTGATACTAGCCATTCTGACAGGTGTGAGATGATATCTCATTGTAGTTTTAATTTGTATTTTCCTGATGACCAGTGATGCTAAGCATCATCTCATGTGTCTGTTGACCATCTCTATGTCTTCTTTGGAAAATGTCTACTTAGGTCCTCTGCCCATTTTTTAATTGGATTTTTTATTGGTGTATATTTTTTTTATTGGTGTATATTTTTATTGGTGTGTATATTTTTTATTGGTATACACACACACACACACACACACACATATATACATACATATATATATATTTAACCCCTTATAAGATATATTATTTACAAATATCTTTTCCCATTTGGTAGGTTGCTTTTTCATTTTGTTAACAATTTTCTTTGCTGAGCAAAAGCCTTTTATTTTAGTGTAATTCCAATATTTATTTTTGCTTTTATTTCTCTTGCCTGAGGGACACATTCATAAATACTTTGCTAAGGCTGATGTCCAAGATCATTGCTTGGGTTTTCTTCTAAGAGTGTTGTGGTTTCAGGTCTCACATTTAGGTCTTTAATCCATTCTGAATTTATTTTTGTGCATGGTGTAAGAAATTCTCAGTTTCATTCTTTTGCATGTAGCTGTATGATTTTCCCAAAACCATTTATTGAATAGACTGTCTTTTCCCTATATTCTTCTCTTCTTTGCCATAGATTAATTGGCTATATATGCATGGATTTCTGGGCACTCTATCCTGTTCCACTGATCCATGTGTCTATTTTTGTGCCAGTACCATACTGTTGTGATTACTATAGATTTGTAGTATAGTTTTAAATCTGGAGTTGTGATATTTCCAAATTTATTCTTTTTCAAGATTGTTTTAGCTATTTGAGATCTTCTGTGGATTTTAGGAATTTTCATTCTAGTTCTGTAAAAAAAAAATGCTGCTGGTATTTTGATAGAAATTGTACTGAATCTTTAGATTGCTTTGGGTAAAATGGATATTTTAATGACATTAAATCTTCCAATCTATGAGCATGGTTTATGATTCCATTTGCTTGCATCATCAATTGCTTTCTTCAGGTCTTATAGTTTTCAAAGTATAGATCTTTCACACCCTTGGTTAACTTTATTTCTAGGTAATTTATTATTTTTGGTATAATTGAAAATGGGATTGTTTTCTTATTTTCTCTTTCTGATATTTTTATTAGGGTATAGAAATGTAAGAAATTTCTGTATATGAATTTTGTATCCTGCAACTTCACTGTATTTGTGTGTTCTAATAGGCATTTTTTTTTTTTTTGGTGGAGTCTTTAGAGTTTTCTACATACAGTATTATGTCATCTACACATAGTAACCATTTTACTTCTTATTATTTGGTATGTCTTTTATTTCTTTTTCTTATCTGATTGTTGCAGCTAAGACTTCCAGTACTATGTTAATAAAAGCGATGAGAGTGGACATCCTTGTCTTGTTCCTGGATCTTAGAAGAAAAGCTCTCACTTTTTCACCTTTGAGTATGAAGCTAGATGTGAGTTTTCCATATATGTTTATTATTGAGGTATGTTTCCTCTAAACCCACTTTGTTGAAAGTTTTTGTCATGAACACGTACTTTGTCAAATGATTTTACTGAATCTACTGAGATATTCTTCTGATTTTTATCCTTACTCTTGTTAATGTGATTTATCATATTGATTGATTTGTGAATGTTGGGCCACCCTTGTATCCCTGGCATAAATCCAACTTGATTGTTGTGAGTCATCTTTCATTGTATCAGTAAATTCAGTTTGCTAATATTTTGTTGAGGATTTTTGCATCTAAGTTCACCAGAAATATTGGTATGAAGTTTTTTTTTTTTTTGTACTGTCTATCTGGTTTTGGTATTATGCCTTCAGAATGTATTGGAAGTTTTCCTTTTCTATTTTTTGGAATAGGTTGAGAAGGATAGGTATTAATTCTTCCTTAATTGTTTGATAGAATTCACCTGTGAAGCCATCTGATCCTGAACTTATGTTTGTTGGAAGTTTTTATTAATGATTCAATTTTTGTTACTAGTAACAAGTATGTTCAAATTTTCTATTTCTTTCTGATTAAGTTTTGGGAGATTGTATGTTTCTAGGAACTTATCCATATCTTCTGGATTGCTGAATTTGTTGGCATATAATTTTTCATAATACCCTCATAATTCTTTGGATTTCTGTGGTGTCAATTGTTATTTCTCCTCTATTTTTAACTTTGAGTTCTCTCTTTTTTCTTAATACTCTTGCTAAAGGCTTAACACTTTTATCTTTTCAAAGAACTAGCCCTTAGTGTCAGTGATCTGTTCTACTGTTTTGTTTTTGTTTTTGTTTGGTCTGTATTTATTTCTACTCTAATCTTTATTATTTTCTTCCTACTTCCTTTTGGCTTTGTTCTTCTTACTCAGTTCCTTCTGTAGTATGATTAGATTGTTTGAGATTTTTCTCGTTTCTTGGGGCATGCCCATATTGTTATAAACTTCCCTCTTAGAACTGATTTTAATGTTCAAAATACAAAGATCTTGGACTGTTTGCCTTTATTTTCATTTAACTCCATGTATCTTTTCATTTCCTCTTTGATTTCTTCACTGACCTATGTTGATTAGTCTCCATCTGTTTGTGGGTTCCCCCCCCCCCAGTTTTTCCTTATAATTGATTTCTAGTAACATACCATTGTGCTTGATATTATTTCAATCTTCTTAAATTTTTGAGACTTGTTTTATGGCCTATTATTGATCTATCCTGGAGAATATTCCATGTGCACTTGAAAAAGAATTTGTATTCTTCTGTTTTTAGATGAAATGTTCTGTATATATTAAGTCCATCTAGTCTAATGTGTCATTAAAAGCCACCGTTTCCTTATTGATTTTTCTGTCTGGATGATCATCCCTTGATGTGAGTGGGGTGTTAAACCCCCTGCTATTATTGTATTACTGTTCATTTCTCTCTTTCTATCTATTAATGTTTGCCTTATATATTTAGATGCTTCTATGTTGGGTGCATAAATACTTATAATTGTTATCTACTTTTGTTGGATTGATGCCTCTTTCATTATGTAGAGCCATTTTTTGTCTCCTGCTACAGTCTTTATTTTAAAATCTATTTTGTTTGATATAAGCATTGTTACCCTGGCTTGTTTTTGCTTCCATTTCCAAAGTGTATGTTTTTCCATCTCCTCACCTTCAGTCTATATGTATCTTTTAGTTTTGAGTGTTCTATAGGTAGCATATGTTTGGGGTTTATCTATTCAGTCACCATACCTCTTTTGATTGGCACATTTTGTCTATATACATTTAAAGTAATTTGTACAAAGTATGTACATTGCCATTTTGTTAATTGTTTTCTGGTTGTTTCTGTAGTTTTCTGTTCCTTTCTTCTTCTCTTGCTCTTTTCCCTTGTGATTTGATAGCTTTCTTTAAGTGTTATGCTTGGATTCCTTTCTCTTTATTTGTGTATCTATTAGAGGCTTTTGATTTGTGGTTACCATTGAGTTTATATATAACATATTATGTGTATAGCAGTCTATATTAAGTTGATGGTTGTTTAAACACATATAAAGTACTAAATTTTATTCCCCCTCCATGTTTTATGCATTTGACATTACATTTTACATCTTTTAATTTTGTGTACCCCTTGACTAATATATGTAGTTATAAATGATTTTACTACTTTTGTGTTTTAATCTCCAAAAGGGTTTTGTAAATGGTTAATCTTCTACCTTTACTATATGTTTGCTTTTACCTACCAAAACTTTTCATTTCCTAACTTTCTTATTTCTATTTATGACCTTTTCTTTCCACTTAAAGAAAGAAGTCCCTTTAGCACTTCTTGTAGGCTGGCTTAGCAGTGACAAACTCCTTTACCTTTTGTCTGGGAAACTCTACCCTTCAATTCAGAATGATAACCTTGCTGGGTACAGCATCCTTGGTTGTAGGCTTTCCCCCCCTCCCCTTTTTTTCTCCTCCCCTCCCCCACTTTCAGCACTTTGGTTTTTTTTTGTTTTTTTTTTTTTGTTTTTTTTTTCCCCATTCTTTCTTTTTTTTATTTTAATAAACATATAATGTATTTTTATCCTCAGGGGTACAGGTCTGTGAATCGCCAGGTTTACACATTTCATAGCACTCCTCATAGCCCATACCCTCCCCAATGTCCATTTCCCCCCACCACTCTCTCCCGTCCCCCCTCCCCAAAGCACCCTCAGTCTGTTTTCTGAGATTGAGTCTTTTATGGTTTGTCTCCCTCCCAATCCCATCTTTTCATTTTTTCTTTTCCTACCTCCCCCCTAATCCCCCCGCATTGCATCTCCACTTCCTCATATCAAAGAGATCATATGATAGTTGTCTTTCTCCGATTGACTTATTTCGCTAAGCATGATACCCTCTAGTTCCATCCACGTCATCGCAAATGGAAAGATTTCATGTCTTTTGATGGCTGCATAGTATTCCACTGTTTATATATACCACATCTTCTTTATCCATTCATCTGTTGATGGACATCAAGGCTCTTTCCACAGTTTGGCTATTGTGGACATTGCTGCTATAAACATTCGGGTGCACGTGCCCCTTCGGAGCACCACGTTTGTCTCTTTAGGATATATACCCAGTAGTGCAATTGCTGGGTCATAGGGTAGCTCTATTTTCAGTTTTTTGAGGAACCTCCACACTGTTTTCCAGAGTGGTTGCACCAGCTTGCATTCTCACCAGCAGTGTAGGAGGGTTCCCCTCTCTCTGCATCCTTGCCAGCATCTGTCATTTCTTGACTTGTTAATTTTAGCCATTCTGACTAGTGTGAGGTGGTATCTCATTGTGGTTTTGATTTGTATTTCCCTGATGCCGAGTGATGTGGAGCATTTTTTCATGTGTCTGTTGGCCATCTGGATGTCTTCTTTGCAGAAATGTCTGTTCATGTCCTCTGCCCATTTCTTGACTGGATTATTTGTTCTTTGGGTATTGAGTTTGATAAGCTCCTTATAGATTTCGGATACTAACCCTTTATCTGATATGTCATTTGAAAATATCTTCTCCCATTCTGTCAGTTGTCTTTTGGTTTTGTTAACTGTTTCCTTTGCTGTGCAAAAGCTTTTGATCTTGATGAAATCCCAATAGTTCATTTTTGCCCTTGCTTCTGTTGCCTTTGGCAATGTTCCTAGGAAGAAGTTGCTGCGGCTGAGGTCAAAGAGGTTGCTGCCTGCATTCTCCTCAAGGATTTTGATAGATTCCTTTCTCACATTGAGGTCCTTCATCCATTTTGAGTCTATTTTCATGTGTGGTGTAAGGAAATAGTCCAATTTCATTTTTCTGCATGTGGCTGTCCAATTTTCCCAGCACCATTTGTTGCAGAGGCTGTCTTTTTTCCATTGGATATTCTTTCCTGCTTTGTCGAAGATTACTTGACCATAGAGTTGAGGGTCTATTTCTGGGCTCTCTATTCTGTTCCATTGATCTATATGTCTGTTTTTGTGCCAGTACCATACTGTCTTGATGATGACAGCTTTGTAATAGAGCTTGAAGTCTGGAATTGTGATGCCACCGACTTTGGCTTTCTTTTTCAATATTCCTTTGGCTATTCGAGGTCTTTTCTGGTTCCATATAAATTTTAGGATTATTTGTTCCATTTCTTTAAAAAAAATGGATGGGATTTTGATAGGGATTACATTAAATGTGTAGATTGTTTTAGGTATAGTAGACATTTTCACAATATTTGTTCTTCCAATCCATGAGCATGGAATATTTTTCCATTTCTTTGTGTCTTCCTCAATTTCTTTCATGAGTACTTTATAGTTTTCCGAGTACAGATTCTTTGCCTCTTTGGTTAGATTTATTCCTAGGTATCTTATGGTTTTGGGTGCGATTGTAAATGGGACTGACTCCTCAATTTCTCTTTCTTCTGTCTTGTTGTTAGTGTAAAGAAATGCGACTGATTTCTGTGCATTGACTTTATATCCTGACACTTTACTGAATTCCTGTACAAGTTCTAGCAGTTTTGGAGTGGAGCCTTTTGGGTTTTCCACATATAGTATCCTATCATCTGCAAAGCGTGATAGTTTGACTTCTTCTTTGCCAATTTGGATGCCTTTAATTTCTTTTTGTTGTCTGATTGCTGAGGCTAGGACTTCTAGTACTATGTTGAACAGCAGTGGTGATAACGGACATCCCTGCCGTGTTCCTGACCTTAGTGGAGAAGCTTTAAGTTTTTCTCCATTGAGAATGATATTTGCAGTGGTTTTTTCATAGATGGCTTTGATAATATTGAGGTATGTGCCTTCTATCCCTACACTTTGAAGAGTTTTAATCAGGAAGGGATGCTGTACTTTGTCAAATGCTTTTTCGGCATCTATTGAGAGTATCATATGGTTCTTACTCTTTCTTTTATTAATGTATTGTATCACATTGTGGATTTGCAGATGTTGAACCAACCTTGCAGCCCTGGAATAAATCCCACTTGGTCGTGGTGAATAATCCTTTTAATGTACTGTTGGATCCTATTGGCCAGTATTTTGGTGAGAATTTTCGCATCTGTGTTCATCAAGGATATTGGTCTGTAATTCTCTTTTTTGGTGGGATCCTTGTCTGGTTTTGGGATCAAGGTGATGCTGGCCTCATAGAATGAGTTTGGAAGTTTTCCTTCCATTTCTATTTTTTGGAACAGTTTCAGGAGAATAGGAATTAATTCTTCTTTAAATGTTTGGTAGAATTCCCCTGGGAAGCCGTCTGGTCCTGGACTTTGGTTTGTTTGGAGATTTTTGATGACTGTTTCAATCTCCTTACTGGTTATGGGTCTGTTCAGGTTTTCTATTTCTTCCTGGTTCAGTTGTGGTAGTTTATATGTCTCTAGAAATGTATCCATTTCTTCCAGGTTGTCAAATTTGTTGGCGTAGAGTTGCTTGTAGTATGTTCTTATAATTGTTTGTATTTCTTTGGTGTTGGTTGTGATCTCTCCTCTTTCATTCATGATTTTATTTATTTGCATCCTTTCTCCTTTCTTTTTGATAAGTCTGGCCAGGGGTTTGTCAATCTTATTAATTCTTTCAAAGAACCAGCTCCTAGTTTCATTGATTTGTTCTATTGTTTCTTTAGTTTCTATTTCATTGATTTCTGCTCTGATCTTTATGATTTCTCTTCTCCTGCTGGGTTTAGGCTTTCTTTGTTGTTCTCTCTCCAGCTCCTTTAAGTGTAGGGTTAGGTTGTGTATTTGAGACCTTTCTTGTTTCTTGAGAAAGGCTTGCACCGCTATATATTTTCCTCTCAGGACTGCCTTTGTTGTGCCCCACAGATTTTGAACCATTGTGTTTTCACTATCATTTGTTTCCATGAATTTTTTCAATTCTTCTTTAATTTCCTGGTTGACCCATTCATTTTTTAGAAGGATGTTTAGTCTGATTAGTCTCCATGTATTTGCATTCTTTCCAAATTTCCTCTTGTGATTGAGTTCTAGCTTCAGAGCATTGTGGTCTGTAAATATGCAGGGAATGATCTCAATCTTTTGGTACCGGTTGAGACCTGATTTATGACCCAGGATGTGGTCTATTCTGGAGAATGTTCCATATGCACTAGAGATGAATGTATATTCTGTTGCTTTGGGATGGAATGTTCTGAATAGATCTGTGATGTCTATCTGGTCCAGTGTGTCATTTAAGGCCTTTATTTCCTTGTTGATCTTTTGCTTAGATGATCTGTCCATTTCAGTGAGGGGAGTGTTAAAGTCCCCTGCTATTATTGTATTACTGTCGATGTATTTCTTTGATTTTGTTATTAATTGGTTTATATAGTTGGCTGCTCCCATGTTAGGGGCACAGATATTTAAGATTGTTAGGTCTTCTTGTTGGACAGACCCTTTGAGTATGATATAGTGTCCTTCCTCATCTCTTATTCTAGTCTTTGGCTTAAAATCTAATTGATCTGATATAAGGATTGCCACCCCAGCTTTCTGCTGATGTCCGTTAGCATGGTACATTGTTTTCCACCCCCTCACTTTAAATCTGGAGGTGTCTTCGGGTCTAAAGTGAGTTTCTTGTAGGCAGCATATGGATGGGTTTTGTTTTTTTATCCATTCTGATACCCTGTGTCTTTTGATTGGGGCATTTAGCTCATTAACATTCAGGGTAACTATTGAGAGATATGAATTTAGTGCCATTGTATTGCCTGTAAGGTGACTGTTACTGTATATTGTCTCTGTTTCTTTCTGATCTACTACTTTTAGGGTCTCTCTTTGCTTAGAGGACCCCTTTCAATATTTCCTGTAGAGCTGGTTTGGTGTTTGCAAATTCTTTCAGCTTTTGTTTGTCCTGGAAGCTCTGTATCTCTCCTTCTATTTTCAATGATAGCCTAGCCGGATATAGTATTCTTAGCTGCATGTTTTTCTCGTTTAGTGCTCTGAATATATCATACCAGTTCTCTCTGGCCTGCCAGGTCTCTGTGGATAGGTCCGCTGCCAATCTAATGTTTTTGCCCTTGTATGTTACAGACTTCTTTTCCCGGGCTGCTTTCAGGATTTTCTCTTTGTCACTAAGACTTGTAAATTTTGCTATCAGGTGATGACTGTGGACCTATTTTTATTGATTTTGAGGGGCATTCTTAGCATCTCCTGGATTTTGATGTTTGTTCCCTTTGCCATATTAAGGAAATTCTCTCCAATAATTGTCTCCAATATACCTTCTGCTCCCCTCTCTCTTTCTTCTTCTTCTGGAATCCCAATTATTCTAATGTTGTGTTGTCTTATGGTGTTGCTTATCTCTGGAATTCTCTCCTCGTGGTCCAGTATTTTTTTTTGTCTCTCTTTTGCTCAGCTTCTTTATTCTCTGTCATTTGGTCTTCTATGTCACTAATTCTTTCTTCTGCCTCATTTATCCTAGCAGTGAGAGCTTCCATTTTTGATTGCACCTCATTAATAGCTTTTTTTATTTCAACTTGGTTAGATTTTAGTTCTTTTATTTCTCCAAAAAGGGCTTTTATCTCTCCAGAGAGGGTTTCTCTAATATCTTCTATGCCTTTTTTGAGCCTGGCTAGAACCTTGAGAATCGTCATTCTGAACTCTAGATCTGTCCTGTTAAAAATGTCCATATTGATTAGGTCTCCAGCTTTCGGTACTGCCTCTTGTTCTTTTTTTTTGAGGTGAGTTTTTCCGCCTTGTCATTTTGTCCAGATAAGATTTGCTTTCTCCTCCTATGGAATTCTGCTGTTCTTGGCAAGCAAAGTTGGTTTTGGCTGGGTTTCTTGTTGATCTTCTGGGGGAGGGGCCTGTTGTAGTGATTCTCAAGTGTCTTTGCCGCAGGCAGAATTGCACCGCCCTTGCCAGGGGCTGGGCTAAGTAATCCTCTCAGGTTTGCTTTCAGGAGCTTTTGTTCCCTGAGCGCTTTCTGTAGAGTTCCGGAGGACGGGAATGAAGATGGCGGCCTCCCAATCTCTTGGCCCGGAGGAGCCGAGAGCTTGGGGTTCTGCTCCTCAGTGCGCCCTCAGAGAAAAGCACCCAACCGCCCCGCCTCCCAGGCCTGTGGTCACGCCGGTAGGAAAGCAGTCAATTGCTGGCACTTGGAGAAATGCGACCGGTCGCTTCCATCTCTGTGGCCTCCGGCCGCGCTCCCAGCCCACCCAGCCTGCGACTGGCACAAGGTAACCCCGGGCTGAGAGCTCACTCCTCGGCTTTGTCACTGTAGCCAGCTTCCCCGCTCTAATACCTGCGAGCTCTGCGGCACTCAGGCACCCCCGGTCCTTCTGTGACCCCGCGGGACCTGGGGTTATGCTGACCCCGCCTGGGTTTCCCCCTGGTTTAGCCTCTGGAGCGATGTCTCCCAGTGGAGCAGACTTTTAAAAGTCCTGATTTTGTGCTCTGTTGCTCCGCCGCTTGCTGGGAGCTGGCCCCTCCCCTCGCGGTCTATCTTTCCGTCGCTTTGGATTCACTTCTCCGCAGGTCCTACCTTTCAGAAAGTGATCGATTTTCTGTTTCTAGAATTGTTGCTCTTCTTCTCTTTGATTTCCTGTTGGATTTGTAGGTGTTCACAATGGTTAGATAAGCTATCTAGCTAATCTCCTGCTACCCGATTGTCTCAGCCTGCTACTTCTCCACCATCTTGACTCCTCCTAGCACTTTGAATATATCATGCCACTCCCTTTTGGCCTGAAAATTTTATGATAAAAGATCAGCTGATAGTTTTATGGGATTTCCCCTGTATATAACTATTTTCTTTTCTCTGTTTTTAAAATTCCCCTTATTATTACACTTTGTCATTTTAATCATTATGTATCTTGGTGGACCTCCTTGAGTTAACCTTGTTCAGGACTTTCTGTGCTTCCTGGATCTGGATGTCAGTTTCCTCCCCCAGATTAGGGAAGTTTTCAGCCATCATTTCTTTGGATAACTTTTTACCTCCTTCTCTCTCTTCTTCTTCTAAAACCCCTGTAATGTGAATGTTATGCTTGATGATGTCACAGAGTTCCCTTAACCTAATCTCAGTTTTTATTATTTTTTTTCTTTTCACTATTCACCTTGGTGGCTTTCCATTACCCGGTCTTCCAGATCACTGGTCTATCTTTTGCATTCTCTTATCTGCTCTTTATTTCTTATAGTGTATTTTTTTCACTTCAGTTATTATATTTTCAGCTCTGACTAGTCCTCTTTTATATTTTCTTTGTACAGTTCTCCAAGTTCTTTCACTCTTTCCTCAAGTTCCATGAGTATCTTTATGACCATTACTCTGGAAATTTAAAAAACTTTTTTTTTTTAATTTATTTGACAGAGATCACAAGTAGGCAGAGAGAGATAAGGGGGAAAACAGGATCCCCACTGAGCAGAGAGCCCAATGCAAGGCGTGATTCTAGGACCCTGAGATCATGATCTGAGCTGAAGGCAGAGGCCTAAGCCACTGAGCCACCCAGGCACCCCTTGAAATTATTTTTTAAGAGAGAGAAAGAATATATGAGTAGGGGGGTAGGGGCAGAGGAAGAGGGAAAGAGTAAATCTTAAGCAGGCTCCATGACCAGCTCAGATCCTGACACAGGGCTTGATCTCACAATCCTGAGATCATGACCAGAGCCAAAATTGAGAGTCAGATGCTAAGCCAACTGAGCCACCCAGGTGTCCTGCTTTGAAAACTTTACCACATATATTGCTTATCCTTGTTGCATCTAGCTCTTTTTCTGTGGTTTTGTCTGTCTCCTCATTTTGTCTAGCTCACTGTGTTTGTTATATACATTAGGTATGCTATCTTCTGGCCTTACAATAGTGACCTTCTGTAGAAGGTTCTGTGTGCCTCAAAACACTATTCCCCATGGTCACCAGAAACGTTTCTACAGGGTATGTCCCATGTGGGCTGGGTGGGCTTTCTACTGTGACTAAGTTTTGATTGCTTTCAGTCCAGCTGGTTGCAATGACTTGCTTTATCTACTCTGGACATAGTGAATGGGGTTTGTTCCCCACACTTTTGAGACATTTGTCTGTGGCTGTCACAGGTTCACTTGTAGGTGGACCAGCACTCATCCTGGCTGTCTGTAATTCCCTCTCTGCCATGGCTATAGGCACACTAAAGGACAGGACTTATTTTCTGCATAGCTAGCTAAGAGGCCTGGGTGTAGCAACTGTGAGTGTGCTAGGGTGTAGGGTTATAGTCCCCTTTCCATAGGAAAGGAGTCATTTTGGAGTGGCACTGGTCCAGTGAGGCCTCTCTGGTAGAGATGGCAGGGCAGGAGCTGCTTTTGAGGTATACATGCTGAGGTGGGTAGTTGGATGGTGTGAGTCTACAGGTGAATGAAGACCCACTGTGCTAACAAGGTAGATGGAGAGTGTTAGTGCTGGCCCCTGTGAGCATCCAGCTAACTAGGCTGGGGAAGGGAAAGAGAAATGGTACCTGTCAGCACTTTGTTTCTGAAAAAGCTTCTGCACATCCCTGCTCTTCTAACATACATCCTAACATTAGTCAATAAATCTGCATCACTATATACCAGGTGTCTTTCAGACTGCTGCTTCTGTGCTATGTCTTGTGCCAGATTATTTTGTATGCTGGCTCTTTAACAATAGGCACTCATTTTCCTATTTCCTGTTGGCTCTCCTGGAGTTAAGTCAGCTGATTTTTAAAGTTTCCAGAGTTAAGTTCCTCTAGTTTTCAATACGACTTTATGGAAACTTATCTTCTCAGTGTGGGTCCCCAGTGCTGGAAGTGCCTGGTGTGGGTTCTGATCCTCTTGCTTTTCTGTGCTTGTGATGATCCTCCTGTTTGTAATTAGTCATGCTGGGGGTTTGATTCCCAACCCCATCTCTGTCCCTCTTATCCTTTTTGATGTGGCTTTCTATGACTAACTGTGAAAGGTTTTCTCTGCAAATCTTCAGGTCATTCTCAGCATTAGTTATATAGTTATAGCGGCTGCCTGGGGTTTCTGTAGACTAGAGGAGCTCAGGATCCTCCTACTTCACCATCTTCTCTCCTTTCTTTTGATTTTTTAAAATGCCATTTAAAAATGTAAAACTATTCTTAGCTCATGAGTTGTATAAAAAGAGGAAGTGGCTAGATTTGGATCATGGACCATATTTTGCCAGATTTTTTTTCTTTCCCTTAAACCAACATTATCTGTATATTAGCACTGAAGTATAAGAGCCAGAATATATCTTAAGCTGTTGTCAAAGTTATCTCACTCATTGTATAGATAAAGAAACTGAGACCCAATAGTAAACCAACATGCCCTTACAAAGTCAGGGTCATAGGTCCTATAGTGGAAACTACATCCCAGAGACTTCCTACAATTGCAAGTCAAAGAGGGCAGCCTGAGTTGGGTGGTGAGAACACCAAGGCAGAAGCTGACTAGAGTCTGAACTGGTTAGTTCAACAATTAAGTCTTGCTTAGCTGCAAAGAGGAAATCCAATGTGCTAGACTCCTGCCTGAGTCAAAGCAGATGTGAGGACTTTGGAATTACTACTTCAGACTACAAGAATCTAAGAAGAAGTCAAGACTTACAATATACAACTCTTTCTGCTTTAGGATGCAAACTTCCATAGTGTCAGTGTGCTAGGGATGCCATAACAAAATACCATGGACCAGGTGTTTTAAGCAACAGAAAATTATTTGGTCACAGTTCTGGAGGCTAGAAGTTTGAGATCAAGTTTTTGGTGGGGTTGGTTTCTTGGCTGACCTGTCTTCTTGGCTTGTAGATGTTTTTCTCTTCCCCCTGCTTTACATCTTCTCTCTGTAAAGTCTGTTTCCTGATCTACTCTTCTTATAAGGATAGCAGTCATATTGGGTTAGAGCCCACCCTAATGACCTCATAAAAAAATGAGTTAAAATTAAATTACCTCTTTAAAGGCCCTGCCTCCAGATAGAATCACATTCTGAAGGACTAAGAGTTAGGATGTCAACACTGAATTTTAGGGGGACACATTTCAGCCCATAATAGGATCTGAACTCTGATACTTTAAAAAGGTATTTTTTGTACCTATGTAGTTCTGTAACACTTGAATCAAGCATAGGATGGTAGATTGATTAAAAAAAAATGAATGTGAATAACTATAAAATCTTCTCCCTTTCAATGTTAGAAGTTAGAAGGAATGGCATGAATGAGTCTCTCAAATACTCCATTAGTCTTAGTTTTCTCTTCCATAAAACAAAACCTGACCTGACTTACAGAAACATAGCAGAGGTGAATAAATGTTTGCCAAGTACCTTGAGGTCCTAGAGGAAAGAAATTCCATCTGCCCAAGCATTCAGGTTATGTATTACAGTTTCAGAATTATATTTTTAACCAAGTAATATTTCACAGGGATAACATAATCACCTAATGAATGCCCCTTGAATGTTAATTATCCAGCAGTATTGAAATGCACCAGCATGATTTATTTTGTCTGAAATATCCTTTACTTTTTCATACTATGCAATTTAGAGAGCATTGTGACTACAGCACTCTATTCAAAGTCACCTTGCACCTTCACAAAATCCTGTCCTGCTAGAAATATACTTAAACTAGTGCATGGTGTTTAGATTTTCACCTGACAGAAGTTTCTGTGCCTTTCTGACTGAATTATGAGTAGAGATAAGCATTTCTAGGGAAAGCATCAAATGGCAAAATTTGTCAACACTGCTCTGTACTTCTTTAATAAGAATCCCTTATTTTTGGCTAAGCATACTTATCTTCATTTGAAATAGGGTAGATATCTTATAGATGAGGAAACTGACATTCAGAGATATTTAGTATCTTGCCCAAGACCACAGAGTTTGTAAGTGTTGGAGTCAAAACTAACATATAAGTTTGTCTGACTCTAATACTTTTATTATAGTTCTGCTTTCTCTTTCAGAAGCCCTCCCTTTTACCATAAAAACCTAGTAATAACCTGAAATATAAATAATTTTGTATAAGTACTTTGGATTTTTGTTAGTATACTTTTGTCTGCAAGTAATAAAAACTTAGCTCAAATTGATTTAGCTCCTTTCCAGCATAGCAGCTAGATGGCTGCCGGTAACGATGGAACTAAATTGGACAAAAGAAAGGGATGGCTCTTTTAGAGTAAAGGAAAACTACCTCTTACTATTCTAGCAAACCTTTCCATTTGTCTTATTGGTTGGAATTAGCTCACGTGCTCTGAATCAATCAAGTGATGGGATTAAACTCAAACGACTCAGGTTCAGCCTTCATGCTCAGATTAATTCCCTAATCTACACAGATTCTGCTCTATGGAGAACCTGTCAAGACTGGGGAGTAACTTGCAGTTCTGCTCCTTTCCAAGAGTCCTGGTGTTAACCAGGCTCTTAATCTTTTAAGATTCTCTTTCTGCATATTTGAATTTACCATGACTACATCCCATGTACATTCTCAGCATCCTCTAGTCTCCCCTGCTTATCATTCCTTCAGTGGAAAAAGAGAGCCCAGCATGGGCATTCAGCTCCCTCAGCATTGTGAGTCATTCTTGGGAACCTCCACTCTGGTCTAGCCCCATAGAGATTGTAGGGGAATCTGTGTGTCTTGGCCAATAGCAATCTGATTATGAAGGAGAAATGGAGGACTTGCAGCAGCCAGGATTTGGATCTTGGCAGAACATGTTCCTACCTGCACACACAAGTAGCAGTCCCAATCAGCAATTTTGTTCATCTGCAGAGCCAAGATGGTGGCACAAGCTGATTAGGGAAATTGGTAGTCTACAGATTTGGCTGATTCAGATCCTCATAAAAAGAGCATTGCTGTCCCTGAAACTTGACTTGTCCCTGCACAGCAGAGGAGCTGAATCATAGTCCAGCCTATTACTAAGTGTAGTTCACAGTTCCACCTGCCCAAAATGGTTGGGCTGAACAGTTGGAAACTGTGTAGCCCAATAGTACTTGAGTTGAGAGTATGGCAAACAAGGCTGATCATCTATAGAGCAAAGCCAGTGGCCTTGTTTGGTTAGGGAACTAGCTTGATTTAAGACCACAGACAATAAGTTTTGCTGGCCTTGTAGCCAGTTCTCATGCTTTGCTTGGGCTCATGCTTTGACCTAACCAGAATATATGAGGAGCTATGTAGTCTATCCAATGGCCTTGCTTATAGTGGCACTTGAACACAGAACACAGCCTGTGGCTTTCCCCATGTACAGATCAAAACTAGTGGCCCCATCTGGCCTGGAAATTCAGTGCACAGTTTTGCCAATTCAGGTTTCAAAACAATGAGCTGTGCAGGCCGGTGGCCCATCCTGATATCCCTCTGACATGCCCAGGGAAGAGAATCTAATTCATAACATCATCTGCTACTGAGTATAGTACATAGTCCTGGCCATCTAGCATGTCTGACGAGAGGACGCAGGCCACCACAGAGCACATCCTGCAGCCTTGCTTCAGGAAGAAACCAAGACATCTGTCCTATCCAACTGTTCTCAGCCCAGAGCAAGCCACCTAAGCTCAGATTTCTGGCAGTGGTCTTGAAAAAAAAAACCCAAAAACAAAACAACAACAACAACAACAACAATAACAAAAAACCCACTTATATCAAGATATACTTACCCAGGGCATTACTGCAGATATGTCCAAAAAAACGAAACAACTGACTGGTGAAGAACTTTTTCTGCCAAATAAACCTGTAAAGTCTGGAAGAGAAAATTGCTTACACAAATGCATAGATACAAATTCAAAAAATCAGGGATCTTGAAAAATTAGGTAAACATGACACCACCAAAGAAAATTAATAAAGCTCCACTAACTCCACTAACTGACCCTAAAGAAATGGAGATCTAGGGGCACCTGGGTGGCTCAGTCATTAAGCATCTTCCTTTGGCTTGTGATCCTAGGGTCCCAGGATAGGCCCCTACATCTGGCTCCCTGCTTAGTGGGAAGACTTCTTCTCCCTCCCCCACATCTCGCTTGTGTTCCTTCTCTTGCTGTCTCTCTCTATCTCTCCTGTCAAATAAATAAAATCTTAAAAAAAAAAAAAGAAATGGAGATCTATGAATTGTTACACAAATATTTCAGAATACTCCTCTTAAAGTAGTTTAGTGAACTACAAGAACACACAGACTACTAAACAAAATGGGGAAAACAATTCATGTACAAAATGAGAAGCTCAATAAAACATTAATTAACATCATAAAATCACAAGAAAGTAGAATAAAATTCACTGACAATGCTAAATATCTAGTCAAAGTTAGGTTCTGTAAAATGGTAATGGAGGCACATAATTAACTTACAAATGAAGTTTAAAAGTAAAAAATAAAGGTAGTAAAAATAACCATAGCTAGAATAATCTATTATTGATTACACAATATAAAAAATATGAAAGCTCTGCCATCAATAACTCAAATTGTGAAGGGAGACACAAAAGTGTTTGGGAATGCTATTGAAGTAAGGTTGTTAACAGCTGAAAATAGGTTGTTATAATTTTAAGATACTTTTTGTATGCCTCATGGTAACTACAAGGAAAAAGCCTGTAGTAATCACAGAAAAGAATATGATAAATAAACCAAAGCCTACTGATCAAAAGTCATCAAAACATAAAACATAGCAGAACAAGAAACATGGAACAATTAAACTATAAAACATCCAGGAAACAATTAACAAGATGGCAATAATAAATCCTTTCCTAACAATAATTACCTTAAACATAAATGGATTAAATTTTCCAGTTAAAGACATAGAATGGCTAAAGGGATAAAAGAACAAGATCCCACAAAATGCTGCCTATATGAGATTCACTTTAACCTGAATTGGCTGAAATGAAGAGATGGGAAAAGGTATTTCAAGTCAATGTCAACCAAAACAAAGCAGTAGATATACTTATAGCAGACAAAATAGATTTTAACCTAAAATGGTAAAAAAGACAAAGAAAGTCATTGTATAATGAAAAATGGATCAATCCTTTAAGAACGTATAACAATTGTAAATATTTATGCACCCAACATTGGAGCACCTAAGGGTATAAAGCAAAAAGTAACAGAGATTAAAGGAGAAATAAATGGTAAAATGATGACAGGAGCTTTAATGTTCCACTCTCAACAATGAACAGGTTATGCAGACAGAGAATCAATAAGGAAAGAGCAGTTTGAATAACACTATAAACCAAATGGACCTAGTAGCCATATAAGGAATATTCTATCCAACGACAGCAGAATACATTCTTCTCAAGTGCACATGGAACAATTCATAGGATAGACCTTTTGTTAGGCCACAAAACAAGTCTTAGGAAATTCAAGAA
This sequence comes from Martes martes, assembly GCF_963455335.1. Classification (NCBI taxonomy): domain Eukaryota; kingdom Metazoa; phylum Chordata; class Mammalia; order Carnivora; family Mustelidae; genus Martes; species Martes martes. The sequence continues at coordinate 110,226,886 of NC_137891.1, read as the reverse complement.
GATTGAAATCATACTAAGTATCTTCTCTGACCACAATGGTATGGAACTAAAAATCAACAAAAGAAAAACTGGAAATTATATGAATACATGAAAATTAAACAACACTCTCCCTAAAAGACAATGGATCAAAGAATAAATTAAAGGGTAAATAAAAAAATATTTGAAGACAAAAAAAATGGAAGCACAACATAACAAAACTTACGGAACACAGCAAGAGCAGTTATCAGAGGGAAGTTTATAGCAAAAAATAACCACATTAAGAAACAAGAAAGATAACAAATAAGCAACCTAACTCTATACCTTAAGGAACTAGAAAAAAGAACTAACTGAGTCTAAAGTGAGCAAAGGAAAGAAAAATAAAGATTAGAGCAGAAATAAATGAAATAGAAGTTCCAGTTCAAAATGGTTACATCGAAGACCGAACTCACTTCCTCCATAAGACACACCAAATTACACTACTAATAGAAAAATTCCTCCTGAGGAATGGATGGCTGACTGAACAAATACTGAACCCCAAAGAGAGAATATGACAAAAAGAATGGCAAGAGAGGCAGACATGATAACAAAGAGAAGTCCCACCCCCAAAACTGTGAACAGCAATGGGCAGGAATTGTACTGGGGAAGAGGAAACAGATCTTTTTGTCCTTGGGCACCGAAAAAAAGCCACAGTTTAAAAGAAACTAATATATTTTTAAAAAGTGATACTAGAACTCTGCCAAGTGGTGGAGGAGCTGTGGGAAACTGTCCTGGTCAGAGGGACTGGAAAATGAAATGGTTTATATTCCCACCCCACCTTAAAAGCCTAAACTGGAGCAGGGTATGGAAACCATAATGGGTGTGTCCAGTTCTCTCATAAACTTTCAACCTAAGTGATTCTAGGGTCCACAAGCCCATATCAGCCCTAATTGCACTGGGACGCAGGAGAAGAAGCCACAGCTTAAAAGGGCAGAAGAGCTATGGGAACAATCTCTACCCCTCCACCTTAAAAGCCCAAACTGGGTCATGGTCTATGCCATAATTAATGGTTCCTGATATAACTGGCAGCTCAGATTGGCATAGAAAGTTTGCCACCTCATCAAATCCAGGATCCATAAACCCATATCTGCCTTAGCTACACTAAAACAAGAAATAAAGCTGCAGTTTAAAAGGGCTGAGGAACTTCAAGTATATTCTCTCCCCCTCCATCTTAAAGGGCCAGACCACAGTGGGCTTGCAACCTCACAGTGAGCCCAGGGTTCTCAGCCCACACCAGCAACCCTGTGGTGCTGGGCACAGAAAACATGCTATGATTGTGCATGTGTGTGTGTGTGTTTATTTTACATTTTTACATATTTATTTATTTATTTTGTAGGATTTGGGTTTTGTTTTGTTTTTTTTTTTAATGTTAAATTAATTAATTATTTTTTATTTTAAGTAAACTCTATGCCACACATGGAGCTTGAACTCATGACCCTGTGGTCAAGAGTCACATGTTGTATTGACTGAGCCAGGTAAGAGCCCTTTTCCTTCTTGTTCTTTTTCTTCTCTTCTTCTTTTTACTTCCCTTTTTTCCTTTTTTTTTTCTCTTTTTTCTTCTTCTATTATTATTCTTTTTTCTTTTATTCTTTTTTCCTTATTCTTTGTATTTTTTAAAAAAAAACCTGTTTCAAAGAGTAACTAGCATATGTAGACACAGCTCCAGCTAGCCAGCAAAAGTCAGCAAACACATATAATCCACATAGTTGACACCATACACAAGAACATTCCTTCAAGTTTAGAAGTAGCCATTCTGCCTAATCCATAGAAACAAACAGAAAATCATGCAAAATGGGTAGACAGAGAAATATGCTCTGAAAGAAAGATCAAGAAAAGAACCTCAAAAAAAGAACTAGATGAAACAGAAATAAGCAACATGCCTGATAACGAAGTTAAAGTAATGATCATAAAAATATTCACTGGACTGTAGGAAAGAATGGAAGAACTCAGTGAGACCTTTAATAAATGGATCATAAATATTAAAAAGAACAGATCAGAGTTGAAGAATACAATAAATGAATTGAAAAACCATACACTAGATGAAATCACTAGTAGATTAGAAGATGCAGAAGAATGTATTAGTAATCTGAGAGACAGGCTAATGGAAAGCACATAAGCTGAAGAGCAAAAGAGAAAAGAATTTTTTTAAATGAGGATAAATTAGAAGATCTCTTGGACAACATAAAATGAACAAACATTCGTATTATAGGGTCTTAGAAGAAGAGAGAAAGCTGTAGTAAACTTATTTGAAGAAATAATAACTGAAAACTTCCTTACTCTAAGGAAGGAAATAAATATCTGAGTTCAAGAATTACAGAGAGTTCCAAACAAGATGAACCCAAAGAGACCCATACCTTGACATATAATAATTAAAATGTCAAAGTTTAAATGTAAAGAGAGAATCTTCAAAACCACAAAAGATTAAAAAAAAATTACCTACAAGTGAAAACCTATAGACTACTAGCTGATTGGGTGCCTTGGTGGCACAGTTTGTTGAGCAACTGCCTTCAGCTCAGGTCATGATCCTGGGGTCCCAGGATCAAGACCCACATGGGCTCCCTGCTCAGTGGGGAGTCTGCTTCTCCCTCTGACCTTCTACCCTCTCATGCTCTCTCTCTCTCTCTCACAGATATAAATAAAATCATTAAAAAAAAAAAAGACTATTAACTGATTTCTCAGCAGAAACTGTGGAAGCCAGAAGAAAGTGGCATGATTTATTCATGGTGCTGAAAGAAAAAAAAAAAATCTATAATCAAGAATACTCTATCTGGTGAGGTTATCATTTTAATTTGAGGAAGAGATAAAAAGTTTCCCAGACAAAGTAAAGATAAAGGAGTTCACTGCCACCATATAAGTCTTATATATATATATAGTGACAATAAACCAGCCTTGTTAAAGACATGTTAAAGGGACTTCTTTAAGTGGAAAAGAAACAACCACAATTAGACACAAGAAAAATACAAACAAAAATATGTAAAATATGACAACATATACATAAAATGTGGAGAAGAGAATAAAAAGGGAAGAAAAGAGGAAAAAGAATAAAAAAGATTTTTCTTTTCTTGTTTTTGTTTGTTCTTTTTTAGGAATGTGTTTGAACTTAAACGACATCAAGTTAATATGGACCACTATTTACTTAGGATGTTATATATAACTTTATGGTAACCACAAACCCAAAACCTATGATGGATACACAAAACATAAAAAGAAAGAAAACCCCCCAAACCCACTATAGATTCTTACTGATCACAAAGATAACAAAAGAAGTGATGAAGAACTACAAAAAACAAACAAACAAACAAACAAACAAAAAAAACCAGAAAATAAATGTAAAAAAGGGAAATACACAGCTACCAATAATTACTTAAATATAAATGATCTATAAACTTAAATTAAATGACATACAGTGGTGGAATGGATTAAAAAAAAAAAAGGACCCATCTATATACTTCCTACAAAAGATATACCACAGACCTCAAGACATACACGGACTGAAAGTGAAGGGATGGAAAAATGTTCAGTATGGACATGGAAGTGAAGAAAATGCCTGGGTAGCAATACTTATATGAGACAAAATAGACTTTAAAACAGATTGTAACAAAAGACAAAGGGCATTACATAATGATAATAGGATCAAAACATCAAGAGAATATAACAATTGTTTATATTTATGCACCCAACACTGGACCACCTAAATTCATAAAGCAGATATTAACAGACATAAAAAGAGAGAAGTGGGCAATAATATAATAATATTAAGGGACATTAATACTCCATTTCAAGCAATGGACAGATCATCCAGACAGAAAATCAATAAGGAAACAAACAATGTCTTTGAATGACACCTTGGACTAGATGACCATAAAAGATATATACAAACATTCCCTCTAAAACCAACAGAATTACATTATTTCCTTTAAAGATTTTATTTATTTATTTTATTTGGGGGCACAAAGGCGGAAGGAGAGCAGACATAGCAGACACAGAGAGCCTGATGTGGGGCTCAATCTCATGACCCTGAGATCATGATCTGAGGTGAAACCAAGAGACAGATGCTTAACCAAATGAGCCTCCCAGGCACCCCCAAAACACACATTCTTTTCAAGTCTCCAGGATAGATCACATATTAGGTTATGAAACAAGTCTCAATAAATTTAAGAAGATTGAAATAGTACCATGCATCTTTTTGACCAAAACAGTATCCAAGTAGAAATAAATCACAAGAAAAAAAGAAAAAGAAGGAATCAGGAAAAAAAAAAAACATAAATTGGAGACTAAACAACATGATACAAAACACTGAACAGGTCAATGATACAAGAAAATAAGAAATTAAAAAATACACAGAGACTAATGAAAATGAAAATATAACAGTCCAAAATCTATGGGACCCAGCAAAAGCAGTTTTAAGAAGGAAGTATATAGCAATACAGACTTACCTCAAGAAACAAGAAAAAACTTAAACAATCTATCCTTATGCCTAAAGGAACTAGAATAGAAGAATAAAACAACATCCAAAGTGAAAAGAAAGGAAATAATAAAGGTCAGAATATAAATAAATGATGCAGATGCTAAAAAACAAACAATCAATGAAATCAAGATCTGGTTCTTTGAAATGATAAACAAAATTGACTAACACTAAGCCAGACTCATTAAGAAAAAAAGAGAAAGGACTTAAACAGATAAAATCAGAAATGAAGAGCAGAAATAACAACTGATACCACAGAAATACAAAGTATTATAAGAGATTGCTGTAAAAATTATATGTCAAGAAACTAGAAAACCTTGAAGAAATGGATAAATTACTAGGAATATATAATCTCCCAAAACTGAACAAGGAAGAAGTAGAAAATCTGAACAGAACAATTATAAGTAACAAAATTGAATCAGTAAATAAAAGACTACTGAAAAAAAAAAAGTCCAGGACTAGATACATCCACAAATGAATTCTATCATACATTTAAAGAAGAGTTAATACTTCTTTTCTTCAAAATATTTCAAAAAATAGAAAAGAAAGGAAAGCTTCCAAATACATTCTATGAGGCCGGTATTGTTCTGATACTAAAATAAGAAAAAGACACCACAAAAACAAACAAACAAACAAACAAACAAAAACAACCTAGAGGCCAATATTCTTGATGAACATAAAAGCAAAAATCCTCAATAAAATGTTTCCAAACTGCATACGATACAGTAAAAAGATCATTCACCATGATCAAGTGGGATTTATTCCAGGGATGGAAGGATGATTCAATATTTGTGAGTCAATCAACATCATATGCCACACCATCAAACTGAAAGATAAAAATTGAAGGACATCTGAAGATGCAGAAAAAGCATTTGACAAGATTCAACATCCATTCATGATAAAAACTCTCAACAAAATGGGGCTGAGGAAAGATAACTCAACATGATAAAAGTTATATACGAAAACTCTACAGCTAACCTCATACTCAGGTGAAAAACTCATAGCTTTCCCTCTAAGATTAGGAAGAAGACAAAGATGTTCATTCTCACCACACAGTACTAGAAGCACTAATCACAGAAATCAGACACAAAAAAAAGAAGTAAAAGGCATCCAAATTGGTAAGGAGGAAGTAAAACTGTCAGTATTTGCTAATGACATGATCTGTAGAAAATTCCAAAGATTCCACCAAAAAAACTATTAGAATTGAGAAATGAATTCAGTAAAACACAGAATACAAAATCAATATACAGAAGCACATTGCATTTCTCTTTTATTTATTTATTTATACTTAATTTTATTTTAAATTAATTTTTAAATAGTAGCCTCCATCCTGGGCTTGAACTTACTACCCTGAGATCAAGAGTCAGAGCCTTAACCAACTGAGCCACTGAGACACCCAACAAGTTGCATTTTTCACAGAGCTATAACAAACAATCCTAATGTGTATGGAACCACAAAAGACCCTGAATAGCCAAAGCAACCTTGAAAAAGAAAAGCAAAGCTAGAGGCATCAAAATTCTGGACTTCATAGTAATCAAAACAGCATGGTACTGGTACAAAAATGGACAGGTAGATCAACAGAACAGAAAAGAAGACTCAGAAATGAATCCACAACTACATTAATTAATCTTAATTAATGAAGTAAATTAATGAAGTAGATTAATCTCCAACAAAGCAGGAAAGAATATCCAATGTGAAAAAGACAGTCTCTTCAACAAATGGTGTTGGGGACACTGGACAACAACATACAAAAGAATGAAGCTGCACAATTTTCTTACACCAAACACAAAAATAAATTCAAAATAGATTAAAGACCTAATTGTGAGGCCTGAAACCATAAAGATCCTATAGGAGAACATAGGCAGTAACCTCTTTGACATCAGCTGTATCAACTTCTTTCTAGATATGTTTCCTGGGGCAAGAGAAACAAAAGCAGAAATAAACTACTGGACCTATATCAAAATAAAAAGTTTCTGCATAGTGAAGGAAACAGTCAACAAAACTCAAAGGCAGCCTATCAAATGGGAGAAGATATTTGCAAATGACACATCTGATAAAGGGTTAGTATCCTAAATATATGAAGAACTCATCAAACTCAACATCCCCAAACCAAATAATCCAATTGAAAAATGGGCAGAAAACATGAGTAGACATTTTTCCAAAGAAGACAAACAGATGGCCAACAGACACATGAATAGAGACTCAACATCACTCATCATCAGGGAAATACAAATCAAAACTACACTGAGATATCACCTCATAAGAAATAGCAAGTGTTAGTGAGGATGTGGAAAAAAGGAAACACTCTTGTACTGTTGGTGGGGATGCAAACTGGCACAGGCACTCTGGAAAACAGTATGGAGGTTCCTCAAAAAGTTAAAAATAGAACTACCCTACCATCCAGCAACTACACTACTAGATACTTACCCAAAGAAAATACACACATTTTCCTTATGAATTTATCAGTTAATGAACACTTGATCTGCTTCCAAAATTTGGCAGTTATAAATAATGCTGCTATAAGCCTTGGGGATGCGTATGTCCTTGTGAATTAGTATTTTTTCTATTCTGAGATGGGTTAAATAGATGATAGGCATTAAGGAGTGCACTTGTGATGAGCACCAGGAACTGTATGGAAGTGTTGCGTCACTATATTATATACCTGAAACTAATATTACACTGTGTAAACTACCTGGAATTTAAAAATAAAACATAAAAAAAGAGACTCCCATTTATAATAGCGTCAAAAACAAATGAAGAAAAAAAGCTAGGTATAAATTTAACCGGAACGTGAAAGATCTCTACTTTGGAGAGTTCAAGACATTGATGAAAAAATTGAAAATACAAATAAATAGGATGGTATCCTACATTCATGGTTTGGAAGAATTAATATTTTTAAAATGTCAATATTACCAAAGCCATATATGAATTCAATGCAATTTCTATAAGATTCAAATGGTAAGTAGAAAGAACAGATACTAACATTTATATGGAACCACAAGAGACCCCAAATAGTCAAAGTAATCTTGAGAAAGAACAAAACAAGAGGCATCACACTTCCTGACTTCAAGTTATTCTATAATGCTATAGTAAGCAAAACATGGAAGTGGAATAAAAATAGACACATAAATCAATATAGAATCGAGACCCCAGAAATAAACTCAAGAATATACCACCAACTGGTATTTGGCAAAGAAGCTAAGAATATTCAGTGGAGAAAAGACATTCTCCTCAATAAATGGCGCTGGAAAAACTAGATAATCACGTGTAAAAGAATGAAACTACACCTTTATCTTACTCCACTCATAAAAATTAACTCAAAAATCTGTAAAGACTTATGGAAGCCTGGGTGGCTCAGTGAGTTAAGCCTCTGCCTTCAGCTCAGGTCATGATCTCAGGGTCCTGGGGTGGAGCCCCGCATCGGGCTCTCTGCTCAGCAGGGAGCCTTCTTCCTCCTCTGTCTCTCTGCCTGCATCTCTGCCTGCTTGTGATCTCTGTCTGTCATATAAATAAATAAAATCTTTTAAAAAATCCATAAAGACTTAAACATAAGTCTGGAAACCATAAAATCCCCAGAAGAAAACAGGACATAAGCCCCTTGACATGTGTCTTGGCGATCATTTTTTGGACATGATACTTAAAGCACAAACAACAAAATAGAAAATAAGTGTGACTACACCAAACCAAAAAGATTCTGCAGAGCAAAAGAATCAATCAACGTAATGAAAGACAACCTATGGAATGTGAAAGAATATTTGCACATCATATATCCAATAAAGGGTTAATATCCAAAATATATAGGGAAGTCATACGCCTCAATAGCAAAAAACAAACCAATTTAAAAATGGACAAGGTATCTGAACAGACACTTGTCCAAAGAAGATATAAAAATGCCTAATATAAACATGAAAAAGTCCTCAACATTACTAATCAATAGGCAAATGCAAGTCAAACCACAGGAGATATAACTTCACACCTGTTAGAATGTCAACATCAAAAAGACAAGAGATTTAAAATGCTGACAAGAATGTGGAGAAAATGAAACTCTTGTATATGTTTGGTGGGAGTGTAAATTGGTACAGCCACTATAAAGAACAGTATAAAGATTCCTCAAAAAATTACAAGTTAGCTATCCACATGATTAGCAATATTACTTCTGGGAATATACCCAAAGGAAATGAAATGACTGTGATGAAGAAACATTTGTACCTCATGTTCATAGCAGCATTATTGACAACAGTAAAGTATGAAAACAACCTAAGTGTCCTTTAATAGATAAATGAATAAAGAAGTCATGGCATACATTTGCGACGACGTGGATGGAACTAGAGGGTATCATGCTTAGCGAAATAAGTCAATCGGAGAAAGACAACTATCATATGATCTCTTTGATATGAGGAAGTGGAGATGCAAGGCCGGGGGAGTGTTGGGGGGAGGTAGGAAAGAAAAAATGAAAAGATGGGATTGGGAGGGAGACAAACCATAAAAGACTCAATCTCAAAATACAGACTGAGGGTTGCTGGGGGGAGGGGGGACAGGAGAGGGTGGTGGGGAAATGGATATTGGGGAGGGTATGTGCTATGATGAGTGCTGTGAAATGTGTAAACCTGGCGATTCACAGACCTGTACCCCTGGGGATAAAAATACATTATATGTTTATTAAAATAAAAAAATTAAAAAAAAAGAAGTCATGGCATATACATACAATGGAATATTATTCAGTCATAGAAAAATAAGGAAATCCTGCCATTTTTTTCAACATGTATGGACCCTGAGTGCATTATACTAAGTGAGATAAGTCAGGCAGAGAAAGATAAATATTTTATGATCTCCTATGTAGTTTATGATCTCCTATGTATCTTTAAAAAAAAAAAACCTCCCAGAAAAAGAGATCAGGTTTGTGGTTATCAGAGGCTGGCCTTGATAAGAATTGGATGAAGGTAGTCAAAAGGTACAAATTTACATTTATAAAATAAATACAGGTTGGAGATATAATATTCAACATGATGACTGTAGTTAACACTGCTGTATGATATATATGAAAGTAGTTAAGAGAGAAGATTCTGTGAATTCTCATCACAAGGAAAAAAAATTTTATATCTATATGAGATGATAGATGTTAACTATACTTGTTGTGGTAATCATTTCATGATATATGTAAGTTGAGTCATCATGATATTCACCTTAAAATTCTACAGGGCTGTCAATTATATCTCAATAAATCTGGGAAAAAATAAAGGAAAAAAAAATCTTATTCATGATCCTACCCCAAAGAGGAAGTAGAGAAAAGACTGTGCTCAAAAAAAAAATTTTTTTTTTTCTCTGATGTGATAATGCTTTTTTAGAGGAAGAAATTTGTCTTTTGGGCTGTCATGATTGAAAGGTATGGAGTGGAGCAAATGTCACAGAAACACAAAAGCAAAGAATGGTATAATTAAAGGTTGTTCATATAGTCCTGTGGTTACTACACTCTTCTGTTGAGAGCCCTACTGCTTTTAGGCACCCTCACTGGCAGTGGGAGAGGATGAGTTGGGAAGCCTGCAAGATTTCCCATCAGTTGGGGAAGGTCTACTCTCATCCCTAACACATGGAACTTTCATAAAATATTATTTTAGATATAGTATGCTCCAGCTTAAAAAACCACTGCCAAAACAAATAAGCAAAAGAAAAATAGAAGAAAAAAAAAATCCTGTTCTATTCCAAACTTCAGACAAGGTAAATAATTTGCCCCAAATCACATAGCTCATAGAAGCATAGAAGCAGCAAGGCCATAACCCAGTTCTCCCAAGTCCCATCCCAGGGCTCTTTCTACTACCATGATAAATGCTACCTTTCTGAAGAAAAAAGTCATTTAAAAGCCCATTACAGAAATGACAAACTGGGAACCAGAAACAAAAATCTTAAGGAAAAAAGTAGGCCAAGTGCTGTATTGAGGTCTGAGAAGGCCATTTTAGCCTACTCAGGCACTGATTCAATTTTTCATTTTGGCATGATTTGAGCTTTCTTCTTTTTCATGTCCAGGTACAACTCTTTTTCAGGAAACTCACTATGGACAATTATCTACTTGGGGAAATAAATGAGACCCTTTTAAGTAGTGCTTCTTGCCCTGCAATGCAGAAAGATAAATCAGAATTTGTCCCCAAAACAATTTAAAGAAGACATGAAAAATATATTTTAATATTCACACACAGCTATGGGTAAATGAAAAATAAAACATACATATGATAAACACAGGAAATATAAATGATCAAATGTTAGTAACAAATATAATGTAATGAAACACTTAATTTACCAGATTACTCAGGTAATGGAATATGCACATGAATGATTCCACAGATAAAAGCAAATGTATAGTTAAAATAGATTAATCATTTATAAATCCAGTATGGAAGTTAAAACTCAAAAATAATAAATCAATTATTTCTATAAAAATTAGGCTGGATAAAAAGATATAACATATGGCAACATATACATAAAATGTGTGTTTGGGGCATAATTTAATACTTTTAGACTGTGTTCAAACTTAAGCAACCATCAGCTCACGATAGACTGATATACACATAAAATGTTATGTATGAACCCAATTTACCCAGAAATCGAAAACCTATAATACATACACAAAAACTAAAGAAAAAGGAATCTAAGCATAACACAAAAGAAAGCCATCAAGCCACAGGGGAAGAGAATAAGAAAAGAAAGGAACAGAGAAGAATTACAACAATCAAAAAACAACTAACAAAATGGCAGTAAGTTCAAGTATATCAATAATTTCTTTAAATGCAAATGCACTAAGTGCTCCAATCAAAACATAGAGTAACTAAGTGGATATAAAAACAAGGTCCATATATATATTCTGCCAACAAGAGACTTGCTTCAGAACTAAAGATATACAGGGGCGCCTGGGTGGCTCAGTGGGTTGGGCCTCTGCCTTCGGCTCAGGTCATGATCTCAGGGTCCTGGGATCGAGCCCCGAGTCGGGCTCTCCGCTCAGCGGAGAGCCTGCTTCCTTCTCTCTCTCTCTGCCTGCCTCTCTGCCTACTTGTGATCTCTGTCTGTCAAATGAATAAATAGAATCTTAAAAAAAAAAAAAAAAAACTAAAGATATACAGACTGAAAGTGAAGGGATGGGCAAACATGTACTATGCAAACAGAAGTGAAAAAGAAAAAGCAAGTATCAATGCTTATGTCAAGCAAAATTGACTATAAAACAAAGACTGTAGCAATGCTTTATAGAGTAAATAGACGTTAAAACAAGAACTTTAACAAGGTAGAAAGAAGGCCACTTCATAATGATAAAGGGATCAATCCAATGAGAGGGTTAACAATTATAAATGTCTATACAAGCAACATAAGAGCACCTATATACATAAAGCAAATGTTAGCAGACATAAAGGGAGAAATGGAGAGTAATATAGTAAGCAAAGAGGACTTTAACACCATACTTACATCACTGAATTGATCATCCAGAGAGAAAATCAAAAAGAAAACAGTGACTTTGAATGACGCATTAGACCAGATGGACCTAACAGATAAATACAGAACATTTCATCCAAAAACAAGAAAACACATTCTTTTCAAGTGCACATGAAATATTTTCTAAGATAGATCACATATTAGGCCACAAAACAAGTGTCAAAAATATAAGAATTGAAATCATTAAAGGGAAATTCATAGTGATATATATTAAGAAACAAGAAAAATATCAATCTAATCTTACCTCTAAAGCTAGAAAATGAAGAACAATCAAAGCCTATATCTAGTAGAAGAAAGGAAATAGGTTAGATCAGAAATAAATGAAATAGAGACTAAAAGAAGACACTAGAAAACTAGCCATTGAGGAAAAGTCAGTGCCTGGCTTCCAAGTTTCAAAGGACTGGCTGACTCTTGTTAGGTGCTAACACAGCTGGTGACTTCAGTTGAAGCCAGTGCTATTTACCACTCTGAACACCCTAGGGCCCTCAGAATTATGCTAAATTTACTCTGTCATGCTTTCTAAATGGAACAACAAAGATTGGATGACAACACATTTGTTTACAACTGGTTTACTGAATATTTTAAGGCCACTATTGAGACCTCCTGCTTAGAAAAAAAATATTTCTTTCACAATATTACTGCTCATTGACAATGTACCTGGTAACCCAAGAGCTCTGATGGAGAAGTGTAACAAGAGTCATGTATTCATGCTAACACAATATCCATTTTACAGCCCACATTTTGTAAGGCTATAGCTGCTATGGATAGTGATACCCTCTGATGGATCTGGGCAAAGCAAATTTAAAACCTTCTGAAAAAGATTTACCATTCTAGATGCTATTAACATTTGAGATTCATGGAAACAGATCAAAATGTCAACACGGACAGGGGTTTGAAAGAAGTTAATTCTAACCCTCATAGATGACTTTGAGGGGTTTGAGACTTCAGTGGAGGGAGTAACTGTAGATGTGGTA